>NC_141546.1:84631250-84942500 GCF_021556685.1 Rattus norvegicus | reverse complement strand
CCACCACCTTCCAACTTCTATTCTGATACAGGGTCTCATGTAGCCCAGGCTAACCTCAAACTTGCCACGTAGACAAGGATCACCTTGGCCTTCTGATCCTCCTGCCTCGTCTTCCTGCAAGCCAAGATTATGATGATGTGTTTCTCTGTCTGGTTTATAAGGCTACTGCTGAGCGGAGCATTGGAGGGCAAAACCGGGGCACATTAGAACCCACAATGCTTGGTTTTCGTTTTTAACCTCATTTTAGAGGCTCCTCCTTAACGTCCCTTCAGTTGTTGCAAGTGTCTGAAAAAAGGTTGATTGTAATGACTTCTTCAGTGCTCTGGTTTTACGGAGCAGAGTTTTACAAGTCTTTACCTTTGCCAGGCTGCAGATGCTTCTCACATGTGGTCTCAGGTGATGAAGGCACAAACTCATGGATGTTGGCCGTCCTGAACACAGTTAAATTTTTGTCTTAAAGACTTCACATCTTTTAATCCAAAATGCTATCTACAATACACAGAGCACAGAAAAGTTATTTTAGACATTTTCCAAGGCTTGTGTCTTAGTTACAACAGAGCACACATCTTGTGGTTGATCCAGTGATTTTTTTTTTTTATAGCGATTGCTTAAACAACTTAAACGATACAAACACTGTTTTCCCTTGACGATCCCCTTAGACATACACAGGGCAGACTCACACAGGCCTTTTGTATTTATTGGTGGGTAAACTCAGGCATCGAATTTCACAGTTTAGACCCAAGTCATATAGCCTATGCTTATCTAAGCAATGTGATTGTTTGAGGTTTGGTGCAGAATACTTGATTTTGCAGAGTATAGCAAGAGGGGGATAATGAATGGTTAAGTGGGAGCCAGGGCTGCCCAACATCCTTGTAAGACTATGGGAGATATATCCCAGAGATTGCAGTTTCTGCTGCTTCCAAGAAAGAAAAAGAAAAAGAAAGAAGAAAGAGAGATTGAGAGAGAGAGAGAGAGAGAGAGAGAGAGAGAGAGAGAGAGAGAGAGCCTCCCAGCATAGTCTGTTCTTCCTTACGTGCAACAGAGTCCCAAAGGGGAAGCTGTTCAAGATACAGAGCGGAAGTCCACCACAGGACCAGCAAACTAAACCTAAAGCAACTCTCAATTTCCAGTCAGTGAGGAGAGAAAGCGCCTGTCTGAGGTACTTTCTCTCCTACTGTTTTTATCAGATGTTAATTTGAAGTTTTGATGACAGTCTCACGTTCCTCTAGAAGCTTTTTTTTTTTTTTTTTTATTAACTTGAGTATTTCTTATATACATTTTGAGTGTTATTCCCTTTCCCGGTTTCCGGGCAAACATCCCCCTCCCCCATCCCCTTTCTTATCGGTGTTCCCCTCCCCATCCTCCCCCCATTGCCGCCCTCCCCCCAACAATCTAGTTCACTGGGGGTTCAGTCTTAGCAGGACCAAGGGCTTCCCCTTCCACTGGTGATCTTACTAGGATATTCATTGCTACCTATGAGGTCAAGTCTTTGTTTCTTTCATCAATAATGGCTCTGCTCAGGTCTCCAAGCCCAGACCACCAATTTTATTTCCATTCAATTCTTTTTGCTCCCTCCCTGAAAAGTGCAAATCAAGTCCTTTTATATTATTCCAAAACCCAGGCTTCCTTTACTCCTTCCACCATTCCTCCCCCAAAATAATGGCTCCTTTGTGAAGATCAAACAATAGCAAACTAGCGGTCATCTGTGATGCTCTTCAAGTCCTGTATTTAACCGGCAAGCTGTTTATTCAGAAACACAATCTGACCTACTGGGTAACCAATTTTTGTTTAACATATCTGAGAGCAAGTACAGCCAGCCCCTGTGGAAACCTCATCTGGCTTCCTGTATACGATAGAGACCATTTTAGGACACACCAAAATTATATCATTTAATAAAGTCCTAAAGTGGAAAATTAAAAGTGTAGCCCATATTTCTGTTGTATTTTTATCATTCCACAGATTTTTTTTTTTTGCTGTGGTTGCTTTTTTTCTACTTCTAAAAAATTTTTTTTGAAGCTCAGTTTTTTTCATTATCCTTGAATATACATTTTGGAGACCATTCTGATTATATAATATCATGTTTCAGAATCAAATACTCTGTGGGTTTCTTCTAGCAACAGTCTTTTAAACTGATTCCAGAACAGAAATAAAATGGCTGGCGAAGCGGGGTTGAGAGACGGGCGCCTGTGAGGCGTAGCTGTGTTTCGGCAGCCTGTTCGCATGGCATCAGCGGTCTCCCCCATCTTCCCTTATTTTCTCTTGGTAAGCAGTTTCAGAGTTGGGTCAACTGACCAGGTCCCCCTTATGGCACATTCTCTGAGATAGATGCGGTATTCTAGATTGGAAATCAAGATACCTGGATTCTGAATGGCCATTCTGAGAGGCTGAATGTGTGTGTGTGTGTGTGTGTGTGTGTGTGTGTGTGTGTGTGTACTTCACATGAAAGGCATTCTTTTTCCTCTTCTTTTCCTTTTCTTCTCCTCCTCCTTCTTTTCTTCTCCTCCTCCTTCTTTTCTTCTCCTCCTCCTTCTTTTCTTCTCCTCCTCTTTCTCCTTCTTGTCCTCCCTTTCTTCTTCCTCTTCCTCCTCCTTCCCACCCTCCTCCTTCTTCTCCCTCTTTTTCCTTTTGAGATTGGGCTTCACTATGTAGCCAGTCTGGTCTCTAGCACTCTAGCCTCTTGCCCCAGGGTTCCAAGTGCTGGGGTCACAGGGATGGGCCATGTTGGCTCAAGCTTCAGTTTCCTCTTCTACAGTGTGGATGAGACAGTGAGGGAGGGAGGAGGGAGGACAGAGGAGGGAGGAGGAGTTGGACCCAATGAGCTTGAAAACCTCTTCAAGCTCTTATTTATGTTTTTCTGTAGCTCCATGAAGACATCTTTCTGATTATGTAATAGAAACCTAAATTACCCAGTGTTTAAATTTTCTGAATTTCCTGATTATGCCTATTCTGTGCCTTTTTATAGATAATTAATATTCATTAATTTAAATACATATGAATGCACATGCGCATAACATGTACCTTCCATTTGTAACATTCTTCCTTATTAACATTTATTTAGTGATCAGTATGATACTGACGCTGTTGCAGCTACTTCCAAATATTGATGAGTCCAGTTATCTCTCAGAGCAATCATCCAGGGTGTGTGCATCAGGGATATGAGGCACAAAGAGACAGAACGCTGTGCTCACCATCAGGTGACAGCACAGAGCTGAACTAAGATCCAAACTCACTAGGAATCGTGATGGCGACCACTGCACCATGTCACCCAAGAGCTAGCCTTATGCTTCCTTCTTCTTAACAGAGACTCGCACTGATGGCTTTCTATTCTTTGCCTTTCGATGTAAAATTGAATAAAATACTCATCTTCGTTCACTGTTTCCTCTGCCTCTTCACATTCATTTCTTGGCTCTGTGTGCAAGCTTTTCATATACCATCTTCTTTAAGGACCAGAGCATGCAATCTTGTCGTCTGTCTTCCTCATCCCTGCACTATCTCCTGTGCCCACGGGTAGACACTGTTGTTCTTCCACTTGCCGCTGCCAACCCAAATGCCTTCCTCCTTTCCTGTGTCTGTCATGCACAGGTCCCAGTCTTTGCGACCTTATCACCATTTGTTCTATTTCAAAGGTGTGGTTTGCCTCTCCCAGCCTTGATGGCTTTGCTTGGCTCCTTCTGACTTGAATTTCAAAGTACATTCATTATTTTCAATTTTATCTATTTTACTTCCCTTGCATTAGTGCTTTGCCTGCGTGAGATGTCAGATCTCCTAGAACTAGAGTTACAGACAGCTGCAATTGGCCATGTGAGTGCTAGAGATTGGACCCAAGTCTTCTGGAAGAGCAGCCCGTGCTCTTAACCACTGAGCCACCTCTCCAGACCTACATTCGTTATTCAAGACCAGGAAAAATTATATTTCCCCATGAAGGCTTTGTGACCCATCCAACAAGGAAGTCCTCTCACCTTTCATTAAAATCCTGGACCAAAGGCTCAGTGAGGGCACCTGCTCTCTACTATGTGTGCTCAAGGCTGTGCTTATGATTGGACATCTACTATGAGCTGCCAAAATAGTGGAATAGACAGGTGGAGCATAAACCTAATGCTTGACTATGTACACACATCGGAATACTACGCAGCCATAAACAGAACAGGAGCCTGCCATTTATATCAATATGGGTGACTCTGGAGAGCACCATGTTGAGCGAGACAATCCGGACATAGAAAGACAAAGACTGGATGCTTCCATTAACTTGTGCTGTCTTAAAAAAAATAGTTACACGAGGCTGGTAAGATGGCCCAGTGGGTAAAGGTGCTTATTATACAAGCCTGACCAACTGAGTTCTATTTCTGGAAACTATGTAAAGGTTGGAGGAGAGACCTGACACTACAAAGTCATGACATGAGTGTACACATCATTCATACACACACAACAACAAGTAATCTTAAAAAAACACGTAGGCATTAAGAGTACAGAGTGAAAGAACAGTCATTGGAGGAGGTGGGAGGAAACAGTGGGAAGAGGTTCTTAACAAAAAGTAACCGTAAGATAGGAAGAACAAGGTCTGGTCAGACCGTGGGCAGGCCAACCACAGCTCACATCAAGCTGTATATTTCAGAAATAGCAGTAGCAGCTGGCGAGATGGCTCAGTGGTTAAGAGCACTGACTGCTCTTCCAGAGGACCTGAGTTCAAATCCCAGCAAACACATGGTGGCTCACAACCATCTGGAATGGGCTATGATGCCCTCTTCTGGTGTGTCTGAGGACAGCTACAGTGTACTCATAACTAAAATAAATGAATGATTCTTTAAAAAATAATAAAAGAGGACGCTAGTGTTCTCAGCACAAAGGAATGGTAAGCGTTTGAGGTGTTAGCGATGGCAAATGCTGCTCTTTGATAACCCAGTGTATACATATGCTGGAGCATTATACCATATCCCATAAGTATATGCAATCACGTCAATTAAAACATTAGGGGAAACGAAGCTTAGAGGCTGGTCGAGGGTGGGCCCATTTGCATAATCAACATGAAGTGGAGGGAGGAAGAGAACGTGAAACATGCCTGTGATAGAAGACAGGAGAACCAGACAGAGCAAATGTGCCTCTGTCGGGGGTTATGGGGAAAGAATGCATCCTGGGAAGTTACTACCCTCTGACCTGTAAGAAGGGTCCTCCTTTTTCTCTTTTTAGGTCATTTTTAGCTGGAGACACTTGAGCCATGTAATTGCTTTGGAAAATATCTTCTAGTATTTTTTGGGTTGGGGCACTTAATGCTTGGGAAACATCACCTGGCCTTTGGTATAATCCGTAGCTTAGTTAGGGTTTCTATTGCCGCAACAAAACCACCTCAACCAAAAAGCAAGTTGGGGACGAAAGGGTTTATTCAGCTTATGCTTCCACATAGCTGTTCATCACCAAAAGAAAGTCAGGACTGGAACTCACACAGGACAGGAACCTGGAGGCAGGAGCTGACGCAGAGGCCATGGAGGGATGTTAGTTACTGGCTTGCTTCCCATGCCTTACTCAGCTTGCTTTCTTATAGAACACAAGACCACCAGCCCAGGGATGGCACCACCCACAATGGGCTGGGCCCTCCACCCTTGATCACTAATTGAGAAAATGCCTTACAGCTGGATTTTATGGAGGAATTTCCTCAAGGGAGTCTCCTTTCTGTGATGACTCCAGCTGTGTCAAGTTGACACACACAATCAGCCACTTCAATCTGATTAGTTGGAGCAAGATAGCGCTCCCTGGATGGGCTATGGCTTATGAATACTCTGTGAGGGGACCTGGTATTGGAAACATTGTATTAGAAACATTGTATCAGATGGCTTGGCGAGCATAGAGAAACATAGCCTGTAAGGAAGGTCTTATATGGTGGAAATCTGGGGAAGGGGTGGAGAAGGCATGCTCAAGTTGCCGAAGTTTACCTATTGTCTCAACTTTAAATCTGTCCTTCTGTACCCTGTTCTGTGATGAAAGAGCTGGAAGTTTGCAAACCAAACTCAGTTCTCCCTTTATGGGCTTCCTTTTGGGCTCTGACCATAGGAAACAAGAGGCAGAGCCAAAAGGCAGAAAAAGACAAGAAAGAGCTCATTTTTCTGTTCCTTGATATTAGCGTCGCTGCTCCGGACGTGACACCTTCCCCCAGCAGTGGCATTCCACACCATGGTGGCAGTTTGCTCCAGCTCCTTCCCTATTAGCAGAACCCTAGTGTAGCAGCTCTCCGGTCCAGAAGAAACAGTGTGAACTGCCTCAAACGTCAAGCTCTAATTTCTCGGTGTCCCCTCCTCCCATGCTTTCAGTCTGACCTGTCTGCTTTTGTTCTCTGAGGTTTAGGGAGGTAACTACTGTGTGAAGTTTTTATTTCTCCTGGTTAGCCTTCCAAGACCTGTGCAACAACAACAACGACACTCTTCAATTTCTGTTGAAATACTCAGGGTGGGGAGGGTGTGGCTGTTGTTCTGAATACTAATTTTGTTGTTGTTGTTGTTGTTGTTTTATGGGAGTATGTAATGTGTATGGGTGTTTGGCCTGTATGTATGCGTATGTAGCATTTGCTTTGCCTGTTGGCCACAGAGGTCACCAGAGGGCATTGGACGATCTAGAAACTGGAGTTACAGATGTGTGTGGGCCACCGCGTGAAGTACCGGGATCACACCTGGGTCTTCTGTAGGAGCAGGCAGCACTTTCAAACATGGAGCCGTCTCTCCAGCTCCCCCTTTCTGACTAAATTTATTTAAAGTATTTGTTATCTTTATTCTCTCTCTCTCTCTCTCTCTCTCTCTCTCTCTCTCTCCTCTCTCTCTCTCTCTCTCTCTCTCTGTGTGTGTGTGTGTGTGTGTGTGTGTGTGTGTATGCCATATGTGTGCAGTGCCCAACCCAAAAGATGGCTTTGGAGCACCTGGAGCAGGTATTATAGGTGGTTCTGACCCACCCAACGTGGGTTCTGGAGATGAACTTTTATCCCCTGAGTGAATAACAGTCACCCCTAACTTCAGACTCATCCCTTTAGACCTTCTGACTAATCCAGAAGTAGAGTGAAGTCACAAGAAAAACACTTGGGAGTCTAGGCACCGGGTAGCCAAAGCCTTACCAGCAACGGCAACAGGAGTCTTCCAGCTATCTTCCTTCAGTGGGGTAGTGATGTCTCCCTTCTATTCTTATTGGAATGTTAGGAAACGCACCAGGATAGAGTTGGAAGTAGTCTAATTGCACATTCCATAAGCTCACACGTCACAGTCTAAGTAGCAAAGAGAAGTATACTGATGTTCTAAGGATCCAGAGGGGGGTGTGGATCCCGGGGCAGGAATTGTGGCTCTATCTTGGGAAGAGCGTAGATTGGAAACTGGAAAACCACCATGATCTTGGCCAGGGTCATTTTCATGTGGGTTCCTTCATTCCTTCTCCTGGGGATTTACTTCCTCTGCCTGATCCCATAGTCTGTCTGATACAGAGAGTATTTCTGCCTGTGGCTTTAGGGTTGATATCTCCTCTTTGAAAATGAGCACTGGGTAGGATTTTTCTCTGCTTCAGCTTTAAATTTTTTAAAACAGCACCCCAAGAGCAGCTTAGTTAGATTTCTATTCACGGTCTTTTCAGGTATGGCCCTGGAAGTAGAGATTCCCTAATGAAAGCCTACGTTCATGCGGTCCAACCTGCATGGGAGTGAGGACAGCATCACTGTGCACTGAGAGGACATTCAGGCATCAACCTGTCAGGCTTGGTCTTAGTAAAGACGATGAAACCTGGATTTTGAGTCAAGACCAGATTTTGACATTGGTGTTCTTTTCAGATTGATTCTTAAAAGGAAATGGGGGAAGGAAGGGAACTGAGCCTCCAGGTAAGGACCCAGGGGCTCCAGCTTCAGTGAGCACAGGGGAGCTGAAGACTCAGGACATATCCTATCCTTCCTCTCCCTTAGACCTCTCAAGCACATCCGAGATTTCTCATGAAAAAAATTAACTTTACCTTTAATCTTCAAACCATTGAAGAGATGGAGGCCTCCCATTGACAGCAACAATACGAGATTTCAGAGCTCTCCCATGCTGCTGACACCCTGTGGGATAACGTTCCCCAGACTCCATTTCTCTTATAGTAGTCAGGCTTCTCTAGAGAAAGAGAACGGAATACTGACTCTGGATTAAATGAGGATTAGTGAGAGTGGCTCACAGGCTGTGGTCCAGGCCAAGAATCCATTAATTCTTCAGTCCACAAGACTGGATGCTCAGCTGGTCATTGTTGGGACCTCAAAGAAGTCGGTTCTAATAACCGTGAAGGAACACCTCACCATCAGGATTGAGGAAGTTGTCAGGAGGCAAACAGCAAAAGCTTCCTTCTTCCCTGTCCCTGTGTAGTCGGCCACCAGAAGGTGTGGCCCAGATTTAGGATGGGTCATCTGACCTCTAATAATGCAAGCAGGAAAAATCCTTAGCCGGTGTGCTCAGCTGTGATGGTTTAAGTTGATTCCAGATGTCGTCAAGTTGGCAATAAGATGCCCAAGATCAAACCCCTCCTCAAGCCACTCCCACAATTTCTTACTGGTCCAGGGATATTTTGCTGGGTTTTCCTTTTTTTTTTTTCTTTTGTTAGCAGCAAATCTTTTCAGTGGTTCAAAAGAAAGCATTCTCTGCTACTAGGTTCTGTCTTGGACATGAAGGGCCTTGGAGAATACAGATTCCATTTGGAAGGGTAACGTCTGAGCCTTCCTAGAAGCCTGAGGCCAGGAACTGACTGGGATTTTGAGTGCTGCTGATCATTCCACACTGGACTTGCACACAGAACATTAGCGTCGATGCTATAAATTCTTTCCTGCTGTGAAGTACTTTGTATATTAGAAGCCAGGAGATACTGTTCTGGCGTAACTCTGGGCAACGGGATGGACTGCCCTGTAAAAGAGGAGGGTGGTATGAAGTCCTTGAATTGAGATGCTTAATACTTATTTCGATGACTTGAGATGACTTTTAATACTTATTTAGAAGCTCTCCCACCCAAGTGATAATCACAGATATTATCCCTGCATGCATCCCAGTGCCCCTTGGACGTAAATGAGGAGAGTCATGAAAATCTCTAAAGGTAAGCCTCCAAAAAGTAAAAATAATTGGATCTTACAAAATTGGATCCAAGCAAAACAGTGGAGACCACCGTTCTTCCGCAACACACTGAAAAAACCCCATCCCGGAGGAGAGGCAGCTAAGGGTCTTTATACTCATAAAGAGGGTTATGGTTGTGTGTGCAAGGAGGGCTCCAAACTGTGACAGAGTCAGGAAGACGCTGCTGTTCCTCAGACTCTATTTTGCTGTGACAGACGAATGTGTGAGGTGCTGGGAGGTAGATGTCGCTGAGGGCAGGATAAGGTACGAATGTCAGAAGGGAAGCGAATCAAGATATATCTAAAGCAGACAGAGTGTTGATAAACAACCACGCTGTTGAAAATGTTGTTCCCCGAAGATGTTTAAAATAGGCTGGTCTCTTAGCCAAGGACAGTGCCGTGCTCCAGCCTTATAACCAGAAGGAAGTTCATATTCTCCAGGATAATGCTATAAAACACGTGGTTTCAACACTTTTGTAGCCATCATTTTTTTCAGGAATCCACAGCCAAGCTGAGGTTCTGAGTTTCCTGGTTTTGTTTTTTCACCGAGTCTGGAGGTGAGGTAGGAGAGGAAAAAATGAGCAGAAGGCAGGGTGTGTCTACTAGAATCAGGTGATCGTCCGGTCTAGAGGCTCTGGGAAGGTTTGCTGTTGACACCCAATGGGCAGAGGGAGTATTGGACGGCATAAGGGCTGGACATAAGCTCAGATGCTGCCTCTCTCTGGCCAAAACCTTCAAACGAGCTCCTGCTTCCCCTGAGCCACTGCTTCCCCTGAGCCACTGCTTCCCCTGAGCCACTGCTTCCCCTGAGCCACTGCTTCCCATGAGCCACTGTTTCCCATGAGCCACTGTTTCCCTTGAGCCACTGCTTCCCCTGAGCCACTGCTTCCCCTGAGCCACTGCTTCCCCTGAGCCACTGCTTCCCATGAGCCACTGCTTCCCCCGAGTCACTGCTTCCCACGAGCCACTGCTTCCCATGAGCCACTGCTTCCCATGAGCCACTGCTTCCCATGAGCCACTGCTTCCCCTGAGCCACTGCTTCCCATGAGCCACTGCTTCCCATGAGCCACTGCTTCCCCTGAACCACTGCTTCCCCTGAGCCACTGCTTCCTCCGAGCCACTGCTTCCCACGAACCACTGTTTCCCATGAGCCACTGCTTCCCATGAGCCACTGCTTCCCCTGAGCCACTGCTTCCCCTGAGCCACTGCTTCCCATGAGCCACTGCTTCCCACAAGCCACTGCTTCCCCTGAGCCACTGCTTCCCCTGAACCACTGCTTCCCCTGAGCCACTGCTTCCTCTGAGCCACTGCTTCCCACGAACCACTGTTTCCCATGAGCCACTGCTTCCCCTGAGCCACTGCTTCCCCTGAGCCACTGCTTCCCCTGAGCCACTGCTTCCCCTGAGCCACTGCTTCCTCTGAGCCACTGCTTCCCACGAACCACTGTTTCCCATGAGCCACTGCTTCCCACGAACCACTGTTTCCCATGAGCCACTGCTTCCCACGAACCACTGTTTCCCATGAGCCACTGCTTCCCACGAACCACTGCTTCCCATGAACCACTGTTTCCCTTGAGCCACTGCTTCCCCTGAGCCACTGCTTCCCACGAGCCACTGCTTCCCCTGAGCCACTGCTTCCCCTGAGCCACTGCTTCCCATGAGCCACTGCTTCCCCTGAGCCACTGCTTCCCCTGAGCCACTGCTTCCCCTGAACCACTGCTTCCCCTGAGCCACTGCTTCCTCTGAGCCACTGCTTCCCACGAACCACTGTTTCCCATGAGCCACTGCTTCCCAGACTCCCTTCCCTTATTTGTAACACGAGAATATTAATATCTGCATTGAGTATATATTGGGGCTGTCTGAGGATCGGATGAAGTCATGTCTGCGAAGGCACTCTTTAAACTGTCACATACTCTTTGTGGCACTGTTCTAAACAAAGGCAAAAAGGGATCTCATTCTCACCATTAACCCTGACTTGTTCTGCACTTAACTCCACAGAACAGTCAGCAGACAGGCCAATTTGAAAATCTTCCTTACTTCTCATCCCATTCTCTGGAAGAAGTGCTTGGGAAAAGAGACAGTCAGTGATGGGTCCAGGGGTGGAAGGATGGGAAAGGAAATGAGTTACCACACGGATAGCACGGCTCTCTGAAAAGCTAAAAAAAGATTTTCCAAGGGTTTGCCAATCTTTTCTACTCACCGTGTAGGCACACTTTACTGTTAGCACAGCATATGTGTTCACGTTGCATGCACACACACACACACATGCACACACACACACACACACACACACACACACACACACACACACACACACTAGCTCCATAAGGCACAGAGTTGGGCAAATCAGTATCTGGTACGTTAGTTGCTCCTATTGTCTGAGTACTGCCCAACAAAATCCTGTGTGCATCATAAGAAGGGATAAAAGTAAGGTTTTTAAAGGATTGCCTGGCACATTGTGAGCACCTAATAGATTTTGTTATATGTATTATATATGTAACATATACATATTATATATGTAATATATATTTTATATACAATGCTATATAAAATATGTATTATATATTATATAATGATATATAAAATATTATATATTATACACTACTACATCTGTATTATATTACATATAATTCTATACATAATACACAATACTTAATTTATTATCTTATCAGATCCTCACAGCCCAGTAACTTGTCTCTTCAGAGTGTTCCCCGTTTTATGAGCAGTTAAGGACTTGCACAAGGTGACGCTTCCCTCCAGGTGTCTGAACTCAAATCATTTCCCAGTAAGGAGAAGAACATCTGTTAGTGCACAGAGTTAAGACTCAGGCCCAAAAGCTAGTTCTATCTTTGAAGGACTTTAACTTAGGCAGACAGTACCCATGCTTTGCTGTATGCAGGTCTATAGATAATCTTTAAGTCTATGAAGATTTGCTAATCATGAGCAAACGCTTCCCAAGGAAACTGAAAGCAGTCTCTGTCGATGCTTGGATGGTTAGACCATCCTGGCTTTAGGAAAACCTATGTTTCCTTTGGTCTTTCTCACCTGGCTCTGCTGTATACAGTATTCTCTGTTTTCACGTTGGCAAGGTGTAATGTTTTCACAAGCTAGGCATTGTCGGTCTTTACTAATTATTCGTATAGTAACCGTTTGGAGGTCTGCTTACTCTAGTATTTTCTGGTAACTGATTTACTTGTGAATGTGGACCCTTGGAGCAGGATCCCTAGCACATAGCCCTCACCTCTGACTTCAGATATAGAAAATGAACACATGAAGCATCCCTGACCTTCTTCACAGATTCTTCACACCTAGGTTCTGGAATCCGGCTTTGACTACTCCGCCAGCCACGTTAATGTGGAGAGGTACACATTTTACAACTAAGGCACCATTTGAGGGTTTGCACCTTTAAATATGCATGGAAAACAACCCCGTTGGTTTGCTGCAGGAGAGGGGAAGAAATGGACGTACATAAAAGAAAGGAAAGGAAGGCAGCGAGCAAACGTGGACTCGGTCACTGGCAGAGAATTTCCGTGAAAACTCAAATCCTTTTAAGGGTATCTCAAGCATCCTTCGCTCTTTTTGCAGTCTCACAGTGTCCGACCATATTGCCAGGTGAAATGCTACAGTTGCCATAGTTACGTCAGTCTCAGCACTTGTGTTTACTGGGATCTCAAGTTCAGGCTAAATCGACAAGTTCTTGAAAAGTCATTTGTCATTTGCATGTTTCCTTAGTTGGTGCTCTTTTTTGGGGGGAGTTGGTGAGGGATTGAACCCAGGGTCTTGCCTACACTTAGACAAGTGCTCTACACTGACTTACACCCCCACCTGGAACACTGCATCCTCACCTTCCCACATAGATTCTATTTTTAGTAAGACCCTACGAGTGGAATTCCGTATTGCTTCTCAGTTAATTCATTTTTCAGTGTAAAAAAAGCACTCATAACTAAGATATATTACCTTCTATGGAATATAAATAATTCTGATTTCGGTGACTCATGTTGCCCGGGCCAAACAAACCAGGGGGGGGGGTAAAATCTGCACACAAAAGAGTAATAAAACATTATTTCTCCACATCTGTTTCCACAGCATTAGGAATTCCAGTCTTGCTCAAAACTGTCTAACAATTTGCCAGCTTCTTTCACGTTCTGTTGAGTTGGTGCTCGAAGCTTTACATAGCAGTCGCTATCTCTTTTTCTTCCGCATCCAGCAAGGACTATCCAAATGCCAGAGAGGTTCGACTCTCACTGCTCCACCTGAGAGCTCTTGGGAAACTGAGGCCCAAAGACCATTCTTTTTGTGACTGGAGAGCTGGTTCTGTGTTCAGAGAACTTGTTCTTCCAGAGGGCTCAGGTTCAATCCCCAGCATAGTTCCAGGGGCTCAACCACTGTCTGCTGATGCCTGGGGGTACCAGGAATACATGTGGTTCACAGGCAAACAGCAGGCAAAACATTCATATGCATAAAAAAATCTTAAAAACAATTCCCCCCATGTGCCGTAAACGGCATTTAAGTATTTCAGTGAAATATTACTTTTAGTTTTTCCTTGCTTTTGTTTTGATAGCATCCGATTTTTAGAATTCACGACTGGACCTGCACTGTGGCTCAAATTAGCCTGAACAACAGGGAATTTGGGGAGACGCGGTATTAGAACAGCAGTCATGTTGTTTATTTCTCCGAGCTACTTCTTACCTTCAGCAAAGCTTGGCTGAGCTTATGTTTCCTGATGGTGTGTGTGTGTGTGTGTTTGTTGTGCGAGGGTGTTCACGCCTATGCATGGGAATAATGTGTGAATGCTGGTATGGAGACCACAGGTTGATGTCTAGTTTTGTTCTCAATAATGATCCCCCCCCCCCCCCCCCGCCAGATAGGGTCTTTCACTAAACCCGGAACTTGCTGATTCAGCTAGACTGACCTGCCACTAAGCCCTGGGGATCTTTCTTTCTACACAGGCCTTCCTGTAATAAGTACAGGCAGGTCCAGCTCTCTCTCTCTGTCTGTCTGTCTGTCTGTCTGTCTGTCTGTCTCTCTCTCTCTCTCTCTCAATGTGGGGATAGACTGTAAATTCGATCTTCATGCTTGTGTGGCAAGGGCCAGTTCTTCTGGTACTGGACTTGCACTTTACAAAGCCTCTTGGTTCTTCCTAGTCTGTGCACACTTCCCCAGAAGTCCTCTTGGTCTGTACACAAATGAACTCCTCATGGGGCAGGCCATCCCTCCTCAGGCAGATCCAGGGAATTTGGGGTTCGAAGGCCATGATGTCGGCTCAAGAATAATTATATACATCTCTAAGCAAACACCCCGGCCCGGGGAGCAGCATCAGGTGGATCGATGCATCCACAGGTACCTTGTCTTTTGTTAGGCTCGGTCTTTGCAAAGCTACTCCCTTGCTTCTTAGCTTTAGCTTGTGACCTCACCACACACGGTCCATCCACATGGGGCGGCTAAGCATGTGTCTTTGGCCAGATGTTCGTGGATGTGATGGGCAAGCACGCAGTGAAGTGTCTGGCCAATGGTTTATGGGTATTTATCAAGCTGAGCGAAACATCTTGACTCTGGTCATCCTCACGCGTGACACTGTAGGCCCTCCGTTGTTTGAAGGATCCTCTCAGGAGAGTCGTTGTCTGTTCTACCATTGTCTTTGTAAATTAACCTTCACTCTAGTTTCCTTCTCCCTGCTTGGGTTTGCTGTCCACCCTTGTCTGTGCGGCTGGCCTCGGCACAGCCACCTCATCCCCGATGTCCTCTCCTCAGTGGAGCGAGACTTTCATAGCTGCTTTCTAATTCTCTGACCTGTGGTGGGCTTATGACCCTTGGTGACTCACCGATGACAATAGAGATCTTAATGTCATGGCCAGCCCAACCAGGGCTTTCCATGTGTCACCAGCCTCCTGAGGAAAGTGTGCCAAGTGCCACACTCACTGAGGTTTGCAGGACCCGTTCCCAGGAGCTCCACCTCTCCTGCTGCTCTTCTGGGACGCTGTCTACTCAAATTCGGACTGGGAAGAGTTGGCGATGGCTCAGAAGCCCACAGGCAGAGGTACCGTTATGAGGAGGCTAGCTCTCAAAAGGAGGCCGTCTTCCTAAGGAACCTGTGCCATCTGCCTCCTTCTACTGTTCCTCTCACCCTGTGGTCACTATCCACATAGGGAATCTGGGTTTCCAGGGCCCAGGCTTCGTCCAGACTGATCCGGGCTCTGAAGAGTTAAGAGCAGAACCTGGGTGGATGGACAGGGTTATTACTTATCATTTGGAGAGCCCGGCAGGGGTTCCTCCCCCGTTGGCCACATATTACTTTCACATGATGTCTCTTTCACTCTGGCCACAGAAAGGAGGGTCGGGGGAGGCAGGGGGATTAGAAGAGAATTTCTCTTTCCTTTTACAAAATATTTAGAGAGTCCTTATGTTTTTATTTAGCAGCAGGAATCTAGGGTAGAAACAGACTCTCAGCAGTAGCCAGTTGAGGGTTGAATTTTTTTTTTTTTTTAAGTAAAATTCTGGATGATAGAAGCATCTAGGTTCCTTTCTTTCTTTCTCTTTCTCTCTCTCTCTCTTTCTTTCTTTCTTTCTTTCTTTCTTTCTTTCTTTCTTTCTTTCTTTCTTTCTTTCTTTCTTTCTTTCTTTTGTAGAGAAGGCAGTGAGGGGAAGAGATTAAAACACACTTTTTGGAGGAGGGCTCAGCTCTCATGGCCAAAATACGAAAGATCAGCTCCATGTGCGTGACTTAACTGTCCAGGAAACGAGAATCGCAAGAGACTCCAAACCTGAAGTTGTGCTTATAGCTTCAGCTCAAGTAAGAAAAATGAGGTGAGGGGAGTATTCCACGGTCTTGGGTGCAGGGGAAAGGCATGGAGAAGCCCCCCCTCCGGGGGGGTGCGGCAAGGAGACAGAAGGGAACTGCATCTTTAAGTCTGTCCTATGGTTATACATATTTTTCTTCTATGAATGGGTTTCGCTGTAAATTATAGCTTTGCTCGTGGTCCCTTGGGTCAAAAGAAATAGTCTTTAAAACAGAAAACAGCTCTGATTGGTGACTTGCCTTCTTCCCTCCCCAGCCCCCTTCCTAATTGAAAGCAAATGTGCAATATATTGGATGCTGGGATCCTTGGCTTGGGCCCAGGAATCCTCAGAATGTGAGGTTTCTCTCAAAGGCATCTTGCATCAGCCTGTGGATGTATGCCTACCCCGGGGCTCCTTCACCGGCAAAGTGGAAAAAGACGTGGTTCAGGAGAAATTCTTCTTTTGCGTTGGGGGAACGTACTGGATTATAACCGTTTTCTTCCTTTCAAAACTGGGCGTCCCTGGACTGGAAGTAAGTGATGTGGCTCCTTCCTCCTCCCCCGACCTTCATTTTCTTTTCTAAAAAAACGAAAGTTCTAAGTGTACTTCTCTTGGTGTGTCAGGAAAAGTTTTAAAAAGCGGCCGGAGGACAGTTTGAATCGGGGCGGAAGGGCAGGGAGCTGGGCTCTACAAGACTCAGGACCAAGGCAGATCCCATGTTTTGGGTCTGGATTTGTGTCAGGGAGGGAAGAATAGGCGCCAATATCCAAAGAAGGCTGAAGCGAAGTCCAGGACTCCATAGCAGCTGCAAGGTACAATAAACAGTTTTAGCAGAGTTGGAAATGTTGGCAGGCAAGACAGGCCGATCGCAGAGTCAAGCTGCTGGAGAGAGGCAAGCCAGGAGCTGTGTTTTCAGGCTTTGAGTTGGTGGTGTTTGAGGGACCTGACTTTGGGTGAGAACACGGCCTAGCACCTTTTGTGATTTAATTGTGGGAAGGGCGACTGTGGAGGAGGGCTTGGGATGAGGGGTGGCTTCACCTTTGGTCTTGGGTGGCTGGGCAGGAAGTCCAGCCGCCTGGAGGGTTTGTAGTGGGTGACACGGATCAATCACTTCCCAGACTCTTCTTCCTGGCGCTGGGGGCTTTTCTTTTTGTTATCAGAGGGCCAGGCTGCTTGCAGTTGGGACCCAGAGTTCTGGCCTACCCATCTAAGGGACAAGTTTTCTGAGAGTGGCAGATGTACTCAGGTCAGCCATTTGAGGAGAGTCGTGAGTACTCAAGGCAGTGGCGCCTTTAGCACCATTTTAACTATTAAGCTTCTCTTATCCTTCTTGCCTTGGAGTCTGGAAAAGGGTCTTTGCCGCCGTCACTTCTGACCCTTTCATGGCACAGATTTCAGAATCGATAGCGCGGCCAGAGTGCCTGTTGCCCTCCACGCCTCTGCCCTCAGGCTTATTTTTAAGATGTAGAAGAGACAATGGGGGCAAGTCATCTCAAGGACGTTTATCAGCAATAAAAAGATGGTAGACGTGGTTCATCAGCTAGTGGTCCGTGTGTGTGTGTGTGTGTGTGTGTGTGTGTGTGTGTGTGTGTGTGTCTATATTGGTGTGCGTGTGTGCACATGTGTGTGCACGTGTGTATGCAAAACGAAACAAAAATTTTTTTTTAACATTTCCGTCCTCGCTCTAACCAGCCTCCAGATATTTACCTGGTATTTGATTGATTGTCCATGGTTCTGTAAAGGCATCATTCCTGTCTTATAGGAAAGGACTTTAAGACAGAGAAGTGAAATGAATTGTGCTAAAACGTTGTTACATCTGGAGTCCTGGACTCCGACTCACTGTGGGCAGTTCTCCTATCTCCCACTCCACATGTGGACTTGCTTACTTTTGGAGTCACTGGGTGACCAGGAGGTACCCATGCCAGGCTAAGGGAACAGTTTGGACCCGCACTCAGAGAAACACTTACCTGGGTATCCAATGTAGGTTAAATTCCAGGTACTGGATATCCTTTTAGCTTGGTGAGGCAGAGAGCTGGGGACTTTTAGAGTTGGTAGACCCAGGCTAGGTTCTGTCTCTACCGTTTAGTGTGTTCTGCACTTCAGCCTCTGTGTTCACTACATGGAAATAAGAATACTCTTGGGTGTTACTGTTAGACTCAGACATGAACACATTCTATGAAGGGCTTCATTAGGTCAGCTCTTATGGTTGAAATGTGACTGAATGCACTGGAAGTCATCCTTTGACAGTTGCTGCAGACCTGTGGGACTATAGGCAAAGCTTTGAAATGGCGAGGGGCTCTATCTTCATTCCTATCTTTCTGTGTGTGCATACGTGCACGTGTGTGTCTACATGTGCACGTGTGCAGGTGTGTTTGTGTTATGTGGAGACCAGAGGTCAGCCTCAGGTGTCAATCCTCAGGAATGTTGTTGTTTTTGAGATAGGATCCCTTGTTGGCCCAGTCTCACTGAGTAGGCTAGGCTAGCTGGCCCCTGGGCCCTGGGGATCTTCCTGTCTCGGCCTCTGCACTGTTGGATTCCGAGTGTGTGCCTTCACCCGGCACTTGAATGTGTGTTTCAGGAGACTGAACTCGGGTTCTTATGCTTATGTGATAAGTACTTTACAAATTGAGGTATCTCCCCAGGCCTTCATGCCCTCTTCTAATAGAAACAATCCTGCCTCATGGGGAAATACTCTTGGATTTACTCTCTGAAAATTTCCTTTTAGGTCTGGTTTGTCTATGTTTCCTCACCCCAAGTGGAGTAGGATGAAGGTCAATAGATTACTTTAAGCATCTCTGGATCTGCACTGTCTCTGGGTGAGAAAGGTTTAGTCAGCAGGAGCTTCATAGCCAGCTGAGGACAGGTCCTGAGCTCAGGAACGTTTTCTCACTGGCAAGTGCATCTCCCTTCGTCTTCTACTTCACACTGCCTGTTCTGAGCCTGTAATCAGAAAAGTTGCTGTGTTTCCTGAAGTAGGAGTTGAAGGCTAGCATGTGGAAGCTTCCTCCTCTGTTTCTGCTTAAGATAGAATTGCTTGTATAAATGTCACAAATCAGAGAAGTTGAGAAGGTGTTTCTAGAATCTTAGGGTCAACAGTCTTCCTGTCCAAGGGCCAAGTGGAAGCGCCATCCAGAGAAAGTCCTTCATTGTCTCTCCTCCACAGCCTTCCTATATCACTTTCTTCCTGTCTTACACAGTCACTTCTGGGAGTAGAAGCCATTTGGATCTGTATTCCGCACCGGAGATTTAGTTCTAACCTTTCCACATGATAGCATTTTTTAACAGATGTTCTAATAAAGACAGAGTGCCTCCGGCCTATCAATGTCACGTCACATACATTTACCTTCAATTCAGACATCCAGCTCAAGTTCCTTTGGAAGATGCACCTTCTGGTATTCTATATCACCTCAAACACCAAGCTGAGGCCCAGCTAAAAATAGACTACCACTACATGCTAGGTGTGCTGGCTCACGTCAATGCGGACTTGTCTGCAATGCGAGCACACTAGATTCTTTATGTGCTTGGCCTGCTGACAGCTGTGTAGCATATGAATTGGTTGACTCTTTCCCCACAAGGCCATGAACGTGCCCAATCTTCCCAGGCATCCTAGAGCAACTGGATTAAAATCCTCACAGTGTGTTCTTACAGCTGAGAAGACGATGTTTTAATAGACTCGCTCAGCAGGAATTCCGAACCTCAGGTAGGCCCTAAGGACCTCTAGATCAGTTAAATCAAGACACCCAAAGGTGGAAAACAAGAGTGGACAGTTTGTTACTCGGGTGATTCTAACGTGAAGCAGAGATAAGGATTCGTGCTGGCGTGAGTCTAAGGCATTTCAATTCAATTCTATTTTTTTTTTCTTTCCCCAAAGTAACAGCTCAACAAAGCCATCTAGATAACTGTCCAGTGATAGCCACTGGAACTCCAATGACCTGATGGTGAAACCGATGGACTCTAAGCTGTTTCTTTCATTCCTTGTATTTGCATACATCTGAATATATTATAACCAAAGCTGTATGCTTTATAAATAATTTTGGCTATAAACAATTCTGTTGTATTGATGGTCATTCTAAATTTTGTATTCTGTTCTTACTGTCTTACATAGAACCATCAAGTGTTTCCAACTTTCTGTAATTCTTAAGAGATGGCGAATCCTGTCATTTGACGTATTGTGTACTTGCTAGCCGGACTCTGACTTCATCATGTAAACACAGGGGAAGGTCAGCTTTGAGTAGTGTCCTGGCCTGGAAGATGAATGCACAAATAAAGAGATTGCAAAGATAAGGTTAGACTGTTGCCACAAGGCTGAGCTCCCATGGTTCTTCTAGAAACTAAGCTTTGTGGATGGTACATTCTTGTCACTGGGTTTCAAGCCTGCCTTAAACCTTTGGTGAGCCCTTTAGACTTGCCACTCAGAGGCTAATGCTGCTTGGTGCTCTACCGTGAGAGACAGGAGGGAGGCATGCAATGAGAAGAGCTTGCCAGGTGACTGTCTCTCATATTATGAGATTTTGGTCTCAACACCATTATTTTCACGTGTATTACTTGGGAAGCCTTATCTTCACTGAGGTACACCCTCACTTGTCTTACTCATCCACTTTTGTTCTCTCCCTTTGGTGGGGGTGGGTGGGTCAGATAAGGTAATGAATGAAAAGCTGGAAAGCATTGCTTACACATAGATGGGAGGTGGGGATGCCCTTTGGTTTCTTTCATAGGAAGCTGTCCAGTAAATTTTGCTGAAGATTTGTTTAGGGTCTTTTGTAAAGACCTGATCACAGTGTGTGTGTGTGTGTGTGTGTGTGTGTGTGTGTGTGTGTGTGTGTACATGTCTGTATGTAAACACTGAGGTCAGAGATGGCCCTTGAATCCCCTGGAGCTGGAGTTACAGGCAGTGATGAGCTGCCTGATGCATGTTCTGGGAACTGAACTCAGATCCTCTGTAAGAACAGCCCGTGTTATTAACCACCGAGCCACCTCTCCAACCTCTGTGTTTAGGGTCTTCTTAATGGCATAGGAAACTTGGATAAATTGAGATGGGAGATGGAGTAATCTACTGCTTTTTAAAAAGTGTTTTCTTTTTAAATTTAGTACATTAGGAATTTATAAAACAAGAAACAGATAATCTCTGAATTATCTCCCCTAAGGCAAAAAGTTTCTCATTAACTTTTCTTCCCAAATAGTGTTATTCTTTAAAAGCCACGGGTGTATTTTATGAAAATGTTAATTGATGCATAAAAGCATGTTTCTATCTATCATAAATTATGTAGCATTCTGGCACCATCTACCCTAATTCTGGTTTTCTCTATTGATTTAGTAATTCTTCAGCAAAAATATTTATTCCATATCTATCCGCTAAGTCCTACATTTTAGTGATTAGAATAATTTTATCACTTCTTTCTTTCTTTGCATGTGTATGTCCATACTCATGTGTGGGTAAATCTCTCTCTCCTCAAGTAGTCTAGCCTGGTCAGCCAGTGAGCCCTAGAGGTCTGCCTGTCTCTTCCTCCCCAGGACCGAGAATTGTAAGCACGTACAACCATGCCAGTTTCTTTCTTAAAACATGGACTCTGGGCCTCCAACCTTGGTCCTTATGCTTGTTCAGGAAGCACACACCAATGAATGGGGCCATCACCACTGCTTGGTCCTCCATGTCTTTCGACAGTCTTTGCTTTAGGTTCTGGGGCATAGCTCACGTATTTGGACAGAAGCTGATTTGGAAAATTGTTATCCAGGGTTAGGTAATACATGTTTGTGCTTTCGGGTTTGCAGAAGTTTGGTTAAATAGCTCAGCAATGGGAATTCAGAAATGGGTCCCGCACGTGATAGGAGAGCCAGATGTTTTACAAGAAGACTGAAAAGTTTGTGTTTTATTATTCACAGTTTCCTTTAAAAATTACTAGGTTTTATATTTTATAGCAACCTTGGCTCTACAGAGTAATTGAGAACAGAATAGCAAGTTCTCCTATCCCTCTATTGTTCACATGGTTGCCCTGCCGGCCCCATCTTGCATTGGTAATTTTTTATTTTTATCAATCATTCATTATGCACTTATTAAACATTTCATGTTCTCTGTTAGTTATTATAGAAGTATAAAAGAAATAAATCACATTGATTTCTTTCCAACCATGTATAATGCTACGTGTTCGTAGTTTAAAGTCCTGTTTGTTCAAACAGCTGCTGTGCCCTCGGTACATGCCTAGCAGTGCTAGGGGTGGGACACTGTAGGCATCTGTCCACTAATGCGCGATGACTATGGCAACAGGTGAAGAAGGATCTGGAAGTCAAACATTATCTATGTCTTCAGGACTTAGGAGACACAGACACACCCAGCAGTGGCAGAAGAAAATCTCAAAATCAATACAAAGCAGTTCCTAAGCTGGGGGGAGGGGTCAGGTGTCAGCACAGGCAAGCAAACCACACCCACAGGGCCAGCGCCTTGGCTGGGGAGGACCAAGGGCAAGTGCTGTGCTTCTTATTATCTCTATTTTTTGTGTCCTCTCCATCAGCAACAAGTCATGCTCATCACTCCACATCTATATCAAAGACTAAAAACAAACTCTCCCAGCTCATGGCAAGGTGGGATGTGTGTGTGTGTGTGTGTGTGTGTGTGTGTGTGTGTGTGTGTGTGTATGATTGAGTGATTGTGTGTGTGTGACTGTGTATGTTTGTGTGTATTGTGATTGTGTGTGTTTGTGTATATGATTGTGTGATTGTGCTTGTGTGTATGATTGTGTGATTGTGTGTGTTTGTGTGTATGATTGTGTGATTGTGTTTGTGTGTATGATTGTATGTGACTGTGTGTGGGTGATTCTGTGTGTGTAAGTGTATACATGTGTGATTGTGTGTGTGATTGCCTGTGTGTATGATTGTGTGACTGTGTGTGTTTGTATATATGATTGTGTGATTGTGTGTTTGTGTGTGTTTGTGTGTATGATTGTGTGATTGTGTGTGATTGTGTGTATGATTGTGTGATTGTGTGTGTTTGTGTGATTGTGTTTGTGTATATGATTGTGTGATTATGTTTGTGTGTATGATTGTATGTGACTATGTGTGGGTGATTCTGTGTGTGTAAGTGTATACATGTGTGATTGTGTGTGTGATTGTGTGCTTTTGTGTGTCTGATTGTCTGTGACTGTGTGTGGGTGATTCTGTGTGTGTGAATGTATGTGTTTGTGTATATGATTGTGTGTGACTGTGTTCGGGTGATTTTGTGTGTGTGATTGTGTATATGTGTGATTGTATATATGATTTTGTGTGTGTGTGTGATTTCGTGTGTATGTGTAAGATTGTGTGTGTATATGTATGTGTAATTATGTGTGTGATTGTGTATGTGTGCGATTGTGTATGTTTATGTGTGTATATGATTGTGTGTGACTATGTATGTGTTGTGTGTATGGTTATGTGTATGTGTATGATTGTGTGTTTGTGTATGATTGTGAATGTGATTGTGTGTGTGATTTTGCCAGATTTAAAGAACCATCACTCCAATACACACCCCTCACATTGCTTACTGGGGGGAAAATGAATTAAGATTTTGGTCTGTAAAAGGAACTCCCACCCTGGCAGTCCTCATGGGAGCTGCTTCTAAAAGCTTTGCCATCCTGTAGCTTCACAGAGGCTAATAAAGCTGAGAAGGTAGGTCAGTGTTACAAAGATCCTTACAGGGCAACAGCCAGTCTAACGGAGAGGGGGTGGGAGTTACGGTCTCTCAAGAAGTGTCGACTCTTACTCGTGACCAGCTGCGGCTCTGCTTGCTTGTTCATTGTTGAGTCAGGCTTTGACTCTGTAGCCCAGGCTAGCCTGGAACTTAACTATATAGCTCAGGTTGGCATGAACCCAGAATGATACTTCTGCCTCACCTTCTCAAGTGCTAGACTTGGCCAGTGTGCACTGCCGTACCTGGAGCTGACACTTTTCTAATCTTAGAATGTGTGGATTCCATAGCTTTAAAATGAAGAGGTTGATGATAATGTAAAAGTGGCGTGAGAGGAAATTAAAGAGAAACACACATTGCTGCTTGCTAGCCTGGTTGAATCGTGATGTACCCAGAAACAATTGCCTTTCCAAGTTAAAAAAATCCAATTCCCAACCCAAGCCCTAGTAAGTTATTTTGTGGATATCAACAAACTGGTGGCGAAGCTTATGCGGAGTTCTGAGTGTGTGTGGTGGTGCATACCTGTATCCTGGCACTAGGAAGGCTGAGGCAGAAGGATTCTGTTCAGGGTCAACATATAGTGATATCCTGCTTCATTAAAAAATGTTTATATGGAGAGTCAAAATAGCCAGCATAGCTGACTGTACTGATAAAGAATTCCAGTTGGAGGGCTGGTACCACATGACTTTAGGGTTCTCTGTGAAGCTACAGTAATCTAGGCCGTACAGTGCTGTCAAAGAACAGATAAACAGTTGTGTGTAATAGCATGGAGAGCCCTAAATAGGCCAACACAAATATATTCAGAGAGTCTTGGACAAAGGAGTAAGAGCCGGCAAAGACAAGGAAGTCTTTTCTCTTAGCAAGCACAATGAATCTAGACAATCACTGCCATCCCTCACAAAAGTTAACTCAAAGGCTATCCCAGACCCAACGGTACATTTGAAACTACACGAAGGAGATAGTCTATAATACCTTCCTTCTTGTTAAAGACAATGTCAAGATAAATGGGGATATCAGCCACAGATTAGGGGGAAATATTTGCAAAAGACGTGGTCTAAGAAACACAAAGAAAGGAAACATCCAACTGAGAAGCAAACAGACAGAGGCTTAAAAAAAACGATGAAATAGTTGAAGTACACTTCAAGAGATCAGACGGCAGGTGAGCAGGTGAGAAGGTGTCCAACTGCACAGACCACTAAGGAGCTGCAAGTTAGGTTACGGCAATATACACACACACACACACACAGACACACACAGACACACACATGCACACATGCACACACACAGACACACACACAGACACACACACAGACACACACACAGACATACACAGACACACACAGACACACACAGACACACACACAGACACACACATGCACACACACATGCACACAAACATGCACACACACATGCACACACACAGACACACACACAGACACACACACAGACACACACAGACACACACAGACACACAAGGCACACACATGCACACACACATGCACACACACATGCACACAAACATGCACACACACATGCACACACACAGACACACACACAGACACACACACAGACACACACAGACACACACAGACACACACACGCACACACACGCACGCACACATGCACACACACATGCACACACATGCACACACACACAGAGACACACAGAGACACACACAGACACACAGACACACACAGACACATAGACACACACACAGACATACACACAGACACACACAGACACATAGACACACAGACATACACACAGACACACACACAGACACACACACACACACACACACAATGCCTGTAGAGCTACATATACTTTCATATAGGTTGTAGCATGCACACACTCTAATATTTGCTTAAATGAGTTGACTGTAGCAACACGAAACCTCACACGGTTAAGCAGAGTTTTGAAAGAAATCACATAATAATAATAATGTTTACAGAGTAAATCTCTTCTCTACAAAATTAAAAAAAACTGCACAGGAATCTGCACAGCAGTTTTATTCATAATTGTTTGAGTCTGGAGTAGACAAGAAACAGAAGTGACATCTACCTCTGTGGGGAACAGCTCTGATGGCACCGGAGGTCACCTCCTGTGAGGGCAGGCAGCAGATGGGAAACACCCTAGTTTTTGTTCAGTTTCTCTGGAACCTAGAACTGCTCTTTAAAAAAAAGTGTAATTAAGAAAACATTTCTCCTCCAAGCCTGTAAGAACTAACATTATGATTCTATGTTTAGCTCTTTCTTATCTGAAGGAAAGCATTATACTATAATAATATATATAATATTATTATATTAATAGCTGAGTTATTTCAAAAGGACTAGGTGTCTCTGATGGCATCATTGTAACAATTATATTTTAAAATTGAATATTATTGCTTTACTTAATAAAGCTATGTCAAGCAGAAATTTTAAAAATTACCGATAAAGGTTCATCGCAGGTATTGAAGCACCCCAGGGGATATTTGATAAGATAAAAATCTTCTTGTCACATGACAACTATTACTTAAATGCCATCATTTACAGTATTTTAGATATAACAACAGACAAACTCACTTAATATCGTCTTATGGTTGAAAGTGCAGTAGACCAAGGATTAATAGGCTACCATTCTGTTTTTTACTTTGCAAACTTTTAACAGTGAGACTTTGTACAATCATTGTTTTACTTCTTTGCACTTAAAATGTCTTTTATGGACTGGCAGGGTGGCTCTGTAAATAAAGATGCTTGCCACCAAACCAGACCACTGGCGATTGTTCCCTGAGGAGCATACCCGTGCTGTGGTCCACATGTGTGCACACATAGACACATACACACACACAGTAAATAAGTTGGTGTAAAAACGCAATGTTCATATCTATAAAGAACACTCCAGAATCTCTCCATCTTCCAGTTTGGTTCTGCTAATCAGGGTCTTGAACCAGCACCCACACCCGGAGTCATTTCACAGTAAAACCTGGAGTCATACGGGCTATGCTCTGAATAGATTTCATTCTCCCTGCACCTCAACTAAAAAGTCCTCTTCTTAAAATGCAAGCTCCAGTTTCAGATTGTTCATGCAGTGCAGATCTTTTTTTTAAATATACATTTTCATTAATTCAGTTATTTACTTACATCTGGATGGAAACTTCTTCTCCCCGCCTCTCCTTCCAGTCCCTCCCTCGCACCCGTCCTCCCCGCAGCTATCCCTTCTCCCTTTCTCCTCGGAAAAGGGGAGGTCAACCATAGATATCAATCTGCCTTGGCACATTGCAGGAAGACTAGGCACATCTGAATCTTCTTCTGTTGAGGCTAGGGGAAAGGGATCCCAAGGCAGGCAGTGTAGTCAGAGACAGATTCTGCATTTGGAGTCTGCCATGAAGACACAGATGCACAACAGTTACGTATGTGCAGCTCAGATCTTATTTATTGGAATTCCAAGGATTTTTTTCTAATTTTTGTCAGGATCACCCGGTTACCTTAGGTGGTCTTTATAAATCACTTTTTAGCAAAACCCATAAATGAGTTCTTAACTGGCTCCTTCAAATAGGCTTTTTAAAAATATACCTACCACAGTTCTGACTTATTGGGAAAATTCTTAGACCGGAGCGATGAAAGCCTCTCATTTCTGTTTTTGAGACTATAAAAGAAGTCGATGTCTGTTAATTGCTTACGCTGCCATATCAGGAGTCAGGTCATGTGGAAATGGACTAAGCTTTGAGTGTGCTGTTGGGAGCTCTGAGTTCAAACTCTATCTCTTATACATTGTAAAAATACCAGTGTCTTCATGGATATGTCAAAATTATTAAAATTATTATGTTATAAAAATATTAAAATTATGCTTTAATAAAGGAAGAGAGACAGAGCCTTCTCTCAGGTCAACAGAGGGGTAGACATGGTTCTCAAGAAATATTCTGTTAGGACTATCTACTTGCCATCACTACATGAATACTGGTGAATCTGATTTGTAAGAAACAATTCAGCTTCTTGAACGGTCAGTTATTCATGTGCTATTAATGCATGTATAAATCTGGGGCTGGATAGATGGCTGGGTAGGGCACATGAGTTCAATTATTGGCACCCACATGGCAGCCCACAAGCATATGTGACTCTAGTTTCAGGGCTTCCAATGCTCTATTCTGGCTTCTGTGGACACCAAGGACTCACATGTGTGCATGCACACACGCAGGCAAACACTCATACAGATACGATAAAAAAATTTTTTAAATCCTTTGGAAATGTAAAAGTGAGAAACTAGGCACTGTAGACGCTTCTAGTGCTTATAGCTCAGTGGCAGCCATAAAGCTAAAATAAATTTACCAGTGCAAGCTAAAAAGTCAATTTATTGGTGGAATCAAGTGATTGGCGAAATCAAATTCAATGAAGAGCATGGTTGTGATGTGACAGACGATGGGGCTCTGCTTGAATTCATCACACATGAGGAAGTTAGTGGCTGGGATTGAATAGCCGTTTACTTGTAACAGGTTTATTGTTTGAATATATCAATACTTATGCAGAGAAGGCTTGCTGGTAGAGGCACATTGGATACATCGTCTTAGCCTCGAGGGTTTATAAACGCAGGAAACTTGGATCCCAACCGAAACTCAGTAGCAGTTGGTCATCAAGTGTTCGTTTTAGAGGATATCATTTGACCATTTACTAAACTGCTGTATTAATTACTGGTCTGATTTCTGTGACCAAATTTCCAAGGAAAATATCTTTAAAGAAAGGGCTGATATTTGCTCACCGTTAGTGGATACGGACCATCTGGCGGGGGGCAGGGCAGGCATGGTGGAGAGTGTGGCTCCAGAGGCAGTGCAGGAGGGTGAGGCAGCCAGTTACGTTGGAAGCACAGTCAGGAAACAGAGTGATGGATGCTGGTTCTCAGTGTTTTCCATTTTTCTTTGTTATTCAGTCTGGGACCCCAGTCTATGGGATGGCAATGACCATCTTCAAGGTAGGATCTGCCTCCTTAGCGTACTCTCCCTGGACTTTCTCTCATGGAAAGGCCTGCGGTATATCTTCTAGGAGATTCCAAATCCAGAGGAATTGACAATTAAGATAAAGTATCACACTTGTTTTGACTCCCTTGAAGGCAAGGTTAGCCTTGTGGTGACATTAACATGGTACTCCCTGGGCATTTAACCCAATTGCTAATAGAAGCTGGCGGAATCATTCTGCTGTGTGTGTTTATGCCCTGGCTCCCTGCTTATAAACCAGTACATGACGCTATGAAAGATGTCAGATTCCAAAGCTCTCCGCAGCCCCCAGCAGGGCAGCTGTGGCCGAATAGATTAAACTGCCTCAGGTCCAGCAGAGACTCAGTTTCTCCACCGCTTCTCCTTTTTCCAGATTGGTTCTGGCTTTGATCTGGCTTTTGTTCGGTGTTTGTACAATTATAAACAGAAACGAAATGCTAAGTGCTAAGCGCTAAGCTTGAGTGGATGTCACCACTTAGCTATCTCTTGTACCAAGTGACAAATTAGAGAACCAAAGATATAGTAATTTTGAAAATTCTAGGAATCTCGTGGACTTCAAGAATAAATTGACACCAACCTATTATAAGAAAATTAATGCTGGGCTCCACAGTGGCTTGCCCCTCTCAACCTGCTACAAGCCAGTCATCTGGGAAGAAGGAATCTCAGCTGAAAAAAAAATGTTTCCATTACAGTGTCTTGGAAGAATGTCTTGCAGACTTTTCTTGATTCTTTATTGACCTGGGAGGGCCCAGCACGCTGTGGGTGGTGCTACCATTGGGTGGATAGTCCTATGTTGTATATGACAGCAGGGTGAGCCGATTGTTGAGAGAAAACAGGCCCGGAAGCAGCATCTCTTCATGGCCTCAGCATCAGTTACTGTCTCAAGGCTCCTGCCTTGAGTTCTTACCTTTCCTTCCCCCGGGGATGGCGCATGAACTAGAAGCTGGGCAACCCTTTGCTCCCCAAGTTGCTTTTGGCCATTGCTTTTTCAGAGCACCGGAAAAGCAAACTTGAGCAGGCTTGCTACTTTGCAGGAAGCCTTTCTTGATCTGCTTTCAAATCTCACTGATCATTGGTGCGTGCTGCTAATAATTAGTGCTGTTGTGCTCTGAGGTTAATTCAAGCACTTCACATAAAGAGTCTCTTTGAAACCATCGAGTATGGCAAGGTGGGGACTTTTCCTGTTTTGCCTTGGGACATGTGACTCTTAGAAAATGTCAGGCACAGAGTGTGGATGTGGCCGATACAGAATTTGAACCTATACTTTTCTCCCCGAATTATACAAATTTTGCTAACTACTTGTTCTCTGTATGTCTTCATTATGCATTGTGAGTCTTTTACTACAAATAGGTATAATGACTTGGTGTGTGTGTGTGTATATGTGCGTGTGTAATGCATATTTATATATGTTCATGCATATTCTTATGTGTACGTGCATATCCATGCACACATGCATATTCATGTATTCACATGCATATTCATGTATGTGCTTGCAGCTTGCATGTGGATGCCAGAGGTTAAACTTAGGTGTCTTTTTTCAAGAACCTCTTCCTTCCTTCCTTCCTTCCTTCCTTCCTTCCTTCCTTCCTTCCTTCCTCCCTTCCTTCCTCTCTTCCTTCCCTCCTTCCTTCCTTTCTGTCTTTCTGTCTTTCTTTCTTTCTTTTTGAGATAGCTTCTTTTACTAGCCTGGAGTTTACCAAGCAGATGAGACTGGCTGGTCCCCAAACCCCAGGATTCCCCCTGTCTCCACCTCCTTAGCACTGGGGTTACAAGCACACACCAGTGGTCCTGACCTTTGTTTATGTGGATCCTGGATACTGAACTTAGGTCCTGCTTGTCTGGCAAACGATTTACTGGACAAGCCACACCCCCATTCCCAAGCACAGCTGTTTTACCATTAACCCTAAGATGCTTTTCTTTTTCTTTTTAAAAAACTGGGCCAGTCTTTCATCTGGCTTTCAAACTGCAATATGCTTCAGAGTCACCCAGAATGCTTTAAAAAATTATATCAGGCTTTGCTCCAGCCGATGAATAGGAAATTTCCACCTGGTGTCCAGGGACCACTATTTGTCTTAGCAGCCTCCTTCAGGCGGGTCCTCACACACTGTGAGTAAAACAACAGCACTTGACGGCATGACTCAAGTACCAGGATTGGTCTGTTTGTTTTGTAGTTGTTAAAAAGAATCTATATTTGTATATTAATATACTGATTACAAACTGAGAGTGGTACAATTAAAAGAATGAAGAAAGGAAATAATACTTGCCAAGAAAGAAAGTCTTCTTGGGATGAATTTTGTTGATCAGCCTCTTTGGACCATTTGGAGACACGTCACCTGACACACCCTGTCTAGACCCTGCCCCCTCGAGCATAGCAAGAATCTGGTGGAGAATTGGCGGAAAGCTCTGCTCTGTGTTTAGGAAAACTAGTGGAATTCCCTGGGTCCTCCAAGAGGACTTAGAATATTTTTTTCCTTGCTATTTTCAAAGGCTAAGGGCAATTGAACTATAGAGAGCTATTGTAAATGCCTTTGAGTCCTCAAAAGAGGTTAGTGTTCCTGGCTTCTGACTTGAGGTTTTGTAGGCTTTAATGCTGCCCACTTAACTTATGTCATGAGATGAATATTGACCCTTTCACCAAGAGAAATTTCTGGGTACTTTTTAAGTATTCTTGAGAAGCATGATGTTTTCCCTTCCCGGGTTTAGTATGGGTCAAGAAATGCAAGACCCTGTAAAAGAGCAACACATGCAAATGTAGGACTCGATGTCTGTGAGAGTAGGAGAGGGTGAAGCGACTGCTTCACCTCAGGGCTGCTGGCGGACACTGGAAGGTAAGAAGCAGAAGAAATTGGAGAGGCTGAGGCAGCAGACATGCAGAGCCCAGCAGTCATGCTGCACAGATGCTTAGGGTGTCAGCAGATGGGGAACTTGCTGGGGGAGGATGGAGTGCATTGTGTCGCACTGATAGGACATCAGTGAGGGACCATGCTTGTTGTAGAGTTTTGAACATTTCCTTTCTCTGAAAGCAAATACAGATTAACAGGATTAACAGGATAGCATCTTGTAAGGGAAATGGCAGGGGAGAAGGAGTCAGGTAGGGGAGTTCATTAGAAAGCTTCTTTCAGTGGTTCAGGCAGGACTTTGAGTCCTGAGGTTTTAGATTAGGACGGTGAAAACCTACAGAAGATGTGGAAGGGCCTGACCCTACAGTGCCTTTGCTAACAGAGAGCAGAAGGAGACACTCACATTTGCTGACGCTGCGCACATGGGAATCTGGGCATGGAGTTGAGTGTCTTTAGCGTAGGATGAGAGTCCCAGGGGACCCTGTGGCCACCTTACCCTCTGCTGCTGGCGGTGCACATGGTTCTACTCTTTTCCTTTTCCTCCCTTGCATCTCGTGGCTTCCCTACTAGGACCTCACAAGGAAGACCACTCCATGGGAACATTTTGCTTAGGATAGCAAAAGGAATTCTTGTTAATGAGGTTTGTGCTTTCCAGAGTACAACCTTTGGAAATCTGTGCCGCGTTAATAGGTTACAAAGCGGTGCAGTCGAGGTGAGAGTCCTGTGGTCAAGGGAATTTGGAAAATACCGTGAGAGAATTAGTTTTCTTTTTTTCTTTTCATACGGTAACAAATGCACTGCCTCGGGGCTGGGGAGATGGCTCAGTTGGTAATGCGCTGATGTGAAACCGGGACAACCCAGTCTTGGTTCCCAACCCCTAAGAAAAAAGCTAGGCATGGTGCCAGATGCCTGTCATCCCAGCACTGGGGAGGCTGAGACAGGATCCCTTGAGCTCGCTGGTCAGGTAGGCTAGCCAGTTCAGTGAGTTCCAGATTCAATGACTGTCTGTAAGACAGGGTGGAGAGTGATTAAAAAAAAGCAACTAAATACTGACCTCTGGGTTCTTCACGCACATCCACATATGTGCACGTGAACATGCACACATGCCTGAGCATCACAATATACCTGCACCACACACACACACACACACACACACACACACACACACACACACACACACACGCAGAGTGTTACTTATCATAGAGGGTAGATTGTAGCATGTCCCAAGCTTACTGAATCATGGCCTCCTTTTGGAAGGAACACCCCAGGGGAAAAGGAATGCAGACCATATGCTTAGAGAAATTCAGCACTGGGAAGGACATCTTAGAAATAGGCCTCTCGATGCGAGCAGTTTGTGTGGAATGGAGAGAAACAAGAGGCTGGGATTTGGGTCTGGAGTCTACAAACTGACAACCTGGGGCAAGTCATTGGGTTCCTCTCAACCCCAGTATCTGTAGTTTTTTTTCTCCCTTAATATTATATGACTCTTCAAGGTCCTTTCAGGAGGTCTGAGATCATGTGTATATCCAGAAGAAGGAGTGATCTGTGATTTTTCTGCTCTGTAATAACCGGTAGCGGAAACAGGAAGGAGAGCAATGGGGACAGTGACAAGACGATGAGCAAGATGTGGTTTGAGCCCCTAAGCTGATTATACGGTTGGGCCCGACACTGCTGGCTGGTATGGCAGAGACAAAGGGAGTCTGTAGCTTGTTCCCAGACCTCTGTCACACCACGGCGTCATGTGCTGCATGGGACAGCATCCTAGATGCTAAGGCAATGCTCATTCCCAGTGGTCACTCACACTGATTCGGCTTTTCTATGGAGGTGCTGTGTGACTTTGGATAAATCAGCCTTCTGGATTTGGGTTCTTCATCTGACTTATGTTTGGGTCAGAGTCCCTGATGTTCTGTGAGAAAGAACTGTTTTTAAATGGTTTCAAGTCGTTCGTGGAAGCTATGAAGGGTACATAGGTATTTTCCTCACCTGATACAAGTGAACCCTAAGAATGTTCTTGGCTTTCTCCTTCTTAGGTCTTCTCATCCGCTTCAAATGTCTATGCCTACCTTAGGTAGTTGATTAATACATGTATGAATGGCCTCAGACTCACCAGACTGCCAGGCTCAAGACTGCCAGGCTCGATTTTGTGTCTCTTTGCATGCAATGTCTTTTTATCTCCATAGGAAACCTAATTGTTTATATCCAACCTTTCTTTATGAACACATCCTTCCTTTTGTTTTCCCAGCTTCTGATCTCAGGCAGGCTAAGAGCTCAGGCTTCTGGGACTTCCTCCTTTGTTCTCCTGTCACTAATCACAGGCCCACTCTCACCTATGTCTACATTATTATTATATTCTATATTATTTCTTGCCTCTGATTCTGTCACTACCATGGGTCAGGCTCTATGTAACCACATATGCTCCCTGTCTCTCTTTTAAAGACATTCACATGCCAGCCCCAGCCCCACAGTGTTTCCCATAGCCTTTGCCTGAACCACTCAGGCTGTCAGCATTCACAGTCCTGTCCCCACCTTGACCGCCTTCCAGCTCTCTCCATTACTTGTTCCTGGCTTCTAGCCAACCATTTATTGATCTTTTCAGCTCATAACCTGTCTATCCAGATTGATCACGTCTCAACCTTTTATTCTATTCTTTTTGCCCAACCACGTCCTAGTAATATCTCAAGAGTTAGCTTAAACAACACCTTCACTCTCCATTAGCAAACCCTCTATCCTGTCCGGTGCCTCTCAGGGACAGTCACAATCTTGGCAAGACTTTGAAGATAATAGCTTTAGAACTACAGAAACCCCATACATAAAGACAATGAAGTGGAACTCTGACTTATGGCCTTGGCTGGGTCTTACTCTCTTCCAAAATGCTTTTCTTCTCTTAAGCCTTGGGCTTCAAATCTGTATTACAATATCTTCAATAAAACCCAAACCCTGTTCCATACTGGCTTGACCTGACATTATTTGCTGCCACTTACTTGAGTTGAGGTCCCTAAAAGATGAAAGGAAGTCCCTCGGCTGCTAGGGACGACAGCATAGTGCTTTATCTTCTTATCTGTCACTGACGATGTGTGCAGAATTTACTGTCTGAGGGATCCACTGGAAACCTAGTTAATTGTATGAGTTGGGGCGTCCTTTGCTTTCTAAATCAGGGAAGTTGTAAGCCAACAGGATCACCCATTTGCCATCTTTGTGCTGCAGGGAAGTAGCTTTCAGAAGCAGGACCTTGCTCTCCCCTCATGTCAACATGATGCTGAGGAGAGAGTATGTCTAAAGAGGGGTTTCTATTTGTGAACAGTCCTGTGCCCAGGTCCTAAGGCATGTTTAGTAATAAGTCCTGTCATAGAAAGACAGGAGTCTAAGGCGAAGTTTAGCTGTTTCTCAGAGCTGGAAGATTTCAGCCGTGTGATTTGTTAGGAAACCAGAAGATGGAGAACGCTGTCTTTAGCTACATAGCATTCTGTAACCCCTCCGACCCATGTATGTGTGTGTACTCAGATTCATTCAGCGAGACTCAGTGGATCGGTGGAAGAGAGGCAGCTACACAAAAGGATGACTTAGAATTTGCCCTAACTTGTAAAATAGAGGAACCAAGGGAAGTACACAGTTTGGTGCCATTTGATCTCATAAACTTAAACTTAAATCTGTACATTCATACCAAACACACATGTGTGCATGCGTGCCTCTCTCTCTCTCTCTCTCTCTCTCTCTCTCTCTCTGTATGTATGTATGTATGTATGTATGTATATATATATATATATATATATATATATATATATATATATATATATATATTCCTAGAAAACAATTCACAATAGATAAGCAGTTGCATCCAGCATCCAGGGCAGAGGATGATAGTCTGAGATGCACATGAGACTTTCTGTAACATGGGATGCTATATGGGATCCCTTTAAGTTCTCCACATGACAGTTATTTTCAGGACAGTGCCAAGACGTCTCTTGCTTTCTCCCTCCTCTCTTTCTGCTGTGAGTACCTGGAAGAGCTTTCCAGAGGTTAACTGGCATGTGATACTACAACAAATTGAATCCAGAAGCAGATATGATAATCCAGCTATTTTTGATGAAGCCAGATGTTTGGGATATCAAAAGTGTAAAATGATGTTGTTCTTCTCATAATGCTTCCTGGGAAGAATTTATTATTTTTTGTAGCATTTAATATTTTTGTTAACATAATTGTCACCAAGGAGTATGCAATAATTTTAAATGCTGTTTTAATTTATAAATCAGTCAATATCAGGAGATAGACTTGAAACCCCCTAGAGGTTGTCTGGGATGTGTCCAATCCCATCAGAGGCCTGGGATGCTTGGGGTCTCTGCTGTGTACTGTGGATGGAGCAGCAAAGAAGGAACAAAATGGGAATGAAGCAAAACTGCAATAAAATCTTGCTTTTCTTTCCCCTTCCCCTCAAGGGAAAGCTACAAGTGGCCTGGCATTTGATGCTCTAGAACATTCTGAGGCTCGTTGCTTCACTTCTAAAGAAACTGAAATAATTGAGGAGGAGCAGGGGCCCTCTGTTTTGGAGGATTCCGTTCTACAGAGAATGTTCTGCGCTCATTGATGTAAGTAGTCGCTCGTTGGAGCTCTGTTGTCACATGGGATTGGAAGTCAGGGTGTGGCTCATGTTGAAACTCATCTATCTTGGTTAAAGTTGGGCTTACCCACCCGAGCACTCCTGGGAATGTTGGATTCCTGGGTGTGGTTTCTAATATTACAATCTTAGTAATTTTTATAAGTTGCTTTCTTTCAACAATAATTTGAAGTGACTCACAAGAAAATGATACTGAGGACCACCAAAACTGGGATCCAGGGCAGTCATCTGTACTAGTTTTGGAAGAGTAAATAACTGAAATACATACCTCAGAGATGCTGCAGATTTACACACGGACTCAGGACTTGAGGCATAAAGAGAAGCGTGCTACATTGCAGAGATTTCCCCGAGAGTTTCCTCATTTGCCAGATGTAGCTTCTGGTCATGGAACCTTCTCATTTCACACTTTGGACAGGTCAGAGTTCACCAGCGAATCTAACAGCACGGAAGCGTCACAGATCTGAGACCTTTCTAGCACAGGGCTCACTGACATCGGAATCATGTCTCTTTGAAGCCTGCAGTTATATCTCTAGGACCTAGCCCAGGAGCTGGCGAATGCTCAGTGAAGACTCAGAGCCTTGACTTAGACCTCATTCTGAGACCTTCCCACCCCGGAGCTCACTGAACTAAGATGCCCCAAGTGTCTTCACCTCATGAGGAGGCTGCTCAGTAGGGATGGCCTTAGACTTGCCTGTATCCCATACAGTCTCTGGAATATTGTTGAGTGTGTGAACGGCTGAGCAAAGCATGGCCAACTTTGGAGTGAGTGATTCCCGAGTACAGGGAAAATTCAATGCCTCTCCTGTTGACCCTAGAAGATTTCTTCTGTTTCAGGGATTCTTGAGTATGCACACTTTCCTGTTTCTGATCAAAGGAACTCCTCAGTATTTGTTGCCTCCCTTGTGATGATGTCATGGTTTAATGACGTTTTTCCACAGATTGCCACACCAGTCTTCCTCCTGCTCTCTTTTCCTTTCTTTCTTTGATAAACTCTTAACAGGAGTCTTCACAGGGGATGGATGTTTCAGAACAAGTCATTCATAGCTATGCTTAACCACTAATCAGAAGTTATTGTGGGCTTTCTCTATTCCAATAGGTTTTTCTGGAGTTATTTGTCTGTGAATCATTCTGCTCTACCTTCCAGAGACTATGATTGTAGTCCTACTTCCTCTTCCCCATCTGAAATAACCACTTCCAGGAGCCATTATTTCACTATCGAAGGCATGTCCTAAATAGCTCAGTGACATGAGACTTGGTTTGGGTCATGTGTGTCACCCCCCCACCCCAATCTCTTTCATGGTGTTGAAACTAGGAGCTATCTCAAGTACATTGGCCCCTTCAGATATAAGCCCTTTTTGTCACCAAGTTCTTTTGAGCTGCCAGAAACAATAAGAGAGCTAGTGTTATTTGTTGTGTGTGTGGTGGGGGGAGGTTATGGCTGGGGAATGAGGATAGAGAAGGACAATGGGGAAGTTAGAATCAGGAGAGAGGACAGAGTGAAAATGGAAGACATGGGGAGAAAGTGAGCAGATAGAGGAAGAGAGAGGACAGGTGAGAGGAAGACAAGCTGACCAATTATACCTGAAAGACCACAGTCCTGAGACAGTTGACAGCATCTCCCTGGGAGCTCTAAATCCACTGTGGACCAGGCTCTGTGCTATGAAGCCTGCACATTGACCACGTAAGCAAGCAGAGCACAAGGAGTTTAATCGCCCAGGGCTGCAGTTAACGTCTGCTGTCAGAGCCCACCATGTAAGCCTGTCAGAAAGCAGGTGGCCGCCCAGGTTAAGCCTGGAGCTCCAGATGACCTATGGCCCACTCTTCTTCCTGCGTGTTTCAGGTCAGAGGCTGAGGTCATGGTACTCATAGGTAACTGAGCACTGTTTTTTTTTTTTTTTCCTTTTTTCTTTTTTTTCAGAGCTGGGGACCGAACCCAGGGTCTTGCGCTCGCTAGGCAAGCGCTCTTCCGCTGAGCTAAATCCCCAACCCCGTCTGATCACTGTTAAGCTCTAAGCAGACTGAAACAGTTGTGTCCTTTCTGGTTGAGAACTCTGCCAACGAGAATTTCCCCTTGAGTTTTCAATTTCAGCTTGATTTTCCATCAGAACTTCAATGCTCTTTCCTATCAGAGAGGCGTAGCATGGCCTGTCTCTGACTCATCTGTGATGGGACACAGTGGTCCCACATGTCCTAGAAGATATGTGCTCTGGGACATGAAGACAGCACTGGCTGGGGTGTTGGAAGTGGCAACCGTGAAGGTTGAATAGAAACAAACCGAGGAGCCATGTGTTGGCTACCGAGTAAGTTATGGCTGATGTAAATGAGGCTCTGCGATCATACAGATGGAGAGTTAGTTGTATCAGGGTTAGTTTAGAAAAGGCGCAGCTTAAATAATTAGAGGACCCACAGCTACCATAAGTGTGCTGCCAGGGAGTGCCGAGTGGACTAGAAATGGAGGCAAGCAAATCCGTCAGAGGGAAATGGAAGTAAAACATACCCAGGTTGACTTAGACATTTCTGGATGAACAGTGCTCCAGCAATGCTACCAAACGCATCAGCTTGGGGCAGATGCCAGCACCATAAGCAAAGCACTGGCGTCTGGGGGCCAGTAGGCTCTGTTGTTGCTGAGATTCAGGAACTCGGAATGATATTTTCACTTAGTAAAACAGGAACAGTGGTATTGAATGTCTGAGATGATCTAGGAATTGTGGACGTGGTTGGAAGGGAAAGAAGTAGAACTGTGTTAGAGACAATCCTAGCTAAGCTATTCATGGGCAAAAATGAGGAGAGAGAGAGACAGAGAGAGACAGAGAGAGAGAGAGACAGACAGAGACAGAGACACAGAGATGGACAGAGACAGATAGAGAGAGGGAGAGAGACAGAGAGATAGAGAGATGGAGATGGAGACAGTGAGGGAGGAAAAGAGAGAAAGAGAGAAACACAGAAACAGAGACAGAGAGAGATAGACAGGGAGAGGGAGGGAGACAGAGAGATAGAGATATAGAGATGGAGAGGGTGAGGGAGGGGGGAGGGAGGGGAGAGAGAGACAGAGAGAGAGAGAGACAGAGAGAGACATACAGACAGACAGAGAAGGAGACACTGAGACAGAAAGAGACAGATAGACAGGGAGAGGGAGAGAGACAGAGAGAGAGATGGAGACAGTGAGGGAGGAAGAGAGAGAGAGAGAGAGAGAGAGAGAGAGATGCTCAGGAGGGTAGTAGAGATAGAAAGAAGGTGACAATGACATTTGTTTCTGAATATTATAGAAGAAATGCCCTAAGATTGAAAGGCATGGAGCTGGAGTTAAACCTCGGAGCTAGGAAGAAATCCAACACGTAGAAGGGAGGGTATGATCAGTTGTTATTGTTGGAGCTGACGTGGGCCATAAGGACACAGAGAGACCTGGCTGGGCACGTGAGGTGGAGAAGAGAGAGGAAATAGCAGTCTACTTGGAGCAGAGGGAGGGTGGAGGAGTGGTGGATAAGGTTGCAGAGGAGAAGAGCTAACAGAGGGGCAGAGCCCTGACTGCTGACTGGGGTAAGACATCTGGATGGCATGTTGGGAACTCAGCATTTGTACTGTCCTTGCTCTGATGGGGAGGGGGACTTCACCTCTAGAGTTCTTCATTCCTGATGTCTGTCTTGTTGCGTGAAGGTGCTCTGAATGAGGTATCATAAAAGTTAAATTTCAAGGTAAAGAGTATACTCGGGGGCCAAAAAAACATATGCACATGGCCTATTTTGAGCCAGTGTTTTCTAAGATTTCAATCTGTTAGTTTTGCTTTGATCTTTAAGAATCAGCCACAAACTCTGTTGCTCTCTGAGCAGAACATGGGCTGCTAGCGAGACATATTGTTTTCATAGTTTCAACTCTCTGTCTTATAAGTTTTCATATCATATTAAATATTTGAGCTCCAATCTGTGGGCGGTGGAGGATAATGTTAAGCATCCCTTGCTGGCAATGTTCACTGAATTGCTACTGGAGCCTGAATCTAATCGAAGTCCCTGCTTCCCTGGGGGCACAGGGCTCCTGTTTCCTTCCCTCACATAGATGGTAGGGGTTGAACCGAGAAGAAATTATGAGCAGAAGTGTGTTTGGGCTTGGTGGGTAAAAGCATCTGCCACAAAAGCATGGTGACCTGAGTTTGATCCGCAGACCTTACCGTGGGAGGAGAGAACTGACTCCTCAAAGTTACCCTCTGATTTTCACAAGTGTGCTGAGGTATGTGTATGCATGTGTGCGTGCGTGTGTGCATGTGTGTGTGTGTGTGCATGTGTGTGTGTGTATGTGTGTGTGCACTCACACACCCACAGTCCTTACCTGGGCTCATCATCACCTGTGTTTTCCATTGGAGAAGCAGTGTTGGTCCACACCCACTTTTGGTCTAGCCTCTGCGCAGCCAGATTCAGATGTTTCCTTCTTTTAATTTCCTGGGAAAAATCCCACCACCTGCGTCTTATTTGGGGCTTTTGAACTGTGAGATGATGACACCCACAGTTCCTAGAATAGCTGCATGTGTACGCCAAGCATAGGAGATGGCGCACAACCACGGAAGACAGGAATTAGGGCAAGGAAGAGCAGAGGGGCTGGGACCAGGCATCTGCTGCACAAACTCACAGCGGAATCCGGAGGTTGTGGGAGGAGGAGGAGGCAGGGCCCCGCTGAGTCATTTTAGCATGTGGGTACTCTTCTCTGATCTGCAAACCGTGAGGGTCCTGGCCTGGCTTTTCTTCAAGAACAAAATTTCAAAGGAGGCAGACATAGGAGGAAGCAGAGTTCCTTGGAGCCCAAGAGGTTCTGTGTGGGATTCTTCGGGGAATCTGTAACAGCCCTGGGAGTTTAAATTCCTCCCCCACCCCCACCCCGTCTGCATAGCTTAGCATTCACATGAGTTTTTGAGACAGTAGAGTAGGAAGTCTTTCTTCACTTCAGTTCTAGAATCTGACTTGTGTCTTGCCAATTCTCAGAGATTATGGGATGAGTTAGAGCTTCTTGCTTGGAAAGCTACATGACATCTTCCAGGGAGCCCTCAGGGAATTCCTTAAAATATTTAACTTTCCTTATTTCCGCTTTAGTGCTCAAGAAGACCATATATATATATATATGTATATATATATATATATATATATATATATTTAAACCACACACACACACACACACACACACAGAAAATACTAGACCTCTGCTCCCATGTAGGTGTCAAAGACGTGGTGTAGTTTTTTGAGTGATGTTATGGGATGTTTTGCTGTAGGAAGACTTGATTTCATTACACTGTGTAAGAAAGACTGGAGCTGCAGGTACCTGAGTGGAAAGCCCAGTGAGAAAGTGAAGAAGCAGGGGGGCTGCAGCCTAACAATGCCAAGCAGAGAGAGAGGAAGAGGCTCAGCCTACACTGGAGTGTGGTGGCTGCAGTAACTCTGGGGGAAGGAGAAACAGCCTACTATGGCTACAGAACAAGTGACAGTGACTGCATCCAAGGGAAGACAATGGGGAAAAGCACAGGCCACTTGGATCAGGGGAAACACCATTAATCTTTTGTTGTTGTTGTTGCAAAATCGTACTTTCCGAAGTCTTGGGCAAGGATGCAGAAGTCTCAGGATGAGCACTTGGATGCTGTGCTAGGAAATGCGCAGTGGAATTCCCCTCCATAAATCCTAGAATTGGAGAGGTTGGGATGGGCTCTGAGAAAAGGAAGGAGATGTAACACTGCCCAGAAGACAGCAGAACATGGGGATGGGAAGAGTAGCCAAGGAGTGAGAGATAAAGTTAATTCAACCATTCCTCCCTCGCTATGAACTAACTTCATGGAGATTTTTCTTTTCTTAAACATGGGGAGTATTTATTAATTAATAAAACCCTATTAAAATGGAAGTTACTTTCATTCAATAAAATCTCCTATTCTTTCTGATCCTAAAATCGCATAATTATTTAATATATTAAATAATAAAAAGTAGAAATCAACCAGACAAGATCGAGTGACCTTAAAAAATATCCATTACTGTTTAAGAATTTTAGTTTTATGAAAACACCAAGTGATTACCCTAAAAGGAGCCGGCTTTATACATAAATACACTTATTACAACATTTTGTATATATAAAAAGGGAATAATGTAAGTTGCCGATTTTGAGGTCAAAATTTTACGTGTTTGATAAACCTTTCAGGGATGGTCTCTTGGAATGTGAGATAACGAGACAATCTTTGTAATTTGAGAGGAAATAAAAACAGAAGTTACAAAGTTATACAAAAAGTGCAAAGTCAATGCATGTGCATCCCCAAATGTTGATGTTCTACTTCGGTTTCCCATTGAGATAATAAAACACCATGAGAGAGAGCAACTTGTAGAGGAAAGGATGTATTTAGCTTACCGGTTAGAGTCTATCACTGAGGGAAGCCAGGACCGGAGCACAGGGCAGGAACCTGGAGGCAGGCACTAAAGCAGATGCCTTGGAGGGATGCTGCTTGTCGCTTTGTTCCCAGGCCCACGCTCAACTCCCAGTTTTATACCTCAGAGGACCACCTGGAAGGGCACTGCTCACAAGGTGCTAGGCCCTCCAGCACCAATTAGCAATCAAGAAAAAGTCCCCAGACATCCCCAGGCCAACGTGATGGAGGTAATTCTTCAATCGAGGATCCTTCTTGGGTGCGTCGAGAACAGCCCTCCCAGTGACGTCTGTTTGCTTCCAGAGGAGGGTTAGGGGTGCATCTTTGGTTCTTTACATAATCAGACTGTCATAAATGTGCATGGATTATTTTTTTGTCTGAGACAAGGATTATCTAACCCTATACAACTTTTGAAGAAGGGAAGATGTTATGAAAGTATCCTTTATCCCTCTAGAGAGAATGCTTAAAAATCCTGGGAATTTTCTTCTTTTTTTCATATTCTGAGGATTTGAAACATCTTCCTTGCTGAAAGTTAAATTCTTTCCACATATCAATCCAATCCTAGCTGAACAACAACAGCAGCAGCAGCAGCAGCAACAACAACAACAACAACAACAACAACAACAAGAACAAGAAGCAGGGTTTATACTTATGCTCTGCTCAAATCTATTGGATGCTCTGTGACTTCCATGAAAAACATAGTCCACACTGCTTGGCTTGCTGGCCATAGTGGGAATCGAATCCCAGGGGATCTTAGTTCCCTCCCTCTGTTCGTTGTCTTTCAGATTTGCTATTTCCACCATGTTCCCTTATTGGAACTTGCACTTGCTCCTGGGGACAGCGTGTCCCGAGGGCATGTGTTAAGCGCTGTGCTCCAGTACTAATTACATCATGACCAGGTTCGCTCATCTGCATGATCTGGGAGATCAGTTCCTTCTCAGACAATGTGCGTCAGGGAATCTGAGGGCATTCACCAAGTTGCCCAATGGTTTCACAGCTGATCCAGCCGTGTTTCCAGCTTCCCCATCCATACCTACTCACGGGCTATGACTACCTGGAGTGACGTTTCCCTCCCTTCCACCTTTCAAACACCATACTTCCTGAGTCACGTCCCATTTCCTTCTTAATCTGTCCCCAGTGGCTTCAATTAACAGTGGCCATGTGCGAAAATTTGACCACTCACATAGACTGTTTTTCTTTTTTTAAATTTAAAACCATAGCACATGCCAAGAATATAGCAGACAATAAAACTTGGATTAGAATTCAGCACCAAATTGGGTAGGAGGACTTAATTAAATGGTTTTTAGGACAGAGATTCGAGGTCTTTAAATCTTTCATCTCGTTAGCAGCACAGATGACTGAATTTCTTGTTCGTCTTTCTGGAGCCAAAGACTGTGCAAACACATGGTGGGCGTTCCTTAAGTGTTTGTAAGATGAATGGATGAGCAGAAAAGGACAGACAGCTTTAATGGCACAGGGGTGTTGTGGACTATGGATTCCAGCCATAGTGGGCTGGGTGATGGGTCACCGTTTAGACTTCGTAGTGTTCATCTTTAAGCACCACGTAGTTAGTTCTTCCTGCTGTTTAAAAGTGTGTATGTGTGTGTGTGTGTGAGTGTGTGTGTGAGTGTGTGTGAGTGTGAGTGTGTGTGAGTGCGTGTGTGTATGAGTGTGTGTGCGTGAGTGTGTGTGTGAGTGTGTGTGTGTGTGAGTGCATGTGTGTGTGTGCATGTGTGTGTGTGTGTGTGTGTGTGTGTGTGTGTGTGTGTGTGTGAAGACTTAGCAGATAAGAATGCTTCCCTTTTGGTGATACACACTTGTGAGCTCAAGTCCTAAAGACCATTTAATTAAGTCCTCCTACTTTGGAGACTGAGGAGGAGGGATCACAGGCTTAAGGCCTGTGTGGGCTACAGAGCAAGTTCAAGACCAGCCTGGATACACTAACAAACCCCTTTCTCAAAATACAAAGTAAAAGGGAGATTGGGGAAATAGCTCTATGGTAGAGTACTTGTCTAGCTTGCTTGACAACCTGGTTTGATCATCAGTGCTGATTCTTGTCTGAGGGAGTGTGGATGTATCCTCTGGTACATGACTGCGGCTGGAGACCTGACACTTCACAGTATTTCACTCCCCTTAGGGTTTTGGTTGTTTGTGTTGAAAAATCCCAAAGTCACTGTCATAGGAACCTTAGCCCACCACTTAAACATTATATAATGTGAATTCTCTTCCTAGGCATCTCTTCTAATGCTGCTTGCCTTGACCTTACAGTTCCTAGCATGACTCTTCCCAAAAGTTACAAAGATTATAGCTATGTGTACATACGCTATTTTAAAAATAGAACCATCTCTGCCTCCCTTTCCCTCTCCAAATCAACTATCATTTGAAAGAAAGCAAAACTACTTACTGTTTGAGTGAACTATAACTTATCACTTGTCACCATCAACTGGTGATCTGTGATTACAAACATCGTTCTGTGGCCTCCTTATGCGTGTACGCCCATAAGCCTTGGGGAAGAAGTGACTTATTGACAAGTTGTTTGAGCACTTACTACTCTTCTGACTCACCGACACTGTGGGGAAGGAGGGCAGAGATTGTTACTTTAGTTACAGATGAAGAAAACACAGTAAATATGTGGGAGGAGGAGCCTGCTTGATACACAAACAGACTCGTAGCTCGATTGCACCAGATCCAGATTTCCTGATGATTTAAATAGTCGCTGAGCCCTCCTTTGATCTCACTCCAACAAAACCACAAAAGATTTTATTGAATAAATCCAAAACCATGCAGAGAGGGGTGGACCAGTAAGAAGACGCTTGCATTAAATCATGTTTAAAAAATATATACAACCCCTCCCCCACCAATCTCAAGGCCAAATGAAAGACACAGTTAGGAGCAAATACATTAGTGGTGAGAGGGGCCAGTGTGGGCTGACTTATCTTTTAACTAGTGACTGTCCCTTTGGCAATGTCTCCAATGTGGTAGGCAAAGGGCATGAGCCTGGCTTAGGTTGCATAGGAACAGCAGGAGAATTGTCAAAGGATGTGCACACTAATAAAGCCACCATTCACACCCCTGAGGGAAGGGTTTTAGGGGGTCTGTAGGCAGGTGGTTAGGATCAGCTCTAATGGGCACTTTTCTCAGTTCCCTACCGGAAATACCAGCTTTGTTATTAAAGTTCACAGATGCACTGAGTGGTCACTCACCGGAGACCAAGCATGATCACTCAGAGGTCAAGAGCACCGGAGGGAGGGTAGACAAAAGGAGAACAATTCAGTGTGGACACGGTGGGAAAATCTTAGGGAGCCTGGGGTGGGACTAGGGATGTGGGTGAGTCACGAACCTTGGGTACAAATTTAAAGATGCCCAAAGTAAAAAGAAAATCAGAAATCAAGATAAACACCGCTTTAACTTAGTATATCAATCGGCAGCTAACAAGCTGTGGCCAAAAGCCTGTTTGTAAGTAAGATTTTGTAGGAAAAGCCATTGGGAGTGACAGGTCAGTAGTAGGAGAGTCACGCTTATGCCCTGATATTTAAAATTCTGAGAAAGGCCCCCGAATGTGAGACTCAGGAAACCTTAGCCTGTGATCTATGAGAAAGTATTTCTGAAGAAAAAGAACAATGGACTTGATTATTTTTGCAAGTTAGTTGTCTAGTGATTTTATAATGCGTCACCAGAAACTGAGTGTTTAAGGAAACTTACAGAGGTCACAAATCTGGGGAAAATGCAAGGTCAAGATGTAAGCAGAGCCAAGGTTGCTCTGGGGGTCCCAGGGAGGTAGCCCCCCTCCACCATCTGGCTTCTTCTCATGCCTCCTGAACCCATCCAGTCTTCCCTGTGTGGTCACCTGGCCTCCTCCCTGTGTTTGTCTATTTTCTCTTATAAAGATCCATTGAATAGTATCTACTGCAAAAGGTGAAAGGTCAGAACATCTACCACATCCCTACATGCATAGCAGGTCCTAAGTGTAGGCAGAGTCAGGACTTGAACGAATCCTTCTTGAGGTGGAGGGCACACTCAACCTGCTCACTATTAGGTAGGGACATTTCGCTTCATGCAGAAACCTATGCTTGGCTTGCAGGAGTGGTGATGGATCGGGGAAACAGACCTTCCAGGATTTAAATGCCTATCGAAATGGAGGGTAGGCCCATTGGGGTGCTTCCCTTCCAGTCTCAATAATTGACATGAAGGACCCAGGATTCTGTGAGATCTTGTTTCAAGTACTCAGTTGATAATGGTAGGGAGGCATTTATACTAAATTATGCATTTCTCCTGTTATTTTTCTTTGAGTGCAAACAATTTATTAAATTATTTTTATTACGACTCAGTGTAATAACATTCAGAATTGGTTTTTTTTAATGTAAACTCACCAGCTGGCATAAAATGTCCTCTGTCAAATCTGCTACCTTGGCTTTTAGTTCACAATATGTGGCTTTTGCACCTGGGAGGCTGGTTCAAGCTTCTAGAAACAGTTTGCCTTCTTAAAATGCCTCACGGTCTTCCTGCAACCTCATTTATATAAATGATTTGCTTTCTGAAAGGATTTGTAGCAGAAAGGTAAAATTGAACTCACCGTAGCTTAATTCAGTTTTTTTTCCTTACTGCAAACTGCAAATAAGCAGAATCCAAATAAATCTATAATTTTAAAAACTATTTAGGGAACTAAAATGCTCTAGAATTTGGATTAGGTAAATGCAGGGAGGATATGTTGGGTTTCCCATCTCGGGAAATTTACTTACATGCCCAACATTTATTTACTAGTGTTAAGTCTGGGCTTGTTCAGTGACAGCGGGGTGAGTGGGATGACGTAAGGGTCTTCAAATCTGAGAGCCCAAGGTGAAAGAATTGAAGTGGGGACTGTCCATGATTTCTGAAAGAAAAGATTATACATTTATTTTTAAACTGTAGACAAAACTTAGCATTTCCTCCAATAAATAGAAATCAAAGGCATTTCGTACCGTATTTTAGTGCTAAACTTTGAGGAAGCACTCACTGGGGCTTAAAACTTGTAGTATTAGGTCCTTGGCTGGATCTTGTTAAATAGGTTACCCACATCTTGCCTGTACAGTGCATAGTTCTGATTTTTTAATTGCAGTTCAATTTAATTGATTTTCTTTGTAGTCTCATACTCTTTACGTATTTAACCATATCGTTCATAGCAAAGGTTCTGTGTCTTCATTAGACTGCAAGAAGTGAGCATGGTAGGTAGCCATTAGCTCCCAGTAGCTCCTTAGAAAGGTCTTCCCCTGAAGTGGTTCACTTCCTCTAGCAAGGCTCCTAAAAGTTCCTTACCTTTCTCCTGGAGCTGGACCAAGTGTTCAAACATGTGGACCTGAAGGGGACTTTCATCCTCTAAACCATAGCTCCCTCAAGTTTGTAAGCTCCGACACTGATTCTCTCTGAGTAAAACGTATCCTCTTCGATGAGTATCTCCTCTATCCTGTCTGTGAAGATGAATGGAGAGAACTTAGCTGTGCATGGCTGGGGTCAGAGCTTGGAAGATGTGATCTAGACTCAGTGGCACTGGCGGGGAAGAAGAGTTTATAAGGTGCCCTTCTGTGTCCTTCCATGGTTTCTGACTTACTTCCCCAGAATTCCTTGTGCTTGAGGGTTGCTCTTCCCCACCCTCTCTTTACTTCCTTGCTTAGAAGCTTTCTGGTCTCATAATACTCTCTCTCTCTCTCTCTCTCTCTCTCTCTCTCTCTCTCTCTCTCTCTCTCTCTGTTTCTCTTTCTCTGCCTCTTTCTCTGTCTATCTCTGTCTCTCTGTCTCTGTCTCTCTCTCTGTCTCTCTCTCTCTCTGTCACACACACACACACACACACACACACACACACACACACACCCCTCACTACGACATTTTTTGGACTTTAGTTAATCCCAGATGTAGTCAAGTTGACAACCCAGAATTGCCATCACAACCAACAACTTGGCTAACGAATCAGAAGACTTCAAAGGATACTGGCAGAAGTCAGCTGTGCTGATGCCCCTCACTCTTGCTTTGGACAAGAGCAGAATTCTGGCTTCTTCTATCATCTGCTGATACTGGCTCACACGATTAGGAGGGTTAGGCAGCTTCTCCCTGCTTTGCCAGAACCAAGTGGTTATGTTAGCGGAGGAGTGGGAACACTAATTTTAGGGATTTGACTCTGGTACAAAGCCCGAGGGTGTGATGTTGCTTTTTCCCTTTGGCCCTAGTAAACATCTTATGCTTGGTATGGTGGTTGAAATGCTGGACTGAGTCTTTGATTTGAGTGCCAGGAGGTTCACAGTAAATGAGAGGTGTGGGCTCTCAGGGAAGAGTGGCTGTGGCTTGACCTCTCTGCTCCCTGTCAATACACACACACACACACACACACACACACACACACACACACACACACACGTGTTCTGCAATGCAGGTGTGCATCATGGAGAGGTGGTCTCTAGAGCTGAGAGAGCTGCCATGAGAAATGGGCTGAGGTGTGGGTACAGGGAGGCAGGGGGAACAGGACCAAGAATGATCTTTTAGCTCCTGCCATCCCATAATCCCAGCTTTCCCACTTCTGTCCTTATTTGTGCCACAATCAGGACACATTAATTTAGTGTCAGGCCAGGTGCAGGGCTGTTATAGTTCGGTAGTGTTCTAGACACATGTGAACTTTACCCTTTGTAGCTTAATTATTGAGCAATTTGAATGAATGCCAACTGATCAAATCATTAACACCTGCCAAGTGCGTGGCTGTGATAGAGAAAGTGGGGAGTGGCCTAGAGGAGTCAACTCTGGAGGCAGTGACAAATTGCCAATACTACCCTGGAGTCAAATCTTTTAAGCGCCCTCTTTTCTTCCTCCAAGTCCCCTTTCTTGCCCTTCTCAGGCTGCCCAAGATTTCTGGCCCTTCTTTTCAAAGGTCTCTCTCACAGACCAGCCTCTTTGGCCTGAAAGTTCCCTCAGGCGCTTGTCTTGGATCAGCAACTGCTGGCTGGACACCTGTGTCAAAGGTAGAAACAGTGAAGAAATCACTCTCCAATGTGCACATGTGCAGCTAAGTGTCTGATGTCATAGCATTCCGTGGGGGCAGTTCCTCTTTGTCTTAGTTAGGGTTTCAACTGCAGTGATAAAGCAGTGTGACCAAAGGAAACTCGGGGAGAAAAGGGTTTTGTTTTTTTTTCATTGTGTGGTTCCACAATGCAGTCCATCATCCAAGGAAGGCAGAGCAGGGACTCAAGGAAGGAACCAGGAGGCAGGAGCTGAGGGCCATAAGCGGATGCTGCTTGTGGTCTTGCTTTCCATGGCTTACTCATCCGTTTTTCTTACACCATCCAAAACTACGGGTCCAGAAATGGCACCGCCCACCACGGGCTGGGTCCTCCCATTCAATCATTAATCCAGAAAATGCCCCACCGACTGGCCTACAGTCTGGTGGAGGCCTTTTCTCAACTGAGATTCCTCTTTACAGAGGAATCTAACTTGTGTCAACTTGACAAAAACAAAACAAAAAACAAAAACAAAAACAAAAAAAAAAAAACAACAAAACCCCAAAACCACTAGCTCGGACACTCCTAATACCCTGCATCTTTGCTTTTACGACTGATTATGCACTATATTTCGATGACCAAATGCTTGTGTGAAAGCGCCTTCAATGTGGTGAGGTTTATTTTGTTCAGGGCTTAAGTAGCAAGCCAATACTCCAGTGAGTGAGTAGTAAGGAAGGCATGCTGGCAGGTGGCTCTGTGGTGGCAGTTGCTTGATTCAATCCCAGTGGATCTGGTGGCAGAACTAGAGCAGGAAGTAGGGCCAGGCTAGAAACCTCAAGGCCCACTCTCTCTCAGGGACCCATTCCAAGGCTAGCCCCCATCTCTCAGAGGTTCTAAGACATCCCCAAACAGTGTCATCAGTTGGTGACCAAGTGTGCAAACATACAAGCCCAAGGGGAGACATTTCATATCTAAACCATAGGATTTGTCTTTCTTCACACACACACACACACACACACACACACACACACACACACACACACTGCACGTGTGCCATTTATGCTAAACGAATAGACATAATTTGTATATATTCTTTAGTTTATTAATCAGATCAACATTTCAATGATGTTTCTAAAGAAAAGATTTAGGTAAATCTACATCCAGTCTGTCATTATAATGAGAGATGAACTGCTTTTAGCCTTTACTTTTACTCTGTGTGTATGTGATTACAAGGCACGCTTGCCTTGACACAGGAGTGTAGACCAGATGACAATCCTTGGTGTCAGCCTTTGCATTCTATCTTCTTTAGACAAGGTCTCTTCTGCTGTTTCTCATGGCATACACATGACTAGCTGGCCCCCAAGTTCTAGGACTTCCCCTCTTAGTCTTCTCTCTTGCCACAAGAGGGGCTACGCCACTGGCGTCTTTGAGTTCTGGAGGATTCCAGGGCAGGCTCCCACTCTTGCTCAGCAAAATTTTTACCCCAGCCCAAGAAGATTCCTTCCACCAGTATACAGCCTGTTCTTATAAAGGTGTGCTGTGCTGGTGGGTTTATGTGAAAGTTTGCCGTGGGCCTGATCTCAGGGCCTCTTTGTCCTGTGGAATGACCAGGCTCGGAGACATGTAAACCTCAGAGATGAGCTCATGGGAGCGATTTCTGTAATGAAAATAGCGATGGGAGGGTGTGCCGGGGACTTCAGGTTCGCAGAGTGTAATTAGGACCTTTCTCAAATCACTGCCCACTATAATTTCATTGTTACATAAATTCTTTAATTATGGGCTCTAATAGTCCAGTCTAGTTCTGTAATTAGACATGAGGACATTAATTTCAGAGACATAACAATCAGCTCAAATGCACTTCTAAATTCTTTCCCATATTCTACCTTACAAGGAAAATTAATACACCATAAAAATTTGTGCATGGAAAAAGCTTTCCTGAGGGCAGCTGCGAGGAGCTTGGGGGTGTTTTCACACAAGAGGAATGGATTCAGGGAGGACATGAGATCCTTACCTTGGCTCCGTTTCCCTACAGATTGTCTGCCTTGTTTCTGATAGGCCCAGTTGGTCAGAGAAGAACTCTTCGATTCATATTGAATCTGTATCTCATGACCAGCAAACTTAGTGACATCAAAACTTGATGAACCACGCGGAAAGGAAAGAACAGTTAGGGCAACTGCGCCCATGTGCAAATAAAAATCCTGCCGACCTCATGAAGCTGAGGCTTTGCAGCAAGTCACAAGGGAAACTAAAGGGCCTGTTTCATCTACATCATCTACATATGCGCCCATTCCCCCAACTGTCATCTAGCCTGCCCAGACTCCAGTGACCCCTTTAAACTATGCAACTAACTTTTTTCTTTTAAAGCTTCCACCTGTGAGGGGGAACGAGCAGTATTTGTGTCTGGCCTGTTCTTTATTAATGTCCTCCAGTTCTATCTATCCAGGTTACCTCAGATGACAGGGTTTCTTTCCCATGGAAGAGTATTCTATTGCATACATGTACTACATTTTCTTTATCCATTCTTTCTCCAGTGGACATTGGGGCTCCATTTCTTGGCTGTTGGGCTGCAATCCACAGGTATAGTGTCTGAACACACACTGGTTTCCTTTTCCTTTTTTTTCTTTGTATGGGTACCCAGTAGAGAGATAACTCAATCATGAGGTAGTTCTGGTTTTAGTTTTTGGTTTTTTAGTATTTTGGTTTTTTATTCAGTATTTGAATTATCTATTGTTCTTATATGTTTTGATATATAATTTTTTTTACTCACATCTGTGAAATAGGACTATAGTCTAATTTATTCATTATATTATGCATATTTCTGGACTTTACATTTTCTCTTTTGTCTTCTGACTTTTGTCTTTGATATGACCCCAGACTTCAGTGCCCAAGACCTTCACGTTGCCAATGCCAGTGGTCAGTTCCACTCTTATCTGACTGATTTTGCAGATGCCATTTGAAATAACTCTTCAGCCGTTTTAGATTAGTTTCTTTTCTTGTGAGGTTTCACTGTGATTTTCTTTCTCCCTTCTTGACTGCTCGTGTGCCCTATGTTGTCTACTTCTCATATCCTAAATCTTAAAGTCTTTTTTTTTTTAATCTTTATTAACTTGGGTATTTCTTATTTACATTTCCATTGTTATTCCCTTTCCCGGTTTCCAGGCCAACATCCCCCTAACCTCTCCCCCTCTCCCTCTATATGGTTGTTCCCCTCCCCACCCTCCCCCATTACTGCCCTCCCCCCAACAATCCCATTCACTGGGGGTTCAGTCTTGGCAGGACCCAGGGCTTCCCCTTCCACTGTTGCTCTTACTAGGATATTCATTGCTACCTATGAGGTCAGAGTCCAGGGTCAGTCCATGTATAGTCTTTGGGTGGCTTAGTCCCTGGAAGCTCTGGCTGGTTGTCCTGGTTTTAGTTTTTTAGGGACTTCTGTGGTATTTCCATATTTTATCAGTTTTTGTAAGCACATAGTTTAATATAAGTTATAATGTAAAACTTATAAATATAGACTAGAGTTTAAGCCCTGCTTCTGCTACTTACTAAAGGTCAACGACTGCAGGGCACTGCACAGAGATGATTCTTATTTGATAATTACATTGCAGTAATGATTAATAAATCTCCTGTCAATGTCAGAAACCATCACAACTCATTTCTTCTCTATGATCACTGTAGCTGTGAGTGCCGTCATAGAAGGAATGCTCCCTTCTCAACAAGAACATCCTAAAAGATTCTCATGACTGAAGGGCCACACTGAGTGCTAGACACACAAGTCATAGGACAGGCAGGAAGATCAGTGAGTGGAAGACAGGGACCAGGCTTAGCAGTATCATGGGAAACATTTGGTCAATTCCCCAGGGGGCTTGATGATGCATGAGAACGGCGGTGATCATGGCCATGTCACTGTCTACAGGAAGGCTTCTGTGTGTGTGTGTGTGTGTGTGTGTGTGTGTGACTGGTGACTCTAAGGAACCACATTTCCTAGGTCTGTTGACTCACCCAGGGACACACGGGTTATTTCCATTTGCTTTGGTAAGCTTGAGCCAGGCCCAAAGGCTTGTACACTAGCTGATATCCATTCAATAAACAGATAAAAATGGCTTAAAGAAAGTTGGGATGCTGGAAGGACTGGAGTCATAGGGACCCCATGTTCTTTTTGTTTGCCATGTTTGCCAGGCAGACATGTAAGTGATAGGTAGATAACTGAGTTTCCTTTATCTAGGACAAAGGTCACGGTCAGTTGGGACTTTAGAAACAACACCTTTTTTTTACAGAACAAAGAAGGGATTGATGAGAATGACAGGAAGCTATAAGCACAGACAGACAGGGAAGGCAGCTGAGCTGTGAGGGACGTGAAAGCACACACAGGAAGGGTGATCAGTCTTACAGAACTCAGGAGAAGTCTGCGGCCTGGGAAGGGTAGGAAGGCAAAATTGGAGATGGACCCCAATGTAAGCATTGATTGTAATGTGAGAATGAGGGTAACTGAAGTGTGTGTGTGTGTGTGTGTGTGTGTGTGTGTGTGTGTGTACAAGTCGGAGTGAATCTGTACATGAAATGTGTATATCTCACAGGTATGTAAGTTGAATGTACCCTACTTCCCATTCCACATGTATGTGTATGTATATGTGAATATGTGTATGTGTGTGTGAATGTGTGTATAAATGTGTGTATGTATGTGTGTGTGCAAGCTGGAGTGAATCTGTACATGAAATGTGTATATCTCACAGGTATGTAAGTTGAATGTACTCTACATCCCATTCCACGTGTATGTGTATCTGTGTGTGTGTGTGAGTGTGTGGATGTGTGGATGCCTGAATGAGTCACAGATGAGAATTCAAGAGTTATCTAATACTCATCTGTTCTGCCTAACATCTCATAAAATACTATTTAAGTGTCACTCTTGATCACATGCTTCGGGCAGGACCTGGCAGAGCACTTCCACACTGACTCAGCTGTAAAGCATGCCTTAGGCTCACACAGAGCTTTCCTCCATGATGACCTGTTCTTACTTATATTGTGCTTCCTTCTTGCTCCACAGCGTGGGTCAAAAGCATGCTATTTACAGTCCCCCTTACTGCCTGAGTCTAACCTACTCATGTTCTTAATACAGTTTCAGTTAATGTGTGTTGAATACATTTAACGTTTTTAAGTTTAGTTTGGATGTTTGTAGCTCACTAAGTCAGAACGTAAGTCTCATTCTTACCTCCCATACCTTTTGGAAACAATAGCACTTAGCAGTTAATACTTGCTACTAGCCTATTGTGTGCTGGGCACTGAACTAAGGACATCAGATATAAAGCTTTTAAGAAATGCCAGGATGAAAATACTGTCACCTCCCTTCTAAAGATGGTAGAAGTCAGGCTCACTACAGTTAAACCATGTCCAAGTCACATGGCTTGGCTAAGGCTGCATGTCAATGTCTGTGCTGCTACCATTTATGTTCATAAGCTTCTGTTCCCATGATGCATCACTCTTAGCTCTCTATTTCCTGCTTAAGTGGAAAAGTCCGTGCATTTCTCTTTGGAAATCAAAGGGCACCATCTGGTTACAAGGGAACTGCTTTCTCTGTGTACAAAGGTTTTTCAGTCAACCTCATAGAGCAAACCACAAACATTATCCCAGAGTCACAGATAGTTTGGGTTTGATCTTAATGTCAGCTGGACCCAGGGGCACATGGGAATGATAATATCTCAGTTGAGATCCATGGTGGGATGAGATTCTCCTCCCTTAAACTATTGCCTTTCTTTTTCATTCCCCAAGAGTTCAGACAGGATACATTCTATGCCAGAGGAAGACACATGCAAATGTAGCTCTTACACAGTGGGGGGGAGGGACACTTCAAATATGTCTAGACTTCATTCCTTTCAGCTCTATGTTAGCTACTATGACAAATTTAAACAAAAGAGCACAGACCCTCCATCTCCAAATTGCCTCTCACAAGGCTAACATTCAGTGAAATAATTTATTCATTGAAGGATCTTAGCTGACTCCTCATGGCTTAAATAAACCTTATGAATACGTCTCAGTTGATGTTTTTGGGCTCTTGGTGTCTTCTCCCAGCAGGATTCTCACATTCATGGGCAACTCAGGAGAAGGAGAGAACTCTGAGGACTCTATTCCACATGTAGTATTTCCCCCCATCTGACTTGCCACCATTCTCCAAGTTGCATGATTCACCCTCATGGTTTTTATTTAACACCCTGGAACTGGACAGCACCTCCCAAGGAACCTTCGACCTCATTCACCATCATCGTCATCGTCGTCATCATCATCATCATCATCAGCAGCAGCAGCAAGAGTATGGGGCTCAGCCCTCTTAGAGAAGCCTTTCTCAAGAGTGAACTGTGGTGAATGCAGAAACTCATGGCTGTATAAACTGCTACAAATGCTCAGTTATAAACAAGACTCTTATATTATCCCCTTTAAGGCCAAGGGAATGTTGCAGAAGAGGGGAACGGGGAAGGGAAGAGCATAAGGACAAGAAGACAGGGAGAGGGACCATGGAATACCAGCTTCAGGCAATATACAACCACTGAAATCCTAAGCTCTAAATAGTTGCAGGTGACTGCATGGGGTCTGTACAAGAACAGACCCATCATTAGCTGATGGAGGTGGGACTTGAGAAGTCCTACCTGTCACCAAGGAATCTATTTCCTACCAAGAGATTCCAGGAAAGGGGAAGTCATTGACTTCACTGTGTACCCCCTTATGACCTTAACAGGTTCCAGTGGAGAATTCCAATGCAATGGAAACATAGATGTTTCTGATTAACGCAAATGGAACATGGAACAAAATCGAAAGTCATGAATCTGGCAAGGGGGCAGTAGGGAGGAGGTGGGGATGGATTGGTGATAAGAGAGGTTAAGGGGAGTTGGTAACACAAATGCATTATAGAAATGTGAAATTGTCAAAGAGCTAACTAAATTAAGAAAGGATTATTGGGTACAAACTTCAGTTCTCTAGGAGTTATCTTGCTTATTAAGACTTCCCTTTGTGCTCAATATGAATTTCACCCCTCACCTTTTAGCTCTCATATGTATTTGAAATACAACTATCCATAGCTTCTGGCAATTTACATTTTTATACCTAATAAGTTGGTGATTGTGGTGGTTTGAACGAGAATGGTCCCTTTAGGCTCATGGATTTAAACACTTCATCCCCAGTTAGCAGAACTGTTTGGGAAGGATTTAACAGTGTAACCCTGGTAGAGAAGGTTTGTCCTTGGGAGTGTCCTTGGAGGTTTCAAAAGAGAGGTTTCCAAAGACTTCTGCAATTACCAGTGTTCTCTCCCCACCCTCTCTGCCTCCTACTTTTGCATCAAGAGTTCTCAACATTCCTTTGCTTTACCATCAAGGACTCTAACTATAACATAACTTAAGAGCCGTTTTCCCTTTCTAGCTCCAGTTCCTAGAATGACAACTCTGAGACTAATTATTTATTGTTAAATGCATAGGCCATAAGCTTTGGCTCATTCCCTGACTAGCTCTTAGCTTATTTAACCTATTCAAATGATTGTAAGTCTACCATTTAGCTACTTATCTCTCTTTCAGTTCTGCCCACTCCCTCCTTCTCTCTTCTGCATCTCACGCAGTGTCTCCCCGAGTTCATCTACTTGCTGGTTTATGTTCACCTCCTGGGTCTATCTCTCCTGTTCTGACCTGAATCTCTCTTTTATACTCTCATTATTTCCCAGAATCCTCTCTCTTCTTACCAGTGTCCCACCTCCTGTTTCCTGCCTCAGCTCATTGGCCATCAACTCTTTAACTGACGGGTGGTGCTTATAGAAGATTCTCTGTACACTAATCCTCCGAAACTAAGCCCAGCTAAAGTTCCCTTGGTTATGGTGATTTATCACAGGAAAAGAAAAGTAACCAAGATGGTGCTTGAGCAAAGACTTTAAAAGATCATTCAAAGGAAATAATAAAGCCATGAAGAATTTGGGCACTTGAATAAATCTGGTGAAACACCGAATCAGTATATGTCACTTTAGGGAGAGACATAGCCACAAGGACGGGTCTTTCTAAAAATCATGGCTCCAGAGCTAGACTAGCTGAGAGTCATGTGATTTGGGTCAGGCAAACAACTTCTCTGGCCATAGTTTATTTATGTATAAATCAGAGATCATAAGATCCCTGTCTTAAGGCTGCTGCATTAAGCGAGGCCTTGCATGTAGAATGCTAAGAATAGTACATGACACACTGTAAACGCTTTCAAACGAGCTATTGTTAACACTGAGATGCTGCACTGCTGTCTGTTCCTGCGCCAGCACTCTGGTAATAAATCCTCTGAGTTTATTGCTAGAAGCTGAGCCTTGCAGAACTTTGAGCTGGGAGGAAGCATAGAGATAGTTTTCTTTACTCCTCTTTCCTAGATGAAGACACATAGGCCTAGGGTCACAGAGTAGCCTCCTCACTGAAGAATTCAAAACAGTCTTTATTGATTGCCTGGAATACCTTTCTTCTCACAAAACCACATGTGCATGGCCTGGAGGACGGATGGGTCAGTCTTCTAGAGGTCTAGCACTCCCGTAAAGACACCTCCTCACCTATGAGAAACTTTTGTCTATAGTACTACAGATAATAATGTGAGTTATGCCCAAAGAGACTGTCTCCTGCTCTCCAGGCTGGGCTGGGTGCAGAGCCAAGATATCTTGAGGTAATGTGGAAAAGAAGGAGAAACATGTGTATTCACGGGAGCACACATGACCAGTGTATAAAGACAGGAGCGTGGACATGTTTCTGTTAGGCTGGCTCTTATAGGGCTGAGACATGTTAGAGTGGCGTTTATCAGCCCATTGTGGATGGCTTTATCCACTTCCAGTGGCCTCTGTGGCCCTAGACACATCATATGGGATGCCGCACAGAACAATGAACTTGTTTACAAAAATGTGTAAAAACAAACCCAAACCTTGAGAAGGTTTTTTCTGGTGACAGGGGAGGACTTTGCTCACAGCCACGACACCTAATGCATCTAGTCATCTTCTGCAAATACACTGTGTTTGCAAAATCGAGACCATGAAGGCAAGATATTTTTAAGGAAACTCAAGGTCACCCAGGGACTTGTTGATTAACCTCACAGACGTGATTGAGTCTTTTTGAGAGGAGGAGTCTTGTGCCCTTCCCAAATCTGCATCCGTTTGTTTTTGTGATCGAGGATGGTAGGATGAGGAGACCAGGACACTGTCTGCAGCCAAGAGATCCAGATTGAAACCAGAACTAACATCTGGGCTCTGCTTTCCCTTCTTGCTGGATGACCCTACACAAGTGTCTTAACCTTCCTGGATCTGGTGTCAAAGGACTGCCCATCAGCTTGCTTAACGTGCCGTCTGTCCTCAGCAAAATGTTCTCAAGGGTCAGATGCCGCCGTATGAACTTTGTCTGTGATGTGGTTGACAGATTTCTACGCTGTGAGCAGACTGAGTGACTGAGTTGCCTCGTGTGCACCTCCAGGTCCTGCCCCTACCCTCTAATGACAGACATCAGTCTCCAGATCATTCTGACCTTCTCTCTTTCACGAGTTTGGTTGCTCAGGCCTATGCAAAGACTGTGCGTGGAGATGGAGTTGGAGGACAGCATTTTTCTTTATTTTTGTTGTTATAACAAACAACTGGGATTTGTAGCCAATCGACAACAGAAACACATTTCTCCCATTTCTGGATCGAAGTGCCAGGGGACTTGGTATCTAGTGAGATCCGGCGTTGCCTCCTGGTTGAAGGATAGAGCCCTCAACCAGGAAGAAGCTCTCTGGTTTCCTGCTTTAATCTTTTTCAGTGCGGCTTTGCCCTTGTCCCCCTAATCATCCCCAGAAGGCTGCAGCTCTAGTGTCTTCTATAGCAGATGTGCTTCCAGAGTAGAGACAAACATTGGAGTGAAATGCGCGTGCGCAGCACGGGGCGTGCTTTCAGCGGAGGAGAGCCATGGATTGTATGCAGATCTCCGTGCCTCTCTTCTCCGTCATTTTAAGAGCGGCTTCATTTCAAGGGAGGAGGGTTAATTTTGGGTCCTCTTGAAACATTTAGGCAATGCCTGCCAAATCCAGGATAACTTAGAACTATAACCTCATGAGGTGCCTGGTTGGGTCTGTGTGTCTGCTTTGGATCAGGCCCAAGGCCTTGCCCTGATTCCTGTGTGAGCCCCTCCCTCCTCTTTCCTGGAGAAATCCACAGTGAGGCTGCAAGGCGAGGGGCCAGTGTTTATTTTGGTAGGCCTCCCTTGAGCTGGACTCCACTGCTCTGTTTGCCCAGGATGAAGTCTGGTCCCTCCTTTTTTTTTTTTATTTGGCCAGAGACTCAACCTCAATCACTTGGCCTGTTGGTGATTTTAGGCCAGATGTTCAGGCCCTCTGGGACAGGGAGAAGGGCACAGTTACTATTCCTGCTTAAACGGATCAGTAATACGGGGTAGTCATCCTGAAATCCATGGCTGTAGGCACTGTCAAGCCTGGAGAATGGACCTTCACTTTTCTCTGACATGGGGATGGAGTTCAGTAAGCAGGTGGACCCCTGTGTGCAGCATGTGTCAAACTCAACCCTGCTTGCTGGCTGTCTTGGGCTGGCCTAGACGTAGGCAAGGGCTGTAGAGCCAGTCTAGGCTAAGAGTCCACTGCTTCCTGGAGGTTAACTTTGAAACTGTTTTTAGTTCTCTGAATCTCAATTTCCCTTATGAAATGATTGTATTTTGATGATATAATTTGGAGGATTAAATGTACTAATGTGTAAAACTAAAAGACAAGAAACTTGCTTTCATTTATGAGACAGAAAAGGTTAGTAGAATGCTTTTAAAATGTGACCCAGCTGTGTGTTGTATATGAGAAAAGTTCTGAACTATAAGGTTACAGGTATGTTGGACAAAAAGGAATGTTTTTATCATGTAGATATTAATTAAAAGGAGGCTGGAGTAGCTATACTAGCCACTGTTAGAAATCTTCAATAAATATTAGCACATTGAATGTGGACAGAGAATGAACACATTCAGAGTATTTGCTCCAAGTATACAATAGTGACTAAATATAAAAATTATATGATCTGGTTAAATGATGCACAAAAAAATTTCCCAGAAGTCAACAACCGTTCATTGGAAGGTTCAGTGAAAACCTTTCAGTAAGTCAGGAATAGAGGAGAGTTACTTGAGAAAGAATTTCTTCAAAAGTCCACAGCTCACTTTGCACATAGTAATGACACTTTCTCCCTAAGACTGGAGTACAAAGACAACACCTGCCCGTGCTTCCTTCCCAACACACTGCCAAAGGTTCTAGGCATTATGAAAAAGAATAAAGATTGGAAAGGAAGGGAGAGAAACCCTAATTTTGAAGATAATGTAATTGCCTACATACCCCGACCCAAATCTATCAAGCATTGCTCCACTTTGTCCGCTTGAGCTACTGAATGTGCTCAGAAAGCTCTCTAGTGTAAACATCAACTGTAAGTCTCTGTCTCTGGTGAGTCTAAGTCACCTGACATAGTCTCACACAGCTTCTCTGCCAAGGGCTTTGGGGTACATTTTTCATTCTTTTCTTCTTTACTGATAAGGGCCCTTTTTTAAAATTAGATATACTTCTTTACTTACATCTCAAATGCTATTCCCTTTCCCAGTTTCTTGTCCATTAGCCTCCATCCCCTTCCCCTCCTCCATACAGGTATTCCCCCCCATTCATCCCCCTTAAGCTCCTCCCCCATACTCCCCTGCACTGGGGGTCCAACCTTGGCAGGACCAAGGGTTTCCCCTTCCACTGGTGCCCCAACAAGGCTATTCCCTGCTACATATGCAGTTGGAGCCCTGGGTCAGTCCGTGTATAGTCTTTCGGTAGTGGTTTAGTCCCAAGGGCCTTCTTGCAGAGCGTGGGACATGAGGCTTCATTTGAGAGAGCTGCCTTGAGAATTCCTGAAGACCAACGCTCATGGGTCGGTTGGTTAGGTAACTTCTGAGAATGTTTGGAAACAAGAGAGTTTATAGCAGTTGAAGGGAGGTTCAAAGAGGTTTGCTTCTGCTTGTGTGGGCAGAAAGATCTTGAAGCAATCCAAAACCAGCCTATCATCCAAAGATGATTACATGTAAATTCATAGTATGTGAGCAAATCACACAGGGACATGGAACACACACACACACACACACACACACACACACAGAGCCAGCTCTCTGCCCACCAGTACTACTCTTCTGGAGCTACTATAATAAATATTTATGGTTAAAATCAAGCAAGGAAATTTGAAGCTTAAAGGTACAGCAATCTCTAAATCTGAATGAGGTCACGCTCACAAGGCAGGATAGCAGGATGGTTAGAAGTATGTCTCTTTGCTGGAGTTTAGATAATAAATTCAACCTTTGTTAATGGCGCTCCTTGATTTGTTTAACCAGCTTGTGCTTTGGTTTTCTCTTCAACAACAGTATGCTCACTGTAATATCTATCTCACAGGATTGCTGTGGAAATCTAAAGGAGTCAGCTTACCCAGCCTTTATGCATGAAACAAAGGGGGGGGGTATACGAATGCAGTTATTCTATTTGTATGATGTATGAATGGAGTAAGACAACTGGAGGCTTTCGCCTTTAAGTACTGTCTTCATAAATCACATCATGGTGGAACTGTGACCATGCCCATCCCCCTTCTGTTAGTCACTGAAATGCAAGCATGTCTCAAGGCCACTTAACAGAATGATTTATAATCTATTAGATTCATGTGTAGCTCAGGTCTTGGATCTCCTCCCAGGGCTCCTAGTAACAAGATGTACAGTTGTAGATAAGTGAACTGGGATCCCTGAACCCCTTGCCCATCTACATATCAAGGGAATTAATGGATGCTGGTGAGGTCCTTTGTGATTGTTTCCTAAGTGGCCGCATGCTTCTGAGGTGGAAAGCAGTTTTACTGACAGGGTTACCATGGGATCTCCTAGGAACCAAGTTTCCATTGAAAACATTGTCAACAGCAGATAGTTTTCTTTCTTTTCTTTTTTTTTTTATTATTAACGTGAGTATTTCTTATATACATTTCGAGTGTTATTCCCTTTCCCGGTTTCCGGGCAAACATCCCCCTAATCCCTCTCCCTCCCCTTCTTTATGGGTGTTCCCCTCCCCATCCTCCCCCCATTGCCGCCCTCCCCCCAACAATCTAGTTCACTGGGGGTTCAGTCTTAGCAGGACCCAGGGCTTCCCCTTCCACTGGTGCTCTTACTAGGATATTCACTGCTACCTACAGGGTCAGAGTCCAGGGTCAGTCCATGTATAGTCTTTAGGTAGTGGCTTAGTCCCTAGAAGCTCTGGTTGCTTGGCATTGTTGTACATATGGGGTCACGAGCCCCTTCAAGCTCTTCCAGTTCTTTCTCTGATTCCTTCAACGGGGGTCCTATTCTCAGTTCAGTGGTTTGCTGCTGGCATACGCCTCTGTATTTGCTGTATTCTGGCTGTGTCTCTCAGGAGCGATCTACATCTGGCTCCTGTCGGCCTGCACTTCTTTGCTTCATCCATCTAGCAGACAGTTTTCTAAGCCCTTTACATTAATTAACCCTTGGAGCAAACTGTGATGAAGGCACATCCTCATCCTCACTTAGGAATAAAGAAAATGAGGTGGACAGAAGCTGAGTTGCCCAAGGTTCCATGATATTAAATGGCAGAACTGGGATTTGGTATACCAGAAACTCTATTCTGGAACAGACAGTTCTAAGTGACCGGTAAGCAAACCAAAGGGCTGGGTCCTATTATGTTTCCTCCATAGTCCTGTGAGCGTATCCATAGCTGTCAGTGGTTCCCAGCTGACACTTAGCATCCCTGATGATCGTAGACGTGTGTTTAGCTAAACCAATTTTAGCCTTCTGGGTTGCTAGGAGTATAAGTCAAGATGTCCACAGTAAGGCTAATTTTGTTTTGCTAATATGCTCCTCACAAAGCAAGGGTCTGAGTTAGGGACAGAACAGAGCTCCTGGCTGGACAGGAAGTGGTAGAGTCGAGTCAGAGGAAAACAACAAGGTTGTCAGGCTTTGGGTTTCTTTGGCTCTCTCGCTGTCACTGTCCTTTTATGTTCAGTAAAGTGATCTCTGTGTCCCTATAAGGACAGACATACACCTTTCTGATGTCCTTTAATGCTAGGTATGACAGGGGAAATGGAGTCAAGGTATTATCTGAACCAGGAACACTCACAAAGTTCTGCTCTCCCATGTGTACCCAGTGGCCTTATCTTGAACAACAGCTGTGGCCATCATGGCAGCAAAATGGTCTACTGCTTTGGATTGTCTCTGCCAGGTTCTGGGAGGTCTATGTTGCTTTTTAGATTTATTTTCATAAGGTATTGAGAACTTGCTTGTTAATTCCTGAAGTGACTGTGGAATGTGTTGAGGTTGAGGATGCTCTAAGGTTTTATTTATCTATTTATAGTTTATACACTATAGTTTTATGGGTATCATCATAATCATCATCATCATCACCACCACCACCACCGCCATCACCATCATCACTACTTTGATATGTGTGTAGTGCATGCATGTATGTGAAGCTATGTGCAGCTGCGCACACTCACACATGTACTCAAGGTTACCAGAGGTTGATGTTAGGTATCTTTCTCAGTTGCTCTCCAACATATTTTATTTCTCAAGACAGATTATCTCACTAAATCTGCAGTTTACTCCACCTATATCTACCTGTTTGCCCTCCCAGGGATGGCATAAGAGATGGGTACCGCTGTGACCTGTGCTGGTATGACTGAGATCTCTAGTGGAGATGAAGGAGATGGCTAGAGACCAGAACCAGTGGGGTATGCCTAACCCATCATGGGGGTGAGAGTGGGTTTGTATTCTAAGACTGTCTCCAGCAGTTAGGACCTGAGAACTGGATCTCACTGGATAGGAAGGAGTCAGGGCAGCACAGGAAGAATCCATGGGCTAACGGGGTGCATCATTCTCGTGGGTGCCCTTTCTCTGGGTAGTGCAATCAGCTTTAGTTAACCATCTGGTGTTTTTATTCACAGTCTTTTGAAACTGCAACCCAGTGTACCGTGTTTCCAGGGCAACTCAGTCCAAAGGTGTTTGTTTTGGAAACCTACACTCAGAGGCTGAGTTCAGTATTGTAACTGTGAAGGCCTGTGGGCAGTCTACAAAGTCTTTGCCTTGGGACAGGTTCTCAGGGGCTTTTAGTAAAGGGAGAACTTGAGTAAGACCTCATCAGCGGTGTTCGTGTGTGTAGTGGACAGTGGTTAAAGCAGACATCCACGTCTGATTAGAGTGTCGAGAGTATCAGTAGTGTGCCCAGCCATACATGCAGTATCTGTATTCTCCATGTCCACCCTGGCTCAGAGGCCATCTCTGAAGAGGAGATGGAAAGATTATAAGAGCCAGAGGTTAAGGAGGACAGGGGGGAAACTATTCTGGACATGACAGGACCACTGCTTTCATGAATGCACAGTAGCTCTGGTTGCTTGCACAAGACCAGCATAAGACCAAGGCACTCAACATTTTATCTTGAAGGTTCATAAGCTACCAATAGCTGAGAAACTATTGACAGTTGATGGCTTCAGAAGGAGACAGAACTAGGTTTGTTTGTTTTTTTTTTTTTTTTTTTTTTTTTTTTTTTTTTTGGTCTGGTAGGTTTGAGCCATGCTCCAGTGGATGACCACACACCTAGGGGTATGTGGGTAGTATAAATTGTACTTGGTGGGTTATTAAAGAAAATACAAAGAGGACAGGAAGTTGGGAGGGGTGGGAATATAAGAGTCGGACATGGTGTGAACGTAATCAAAACACAATGTGTGAAATTTTGAAATAATAATAAGAATAGCCTATGAAAACAAAACCAATGAGACTATATGTTTTCACAGTGGAAATACCAGCATACACAAATGGCTGTCCATTTGTTCTGTCCAGTGGAACACTTCTTTTCTGTTTTTTTCTTCCACATCCTTTGTGTGGACACCTTTCCTACCCAACGTAAGTGATACGGCAATCCTAGCTAGTCTATCTGTTTTCTGGGTACCTTCTAAGCACTTGCACATGTTAGTTAACTCAATATTGTGAACACCATGTGTGGTAAAATACAATTGCTATATTTTATTGAGATGGCAACCCGAGATACTTTTCGGTTAAAGAGCTGCCTCAAAATAAACAAGACCAGGCAAGATTGGAAGGCAGTTCCAGACTCTAAGCTCTTGACCACAAACAACACTGGCTCCATAAAATCTCCACGTTTACTGATTTTTAGGCTCTGTTAGCTGGGGAACATTTACACACTATCTCTATTAAAATAAATCCGCGTGGGTTTTCAATCTGCCTGCAAGGAAAACTGCTATGACTCACCAAGGAGGGGCTCGGGGTGCGTCATTAGACACGAGTCCCATAGCTGTCCTGGGCTGAACTGGGTTGTGCTTATGCCAGAGCTCTGGCTGGAGAAGACTCGGGAAAGTAACAAGAGTGCAGGGGTAGCATGAGAGCCATCTCCTCCTGGCAGGTCCCTCAGCGCTTGCCTGCCCATCTTAGTTTGGCTGGATCTGGATGATGCAGTCTTATGCCAGTGGGTTATAATAAGTTGTTTCCACTGCTTCTGAAGACACGAGGCCCCTAGATTCCTTTCAAATGTTCTCCAGATAATAGCCTCTACTTCTATATGTGGCCCAAGTACCATAGTTCAAGCTTCTTGTCACAGGACTTTATTCCAGTAACTAGTATTGGTTTTTGTTGGTCATCGCTTCAGCGCAGGGTCAGGGCTGCATGTACACTGAGACAGTGGCTCTGGCTCCAGTTGTGATGTGGTCTGTTGGGATGACCAGTCAATCCTAAGACAATTCCATTCTTCCTCATGCAACTGGGTTTATGGAAACTCATGTGACCTTGTGTGGATGTTTATTATACTGGGGATGGCTAATGCTCGTACTGCTAACAAATCACCAGTGTTTATTCCTTGCCTTGGCTCTGTGGGGTTACTGAGCATTACAAGTTTCATTGACAGCCAAAGCAACACAAGTGGAGAGGGAAAGTTCCCTGTATTGAATCTGATAATAAATAAAGACAGGAGTTAGAGCTTAAGTAGAGGGAGTTAAGGCGTAGATTCTGTGCTCGTGACTGCCAGGCTGGCTCACCTTGGTAGGCAGTTGGGCTTTATAGTGCAGACAAAGCACTTTTCTAAAGCATGTCTTGTCACTTTTAGGTTATTTACATTTTTGGTAGACTTTGGTTTTTATTGAAATTGATAGGCTCCTAGAAAAAATACAGTACCATCCATAAGCAATAGTCCAAGGTTTGTCCTTAGGTTAAGTTTTCAACAGGTTTTAGCAAGGACACAGGACACAGGACACAGGATGTAGTTCCCATGTTGTCATATGTTCTGACTGCTGCCTGTGAGCCAGATTATTATGGCTTCCATCCTATGGAAGAAGAAACTGGAGTTCAAGGATGTTATGAAAGCCACTTAAAGCCATCCAGCTGGCAAGCAGGGAGCTGTTTTAGGCAGTCTGGCTCCAGACGCCAACTTCCTAATTGGCCATTCATCTCTCCGGTGGGAGGGTTCCTGCGCTTGGGTTTAGGACATGAAGGCTCTTCCTGAGGCTGACTCATGCCGCTTCATTCATTTATCCAATAGCTACTTCTGGCGGACCTACTGTGTGCTGGAGCTTGTTAGTTCTGGCTATACACTACTGCGATGCATGAATACTCCGTCTGTGTCCTTCCAGATCTCATAGCTGGATTTTCAGTTCCCTTCTCCGTAACAGACAAAACATGAAAACAGATGAGTAGTTCTCATCCTTTTGGAACCCCGTGCCTGTCTTATTTATACAGATACTTATAAACATGGCTTACGCCTTCCTTAACGTGCTTCTTTAATTTCCCAGTAAGTGGCTCATGATGGCTAAAAATAAAACGAAAACAATTATAATGTTGAGTAATTTTGGTTTGAATCACACAGGCCCTCTTCTCTCTTCCGTAGGAGATGCCCTTCCTCTGCTCCCCGTCACAGCCCTCATTCCTTCCGTTAAGAAGCCCTGGACGCTAACTCCTACTTTAAAACAAAGGGATCTGCAGTTAGAGCTTGAGCTGCTCTGAGACGCTTGGGTTGTGTCTGTTTAATTTATATGTATTCTCTCACCCAGTTCTAGCTTTGGGGATTGGGCAGCAAATAAAGCGTTGCTCATTTCTTTTTACTGAAAAACCTCATCTACCCCATGGGACCTTGGTGATGGGAATCATGTGCTTTAGAGCCATCTGACATTTCCCCATCCTGTTTGGGGAGGGAGCAGCAAGGGACATGCCCAGGAATCTGACACAGCAGGCTCACAGGCTCCTTCCTCAGAGCCTTGTGAGTTAGATGTGCTTTTGGCTCTAGGAAATGCCTGGGCTGTTTTTACTCTAGATTTTCATGGGAAATGCTGCTTCATAGACCTCTTAGTGACAGCAGATGGCTTATAAATATCTCGGGAGGTCTGGGCCCCTCACACAGGGTTTTGCACTTAGTTATGCATAATTCCGTGGTGTTCTAGAAAGTCCTCATAGATTCCCTTGTAAAGTGTTAGGAACCAATCACCGTGTACCATAAATGAGCAGGACATCCTGATTGCATTGCAGGAGGGACAAACAGGGGCCTCATGGTTATCACTAGAAGAATTTTTTACTTGGGCTTTCAGCTTTTTTAAAGATTTAATTTTTACTAATTTTTAAGTGTGCGGTGTGTGTGTGTTTGTGTGTGTGTGTGTGTGTTTGTGTGTGTGTGTGTGTGTGTGTGTGTGTGTGTGCACCCTCACATGTGCGGGTGTATGCACGCTCACGGGAGTGAGCACATGAGGGGAGGTGCTTGTGTCGTCCAGAAAGGGCATTGTATCTCCTGGAGTTGAAGTTACAGGTTGTGTTTGTGAGTCCCTGAGATGGGTGTTCGGAACTCAACTTGGGTCCTCTGGAAAAGCAGAGCTTGCTTCAAGATGCTGAGTAATCCTTCTACTCCCTACCTTTTTAAAAACAGTGCTATGAACTGTGAAGAATACAGCTTTTGTAAACACAAGCTTCTCTACTTGTGCTCCATTTCCTAAATAATGACTCAGTGGTTTGTCAATAATTACAGTGCTTATGGCCCCAAACTTACTTAGGCTCCACAGCCCCTGCACTAGCATGTAACATCCATAACTCATTTATGGTGGTCTATGTCTGCCACATTGTTGGCTACCTCTTCTCAGTTTCATGCATCTGACTTCCTCGGAGTTCTGGGTGAATCCTCCCACCTCTCTCTAGCTCACAGAGGACCAATAGAGAGTCCTACCCTCTATTTCCTGCCGTTTGCCAATAGGGCGACAGGTTTTTATAGGCAGGTCATGCTTCCATATAGTACCCAAGAGATTCTCTCTAGAAATTTCCTCAACAAACACTGACATAGGCAGTGTGTTCTGTGAGAAGCACCGCGATATGGGTGAGATCCATACCTAGGGTTGTGCTTCCTAATGTTCCTATGGAAGAGGTACTCAGCCCCAATGTGTAGCTCCCGACAAATCTGCTGTGCACATGCTCTTATCATGGTGGTTTGAACTACCGTCGTGATGTCTGCTGCCGGCCAAAATTTCTGAGCATATGAGAATCATCTCTTAGGAGCCTGTAGAAAAGTTGGTGCCGAAACTTCTTCCAGTGTTTGCTCTCAGAGCTAGACAAACAGATAGAAAGTTTCTCCAAGGGGTAGTGACTCGTCTCTGTGGCGAGCATATCCAGGTAGTTCAGACTAACACAGCTGGGATAGTAAGAAAGAATTCTAGGGAGATGGAGACAGTCAGTGACCTTTCAAAACATTCTCTCTGCCTTTAAGCCAAGAGAAAAGGCCTTGGACTGGCTTTAAGGTTCCTGGCCTATCAGCTACATCCTACCAACCTAGGTTCATTCCCTCACTGGCTGATACAGACCTTCTACTCTGGCCAGCCCAGAGTGCTGCTTCCAGTCCTGAGACCTACCTGTCCTTCCCTTGCTCCTGGAGGCTCCTCCCTCAGGGGTGGTTTCCTTTCACCTCCCTGCCTTGTTTAGCCTTCCTGTGCATGGAATTCCCACTCTCAGACAGCACCGCCACGAGAGGAAAGTGCCACAGTGGGCTACAGTAAAGTCAATCATTTGGGTTCGTCACGTTACTGTCGAAAGGGGAAAGGCAGACAGCATAATCAGGGGAGATATCGATGCTCATCCTTTCAGTAAGGGCTTGAGGTCAGAATAACAGAGAAGGCTCCCAACCTCACAGGCAAGAGCGAGTACAGATATAGAGTGACAATAACAACAGCGTCAGTGAGAGGGAAGATTGGACAATCTTTCCATAAGCCTTTTGGTAGCATTTATTAAAATTATGCTTGTACATACTAATTGTTCCCTTATGTAGCTAAAAAAGATCACATAGGTGTTACCCTACGGCTTATACCAGAATGCCCATTCATAGTCCATCATTAACAATGATTCCAAGTCGGGAAAGCCGTGTGTGGATCTATAGTAGAGATACACCATGGACCATGGTGTATGGTGGTGTGCCATACAGCTGTGAGGAAGCATCGAGTGTCATTCTGTACGGTGATATGAATGTATCTCAAAGAGGTAATTGTGAGTCAGAGGGGCCAGACTCAAAAGAATACCATGTAAAAAATTTTATATGCAAAAGTTTATGTATATATATGTGTGTGTGTGTGTGTGTGTGTGTGTGTGTGTGTGTGTGTGTGTGTGTGTGTACATTCATACATAAACCTAGACCCATACATACATACTGTTTGCCTGCCTCACATTGTGACATTAGTTTTACCCCAGGGCTTACCTTGGGTGCCCTTTTCATCCGGAAAGTTACTCTAACAAGCACTTCTGAACTCAGTCAGATATTCAACGGACTGGCAGCGTTTCCCCAGTGCTACCTCCTCAAATCGTTCTGTAATTATTTTTCTGAACCCTCCACTCTAAAGGGCTGAACAGGCAGTGATTGCCTCAGTTTGTATCCTGGGTACTTAGTTACTGGCCCTGAGCGATTGCTCACTAAGTATTAACTATTTGGTAAGGGCCTAGAAATATCTTCCTTCATAGCTGATAGAAATATCTACAATCCAAACATTGTTTATTAATTTAGAAAAACCAGACTATTTTTATGCCTTTCTTTTATTCCTGGTAATTGTGTGTTCTCTAAATTTTCATGTGCATAAATCATACCCCTCCTCCAACACAGGCATGCAATTTTAGTTTATGGAACTTTGTATCTGTGAGGAGTAATTCATTCAAAGAGATTACTTGTCTCACTCTGCCTCCAGGACAATATTGTTCAGTGTCTCATTTCTTTCTAGAAAAAGTATTCTGAATGTCTGTCAAGTGTTTGTGTTTGGCAAGGTAAGTGGACATCCCTTCCAATTTGTCACTGTCCCTTCATCGAGAAATGGATGCTTCTCACATTTGAGAGAATGGCAGAGGTCAGAGAGCAGAAGGAAGTCTTTGTATTGAGTGAGAGACGAAGCTTTCAATCACTGTGAGGTATGAGACTGGGAGAGAGTTAAGTAGGAGCTTATCATGGTGTCTTGGAGCTAGCATCAAACTCTTTGCAAGTTCGCTTCAACAGGTTTAACTGGAGAGTTATAAAGACGTAAGTATCCGATTCTCTGTCCATAGCCACCATTCATTGAGCAACTGCTATGCTCCAGATGTCAAACAGCTTGAAGCAGACTGTATTATTTAATTCTAATAGTCATCATTTGGGGTCCATGTCATCATCCCATCTTACAGGTTATTTGAGGCTGAGTGAGTTTGAGTGAGCTCTCCTGGGTCATGCCGCAGGTCAGTAGTAGCATTGAGCTAATGAACCCAGTGCTTCTGGCTTGAAATGGACCAGAGCGCATGTCAGTAGGTTCTACATCTCTCATATTGAAAACATATGAGCTGACTCATTCTGGAGCTATGCACATCTTCCCTCTGCTTATTGCTGTAGATTATGGATACGTCATGCAGCCATTGTCCTCCAGTGCTGTTTAAAGGGCAGGGGAGAAGGGATCGGTGAATTCCATGGATACAGCAGAGCATCTGACCCACAGGGGGACACAGAAACAGCATCGCTTATAGCAGGCAACACTAACATAGGCTTCACCTAGCTGAAGTTCACGACTGAAGCACTCGGAAATGTGGGAGGGGCAGTACAACACTCTGAGCAAATGATGACCCTGTAGAGGAACTGAGAGGGAACATCTGGCCACCCTTCCCTGTAGTCCCTACGCCCTCTCAGGCCTCTGGGCTCAGAGCTCACAGGCTGAGGGTGTGTTTGCTTGGCTGTGACTCTCCCCTCCACTTCTCTTTCTGGGTGTCTTATTTCATGAGCTGAGCCGCCACAGAGCTCTGGGATTCTGCAGGCTTTAGTCTGAGCCTCTGGCTTGCATGGCTGCCCTTCTAGCCAGATCTGGGCAAGGGTTTGAAAGATGACACTGATTGGATGCACATTTGGTGGAGGTGATGGGTGGTCAGGCAACTCACTGATCCCTGGCCCCAAATGAAATTGACAGGTGTACCCTCCTGATGGGAGCAAAGACCCAGCCTTCTTCAGAGAGGCCCCTTCCACTCTTCTTCCCTGACACCCCTGCTGTTTGCCTAGCTCTTTCTGCAGAAACCCAAGGTAGCTATGCCCCTCCAAGCCTCTTTCCCTGCCCCTGCTTCTCACTTGGCCACTTCTGCCTCCTCTGTGTTAAAAAGGCCTACCTGTGGAGTCTTCTGTTTAGGGGTACAGATCTTCTTCCCATCCTATTGCTGAATACATGCCCCAGCTCTACTGGGGGCCTAGTATCTCCACTGTCTTGCTATGCCCTTCTCTTTGTGCTGCCCACCTATTCTGTGGGTCTCCCATTCTCATGCAACATCTTACCAAGATCTTGAGTCAATGTCTCATCAGGGGAGCTCAGTAAAGGACCCACTTGTGACAGCTCCTTCTCTCCACGTTTGAATTTCAGAGATTTTATAGGCTGGGATTACCAGCTAGAAGATATATTCCTTAGAAAGGGTGGAATTCCAGACCATTTGAAAAAGAACCAAGACCCCCCGGCCCCCACGTGCCCCAGCGGTTTAGAAAACAGCCCAAATATTGGGCTTAACTGGTCTGCTAGAGAAGTCATAAGATCCAGGTCCTAAGAACCCCTTGGCAGGCAAAAGTAAAACTCTATAGAGTCTCCCGAGGGCGTCTGCTGACAATGGAAGTATTCCGCATTTCTAATGAGCGTAGGCTTAGATACACTTGGAAAATAAGTCCCGGTAAGAGATTTAGTCTGACAGCTCTGCATGCTAACCTGGGCTGCTTCTTATGAGAGCAGAGGAGGATGGGCTTTTTTGTTTGCTTTTGGTGTGTTTGTTTCTGCTGCCAAGGTGTGTTGTAATGTCAGGATTGTTTAATATGTATGAACCTCCGCGCCATGTAGGAGAGAGAATCAGAATGCATTTGCTGTGAAATGAGATTGGTTCCAGTCATTTAAACAGCTCCAGTTGTAATAATAGTTGAGAGGATTGATGCCAAGCAGTGCTTTAAGGATTAACTCGTTTCGTCCCTAGGCTGGTCTTTTCAGACAGGACTGCTATTAGCTTCCACTTTTAGATAAGAAAGCTCAGGCATAACCATTTACCAACTTGCTTACAATCGTACAGTCAGTCAAGGCCAGAGTTGAAGTCAAAGGTGAGGTAGCTTGTTCTAAAGCCTGCATCTCAACCGCTGAGTTATGATGTGCAGTGTGTTGTCATAGGTTCAGATGGGCTGGGCTTTTATATCCTAACCCCATGAACTTCCCTTATCGATAATAGTGACAACTACCAACTAAGGACATCCCCTTTGGGACTGAAAAGAGAACTTTCTCTTTCATTAGTCACCGATGTTTGTAACTTGTCCACTTGTTTATCTGCCTGAGACTGGTCTTTCTTAGAATGTTGCTGATGAAACAGGATACTGGCGTCAACTAAGGAGAAAAATGAGAAGGGAGGAGAGTTGGAGGGCAGAAGGATCAGATGGCAGAGGTAGGTGGGATAAGGCGCTCAAGCAGAAGTTGTCCAGGTGGATGCTTTGCTGGTCCTGAGGGTTGGTCCTCTGCTGGTGCGATGTGCGCACTTGAGGCTGGCCAGGCATGGTGTTGCTAATGCTCGCTTAATTCTGTCTTATATTCCTGGATAAATACTGTTCCTACTTCTCAGTGTCACTCAAGTAAGAAACAGGGTTTACTCTCTCCCAAAGACCTGACTGCAGTAGTTGTTTTAAATGATGGTTTTGAAAACTACAGAGGTTTTATGGTTGGTGAACTGTGTGAGAGTGACTGTGGTTCTGTGATCTGGTCTCTGCAAACTATCCATCTGGACATTGTATAACATCGAGCTGTTACTATATTTTGTTAAAATGTATTTGTTAAAACGTGTTTCTCATAAGTTCATTTCAACTTCCTTTCTGTAAAAAAAATCATTAGTTATTCCTACAAATACCATCAGTTTTGTGAAAGTGAAAGCCAGTTTGAGTCAGGCCAGTGGCACAGGCCTGTTTTTTTACCCATTTAAGAGGCAGAGGCAAAAGGATCAAAAGTTCGAAGGCAGAAGGGTGAGCTCAGGGTTAGCCAGGGTCTCTTAATGAGATACTGTCTAAAAGTGAAGCATAATGAAAAACTATGGTGGGTGTTCTAGGCTCGTATGCTTGCCTAAACAAAGCCCTCTGCTGAGTACTGGAGGGAGGGAGGGAGGGAGGGAGGGAGGGAGGGAGAGAGAGAGAGAGAGAGAGAGAGAGAGAGAGAGAGAGAGGCAGAGAGAGAGGCAGAGAGAGGCAGAGATAGACAGACTCAGAGACAGAGAGACACAGAAACACAGAAAGACACACACACACAGAGAGAGATAGGCAAACAGACAGACAGACACACACACACAGAGACAGAGACAGAGACAGGTAGAGAGAGGCAGAGACAGAGAGAGGCAGAGATAGACAGAGACAGAGAGACACAGAAACATAGAAACACACAGAGAGAGACAAGCAGACAGACACAGAGAGAGAGAAAGAGAGAGAGAGAGAGACAGAGACAGAGACAGAGACAGAGAGAGAGAGAGAGACCCAGGCTTAGCTCCATAACCTACACATAAAAACATGAGAGTCAAACTTCTTTTTAAAATTCTTAAACCTAAATGCTGAGAGCATGGGGTTTGCGCACGCTTGATTTAGACAAGCCTTGGAAAGAGCTCTTCAATCCTATTAGCTAAGGTAAGGTGCTCTCATCTCACCATGTCCCATCAGTTTGATTGAAGCTGTTAGGAGAGTATTGTCCTACACAAGCCTTAACCTTAGCAGAAGCCTCTATGCTCTCTTTGCAAACAAACATGGCTACTCAGGAGAGTGCTTCACTCTACAGCCACAGGCTATGCAGAGGGCATGCAGAGGTGGTAACCATCATCATAGCGGTGACCATGACATTCGCCTGGAGCCCATCGCTTATCAATTTTCCAGTATCATGAGATTCTAACCACATGATCTTCAGTCCCGTTTTTAGGCTCAGCCTACCTCTCACTTGACATTTGGCATAACGTTCTGTATGACAGAATCATTTGAGTTTGCCATTCTCCCCATTGCTGGATCTTATACCTTGGTTCAGGTCATGGTGAACACCATGCCTACCAGGCTACTGTGGACTCTAGGACACTGGTCTAGGCCCTATTTCCTATACTACACCCCCTTTCAGGGTGTGGGTCAGGATCATCATGCAGTTTTTCTGAAGATCCATGCCTAGAGGAGAAGTTCTTTTCTTGTGAAGGCAGTGCCAGGACTCTAGGAAAGCATCAAGCTTTCAAAGATTTTAATCACATGATTCAACTAAGCATCCATCATGTACAGGTGAACTTCTACACAATAGGGTGTATTTGTCCAGAAGCATGAGCGTACGACAGTTCTGTTGCCAAACATGCTAAAACGCATACTCTAGCAGAAATTCTCGATGCTTTGGGACTTTTGAGACTTGGGGTCATGGCAAGGCATTGGAAGGAGTAGTACTGAGAAGACACTGTCATGTTACCTGAGCTCAGGGAGCACTTCTAGGGCACAGTGGAGAACGACACATACACGGCTCATGCCCCTATAATCGCTTATAGCTAGTGTTCAAGGCAGAGAAGGAAACTTTATGCCTTGCAACTAGACCAACTGCTTTCTCTTCTGCAGCTTATCACTCAGTATGGGGTGGCGAAAAGAAACCAGAGAAACGCCGAGCAGTGGGAACTTGTGTTTCAGTAGCAGTCAACACCCTGATGAATCATTCAGGACTCAGAACTGAGGCATGGAAAAAGAACCGGAAGGATAGGGACACTTTACCATGTGCTTGCAGAACACAGGGAGGAAACAGCACAACAGAGGCGGTCTCATTAGTTCAGGGCTGTTATGGTGTCACTACAGATGGCTCCTTCTCACTGTTCTCACATAGTGTGGCATGGCGAGAGGAGCTCTATGGGGTCTTGTTGTGTTCTCTATTAAGGTTTTCAGACGGGGTCACAGGGTAGCCTAGTTGGCCCTCATCTTCCAGCAGCCATCCTGTCTTAGCCTCCCAAGTGCTGGGATTCTAGCTGGGCACCACCAAGCCCTGGCTTTGGAGTCTCTTGAAAGAGAAATGAAAGTACTTATTATCTTTTATAAAGATACCGAAAGATCTCTGTCACAAAGGGGTAACTTAGCACCCGCTTCAGTATACTTGCACAGCTAGGCCAGCGTCTCACCGTGAATTTCAGAGTCACATCAACACTTAACCCTGTCTATGAGACCTCGGAATGGCCAGTCTCCAGGATGAATTTACTATGTGCTCTCTATGGCGAACCAAAAGGCATTGATTTTAGCTTCTGCTTCTAGGTCTACCACAGCTTCTTGAAGCCATGCCCTGGAGCACAGCTCGGAGAGAGCAAGTCTCCTATTCCAGTCCTTTCTGCACTTGCCTCGCTTTCTTCTGATGTAGGCTCTACTTTGACTCAGAGGAAGCCCTGATAGCTTTGTCTCTGTGGAGATCTTTGGCTGGACTTCTGCTGTCTCTCCCAGAGGTGAGAGGCTGTGGTTCTCAAAGCCTCAGGTTTGGCATCAGCTTCTCCCTGGTGAGTTCAGATCTCAAATCTGACTCCAGCCAGGGCCTCCTCTCTGTCCCAGAGTAACCTTTCGAGCCACCCAGCAGACAGACTCTTAGCAACCTTTACTATTGGTGATTTTCATTCCAGACGGGAGCCAATGGGTTTCGGAAATGGAATGAGTGGGCGTCTCTCACCGTCTCCACTCTGGCCTGGGTCTGGCAGAGATTTCCTCTGTGAACTGGCCAAGGAGTATTGACGAAACCAGGCTGTCCCGGTGCTTTGTGGTATGTAGAGCTCTTATTGCTCTCAGATGGCATGTGCCTGGGCTGTATAGCAACTGTATCCCTCCTGAGTTGGGGACAGCTCTGCTAAGCTGTGGTGGCTCCTATGCAGTGTTTGGAACCATGAGTGACATCCTGGCGAGTATCAGCAACCTCGGTCAGAGAGGCTCCGTCCCCCGCCCCTGCTCCCAATGGACAATGGGTAATGCAGACACTCACAAGTGGTCAAAGTGATAAGAATAAGTGACTGTTGAGTGGCCATCCCTAAATGGGGCATCTATGTCAAGATGCTCCTCACCCTAAGCTCAGGGAGCATCACAGAAGGGGCTGAAAGAATCTAAGAGCTAGAGAGGGTGGAGGGAGTGCTATGAAATGCTATCCTCTAGATAGGACATGGCTGTCACACTGATGAATTCACAGCAACTAGGGTCCCCTGCATAAAACCTGCACTAGATCAAGCCGGTCAGCATTTTATCATGAATGGGGGAGGCACATGTGAGACCCCACCCACAGTTGCAGTTGATGGATGTAGAGGGGTGTCTGTTTGGAGAGGTTTACATGATGATAGATTATGTATATATATATCCCAGTGCCCTCAACCACATGCATGCAGGAGCTCTAATTTGAATCAATGGCTATAAAGAAAGAAGAGGACATTAGGGTGGGAGCAGGGACAAGGAAGGACAGGAGAAATGGGATGGTGGGTTGGGGTTCATATACTAAAGATATATTGTAATATTGTATACACATATAAGAATATTAAAAAATAAATTAAAATATTACTCTAATAATGTAGAACATTGGAGCTGAGAGACAACTTGGAATCCTTCCATTCTCATTGATCCCAATTCCTTCAGTGAAGAGAGAGCTGGCCCTTTAAGGGAACTGCACCACTGCCCAGACTCTAGGGGGATTTGTGGTAGGGCTGAAGCTAGAACTCAGGCCCATGGGTGGGTTTGCTGGTAACTTCTCTTTCTGTCCTCACTGGCCCAGGATCCTTCAGGGGTTCTGCATGAAATGAGAAAAATGTATACAAGGCCTAGTACACTGCCTGGTATTTAGTAAGTGCTCAATTATCATGTATCATCACTCTAAGAAAAACTTAGAGGAGCAAGATATCTGTGCCCTTGAGATGGTTAAAGTTTTGTTGAGGACTCATAACACTCATGGTCATACATGAACACAACTGGGAAGTTGTAAGGTACAGGTTACCATGAGGCTATCTGCTGAGTCAATGGGTTTGGCAATGGAAGAGATATACTATGATCGCCTACAAGGAGGGAGGAACTTCATGGAAGAAGCATGTGTTCTCTGTCTCCTCCTTTCTTGGCATTGAGGTTAACAGGCCAGCGGATATTTCAGATCATCAAGGAACCCCATACCATCTTGTCATCTGCCCAACACATTCACTGATTATCATCATACGCGGTGTTCTGCACTGGGAATTTACGGAAGATGATTGTGTTTTATCTTCCTTTAGTAGAACTTGGGTTTGACCCCCTAGTACCAATATGTACATATTGGTATATGTATGTTATATATGTGTGTTTGTGTGTTATTTACATGGTATATATGTTATGTATATTATATATACATATATTATGTATATATGTTATGTATATAGTATATATATATCCCATTTATATGACACACACACACACACACACACACACACACGCACGCGCATGCACGCGCACGCATGCACACACACACACACACATTAAAAGAGAGTGGCTTGTACTACTATGAGGATAGGAATGCCCCGTATGCTCATATGTTTGAGTGTTTAGTCGGCAGGGAATGGAACTGTTTGAAAGGATTAGAAGGATTAGGAGGCGTGACCTTGTTGGAAGAAGGATGTCACAGGATGTGGGCCTGACCCAGTCTTGCTCTCTTGGCCTGAAGATTGGGATGTAGCTCTCAGCTACTACTCCAGTGCCACACTTGCCACCATGTTCCCTGCCATGATGATCATGGATCAAACCTTTGAAACTATAAACAAGCCCCCAACTAAATGCTTTCTTTTAAGTGTTGCCTTGGTCATGGTGTCTATCAGCAATAGAAGAGTGACTAAAACATGCCTGCAATCCCATCACTGGGGAGGCAGAGATAGTAGGATATCTGGTGATTGGTGGCTAGCTAGGTTAGCTGAATCAACAAGCTTCATTTCACCAATAGTGAGGAGGAGCATGAGTAAGACACCGTATATTGGCAAGCAGGAACTTGCACATGTGTGTCTATATATGAGAGAGATTAAAATAGTTGTTCACATTCACACACAGTATTCTAAATCCCTTCTTGTGTGCTGTCCTTACAACATTGCTGAGGGACAAGTGCCATTATTACTCTCATTCTCACAGATGAGGACAAAGGTGCCAAGGCTCAGGTGTGCCCAGGCCCGTTAGCTGGTGAGGTAGAGATAACACTCCACAGAGCCTGGCAAACACAAGATGACTAAGAAGAGCAGCCTGGAGGGGGAGAGGGGGCATCAAGGGCACAGCCCAGAGGTCAAATAAAATAATGAGAAAAATGTCACTTCTGAGACCTCGAGAGAAAGGCAGTTTGTCACCTCACTCAAGAGTCCTTGCTTGTCAGTCTTTCCCATTTGACTCCTTTACCCTATGACCCAAGTCCTCATGCTACATTGCAAGGGCACAAACAGACTGGTCAACCAAACACCAGGCAAAGAAAACGGGCACTTCAGTTTGTGAGAGGCAAGCTTCGCCTGTGTGGCTCATTGCGGTTACTTTTTGCTTTACATTCTGTCACCTCAAAGCTTAGTGAGACAAAGCAACAGCCACCGTTTCTCTCTTGGCTCTGCGTGGGTGACTTGGCTCAGCTGTCCTCGCTCGGGGCCTACATTGACGTTCCTGGCAGTAGCTGTGGTGGGGCTCTGCTGGAAGCTCTCCTCTTTCCAAAGTGTGAGAATGGAATCTGTTGTCCCATGGGACCTCAGCTTGGATGGCCAGCAGGAACACCTACATAGGGCTTCTTTGTGTGGTCTGGGCTTTGTCACAGCATGGTGCCTGGGGTTCCAGGGCAGCAGTCCTAGGGGAGAGACCAGATACTGTTCCACAAGCATCATTTTCTACCCTTTCATTTTGCTAGATGTGACTCAGTTAAGTTTATATTGACTCAGTTAAGTTATGTACAGTTAGGCGCTAGAATGTAACAACTATCTGTGAAGATTCTTTAAAACTGCCATAGAGGTTTCCCTAGTAACTATTCTGCTGGTTTTAAGACAGACAGGCAGATAGACAGACAGACAGACCAGACCTAAACATCTTGTGTATGGCTTTACATTTTAGGAAGGAAGATCAGGTAGCTGGGCCAGGAGAGACAGAGTAACAGAGGACTGCTGAACTAGATAACTAGAAGTCTGACCCCGCCTCTGGGGCCCAGAGAAAGATCATGTAACAAGAAAACATTGGGAAAGACAAGGTCTCGGGTCCCTTAAAGCTTTCACTGTTGTGGTTCTGTGGTTTTGGAGGACTAGCAAGTTCCTCTGGCACCTTCTAAGCCCTCATATCACCATCCCACATACTGAATCTCCTGTGTCTCAAGCCTTGGAGAGACAGCCCTCTGCTCATGAGCTCATGCTTTGAAGGGCTGAGGAGTTGGGGTAGGGGTGGGGTGGTTAAACAAGAAAGACTGGGTAGGTGGGAGATACACATGTGGAATCCTGTTTGGGAGTCAGGGGTATGTGTGTGTGTGTGTGTGTGTGTGTGTGTGTGTGTGTGTGTGTGTGTGTGTGTGTGTGACCCAGGGCCTGTTGAAACTCAGCAAGGTCATGTCTAAGGTCTTGGGATAGTGCACTGTGTGTACTGCTGACCACTGTTGTATGTTTGGAAAGATCTCTGTTTAGCACCTATGCTATCTACCTCTTCCTTCTGGAAATCCTGTGACAGCATTTAGGTTTAACGCCCCAGTGGGGTGTAATGTACAAATGAAGGAGGTGAATGGTATTATACGGTGTGTGGTTGGTGACCACCCTCTGCCTCGGAAGAGGGTGCATCTTCCACAACGGTGACTTTGCTCTTTACCAGCTCCTGTTCTGAGGAGAATGAGGTGACGCACGCCATCCAGATCACTCTTCAACTACTTCACAAATTCTAGCTGTCTCCATTTTACAGATAGGAAAGACAGAGGTAGAGGGAAACAAATTCCTCCTCTGACAAAGGCAGAAGGAGTATTTGCTGCTCCGTGCAAGTAGAGCTGGTAACCCCAGGTCACCTGGGTCACATCTCAAGTCCTTAAGCATATGTGGGGCCACTCAAGGATTTTGGCTCAGGGTTGAGGACATCATATAGAGAAGAATAGGCCAGGAGACCCAGGGGGAAGTTGGGAGTGAAGAAGACTTTGGACACGTCCTCGGGAATCAAGATAAACACGAAGATGTTTGGGAGGTTCTGTTGTTTGTGTGTATATATGTGTCTGGGGACTTCTTACCCAAACCAAAGTCATTTCTGCATATTTTTATGCTGAATATGAAATACTCCAAAGATTACTCTTCATGTGTGTTAAATTTGAAATGACTCAGCAGAGAGGAAAAACAAGTCTTGAATGACCTCCAGTGTCCTCTGAATTGAATACGAGAATGAGATTTCTCCTCACCAAAGCCTAATTGTCTGCACATGTACACAGAGGTGCCATGTAGTTGTATTTGTGCTCATGTGCCAGTGTCAGCTTGTCACAAGTCCTTTTCTTTCATTTCTCTTCATTCCCTGGCCTTTCATCCATACCCTGGACCGAGCTGCTTGTCCAGGACGGCAGCACTTCTGTGGTCCCTGACACAGGCCTCACTGAGGCCCTTAGAGGAAATCTACAGAGACAGATTCTTCACCAAATCCAGCATCATCTCAGGTCCTCCCCAGCTATTGGGTTTGGGAAGAAGGACCGTCTGCTAAATCTGACATGCTGTAGACCCGAAAAGTTAGCTATAAATTGCATTTTTGTGCACTGAGTATTATTTCGAATGCACTGAAAGGATGTTCTGTTTAAGAATACCAGGTCCTAGATGTTTTAGCAGTGTTGGCTACTCATTCGGTGTCTTGCAGTTTTGATGAGTAGATGGAACACTTTAAAACAACAAATGTTATTTTAAATGTACTATGTGGAATTTGCTACTCAACATCATCCAGCAACCCTCTTTTGAAAAGTACTCCTCTGTGATCGGGATAAGAGTTTAATGCTTTTCACATTAAGTATGCTCAGACATTTCGTAAGGTGGGATGCCTATACCTCCACTTCTGCTTGAGCGAAAAAGATGAGTTATGCTAATGTTCATTCAGGAAGGTACAAAGTATGCTACCATCTGTGGGTTTAGCCTGGGAAGGACAGAGTTGTTAAAACTTCCCATTTCGTTAGGTCAGAAGACCCCAACGGTTGCCTGGCCTTCTTACTTTTCACATTATGGCAGGCTGGAAATAAGAGGTTACTTAAAAAAAAAACAATGTTTCTTATTCTAACTATGTTTATAAAGGGATTTCTGCTTATAACTATATGTACGTCTGTATCATCTAAATCGGTTTATTTTCCTACCTGCCTTCTACATGCCATCTAGCTTAATTTATTATCTGTCTTCTATCTTTTATCATCCACTTATCTATCATCTATCATCTGTCCTTTCTTATCTACCTATAATTTATAATCCATCAACCATTTGTCAATTTATTTTTTATTCACCCATCATTTACTATTTATTTTTTCTATCATCTGAGTCAACATTACCCTATCTATCTATCTATCTATCTATCTATCTATCTATCTATCTATCCATCCACCCACCCACCCACCCACCCACCCACCCACCCATCCATCCATCCATCCATCCATCCATCCATCCATCCATCTATCTATCTATCTATCTATCTATCTATCTATCTATCTATCTATCTATCTATCTCTATCATCTATCAGTTATTTTTCTATGTATGTATATATCTATCATCTATCAATCAACATTTATCATATATCTGCTTATTATCTTCCTGTCTGCTCTCCTGCCTGTCCCTCTATCTACCATTTATTCATCTATCCACCTATCTACCCTTCCATTTCACCTATTATCTATCACATATATTTAGTTCTATATGGAAGAATAGACTTTTCAGTGGGGTTTGTGGCTTGGACTGCCAAAGAATGTGGTTCCCAACAGCACAGAGAGACCAACCTTGTTCTGAGATTATGGAACATACACATTAGATAAGACGGTGACATTAGCTTTCTGTTTACTTAGAAACTCAATCATGATGTCATTGCTGTCTATCAAGGTTCTTTTGCTCTCTTACTTGATCAGTACTGTGAATCTTGTTCTCAGTGAGGTACTCTGACGTAACTAAACAGTTGTAAGAGACAGGTATGCGTATAGGGGTGCATAACCCTTCAGTTCAGGAACCTTAGGACTGGCTAAGAGTCAGACATCTATGGGAACCTTCTGTAGAACAGGCTTGACCTGTCACTATGACGTGACCTTGCTGAGGTTGACAGAGGCTTCTGTAAGCTCATCTGAGTTCATGTGTAATTAGTTGGACTTCCCGTACTCTTGTTTCTGTACCCTCTTGAAGAGTTACTCATTTCTGTGTGTAGAGGCAATAATCTTCTGGAAGATCTTGTAGAGTTTATGGGAAGTCCTGAGCTGTGGTTTCCTCTAGTTCAATTAGAAATGTTCAATTAGAAAGGGAAAAAGGGATTCTTTACTACGTAGTCTCTTTGAGCCACATGCCCACTGATGCTCCTTAGGAAGTGTCGAACCATGGGCAGAAAAGTACTGGCCTTGGCAATAGGGTTAGTGAATCAACGTTAACTGTCTTTCCTCCTATCTTCATTGCCCAGGGCAGTAAAAATCAACCTTGTTTTGAAGCAGAGGAAGCAGGAACCCTGATCTTACATGACTCATAGTCTGACTTGGTAGACAGACAGCCAGGCAGCCAGATGGGTTAAGAAGAGAACTGTACTCAGAGTGGTGGATGGGAATCAGCAGCCGGGCCAGGTGAGAATGTCCAGGCTGTGAGTGAAGCAACTGTGCTTCCTAGATCTGTAGAAGAAAGATGGTAATTCCTCTTTCCATGAGCGTGATGACCATGATATTATACATTTGGAAGCGACTCGACATTCTAAACTAGAAAGACACAAGGTGAATCTCAACCATTTTTGTGCTCCCACTGGTGGGGTATACTGACCAGTAGTATCTCGGAGTAGTCCAGTGTCTTTTGGAGATGCAGGTCATGCTGCTCCAACACCTCCCATTCTAGAACATGCAGGGTTGCCTGGAAAGTGTCTCAAGATTCTGATAGCCTTATGCCAAGAATAATGTTTTCATTTTTTTCCAGAAATGCTCTTATAAGTGACATTAACCAAAACCACATTCCCCCTTTAAAAAAAATCAAATCATGAACCAGGAAGATGGCTCAGTGTATAATGGGCTTCTCATAGAAGTATAAAGACTGAAGTTTGGGTTTCCAGAACTCACATAAATTCCAGGTGGGTGGATGTGGCAGCCTGCTGGAATCTCCGTGCATACAGGGACTTCCTGGAGCAAGAAAGCTAGTCAGACTAGCTATGTCCATGAGCGCCTGTTCAATGAGAGAGTCTGCTTCAGCTGATAAAGTGAAGAATGATCCAGGAAGACAGTCAATGCCAACCTCTCTTCTCTACACACAGGTACACAAACATGCATGTGCATACACCACATACACACAGACATGAAAAAAATAGAATTACTGTGAACAAGGCAGTGTCCGTAATTGCAGTCATTCAGAAGTCTGCTGGCCAAAATTTGCCCTTTATCTAGCATCTCCAGGTCTGAAGGCTTCACTGTTATCAGAATATTATTTATATATTATGAATATATAAATGTGTGTGCCCATAAGAACACATAGAATGCTCCATAGAGACTTTGCGGCCTTCTTGTTCACCTAAAAACAGGTCATGAGTGGCAATCCATGTGATCACACATAGCTGGAACTCCCTCTTTTTATTTTAATGAGTTATTTTGTGTGTATTATGTGTGTAGTTTGTCCATGTGTATGTATAGTACCACATGTGTGTGATGTCCACAGAGGCCAGAAGAGTGCACTGGATCCCTGTGGAACTGGAGCTACAGTTAGTTGTGAGTTGACATGGGGTGGGGGGAGGTGGCTAGGAGGTAAACTGAGTCTTCTGTTAGATCAGCCCATACTGGTATATGCTGACCCATCTCTCCAGCCCCTAGAATTTATTCTTTTTTTTCACCATCATAAAGGAACAGCATAGTTTATAGCATCCCCCTGTTGATCAACATCTTCCCGAGTTTTGTTACTTGGGAAACATCCTGCAGAGCGCTTGTTTATACACATACTCTGTATATACCTGCAACTTGGTTTCTAGGATACATAACATGTGGGAAGCATGGTGCATTTTTAGCTGTAGAGCACGCATTTCACACCATTGTTAAGTGTCAGGCCGTCATCATGGTTGAAAAGCTTGTGAGACTGATTCAGTGACTGCCTTGATGCTTGAATTTTTTTGGATTTTTCCGAATTAAAATACTTTGGGATGCAATTAACTGCCCCCATGGTCAAATAGTCTTTATTTACTTGACCCAGATTTCTAGTGACGTTTTACAACACAAGTTGTTTTGTTTCATAGTTTCAAATGTTTAACTTTGTTCCTTGCTTATCAGTTAAGTTTGTAATATCTTTCTTGCTCCTAGGATGTTTTAGATTTTTATGGGAAATGTTACCACTTCTTTTTCCTTCTATGGAAGTTTGCTTTTAGTGTCTTTTTCATGCCAGCCTTTCCTAAGTCTATAGAAAATTCTTATATTTCTTGAGGTCCTTTCATTGTTCTGACTTTACATTTTGGGCTCTATATTTTCTTTTTCTTTTTTTTTTTCCCTTTTCTTTTTTTTCAAAGCTGGGGACCGAACCCAGGGCCTTGCGCTCGCTAGGCAAGTGCTCTACCGCTGAGCTAAATCCCCAACCCATGGGCTCTATATTTTCATCTGAGACGTGGATATATCCTTGTTCTTGCTTTTGAAAAGGCCACTGAGCCACTGGAACCATCGTTGATTGATCACAGGACTATTTATCAAATGTTTGTTTATTCGTGAATGGCTTCGGACTGCCAGCCTCTTCCCTGTTCTGCTTATCTGCCTCTGAGCCACTGGCATGCTTCCTGGAACAGCTTACCCACCTCTGCAGTTGTCAATCTTGTTTTCTTTATTGTACACAGATCCTCTTCATCCTCTCCAGCGTCTTGTTTATTATAAGATTAAAAGAGGAAGAAATGGTTTAGAGCATTTGGCCTGTCAGTTTCTGTCTCTGTATCTTTGCATACTTTTATTCATTTATTTCTATACTATAAGCTCTATGACGATGGTTCTCTTGTCTGACTTGTTTATTTTTATTTATGTGTCCATACATATATGTATGAAGATCAGAGGTCAATGTTAGATACGTTCCTTGATCACACTTCACTTTGCTCTTTTTGTTTGTTTGTTTGATTTTTTCTTTTCTCTTCTTTTCTCTTCTCCTCTCCTCTCTCTCTCTCTCTCTCTCTCTCTCTCTCTCTCTCTTTCTCTCTCTCTCTCTCTTTCTCCCCTTTCCCTTCCCCTCTCCCTCTCTTTCTTTTTTTTGAGTCAAGGTCTCTTATTGAACCCAGAGTTCACTGATTTGACTAGATTCCCTGGAGAGTGAGAGTAAAGGATCCTTTTCTTGTCTTTGTCTCCCCAGTACTGGACTTTGTAACTGTAGATGTATTTTAGTGACTCGGATACTGGGAGATCAAACTCAGGTCCTCATGCTTCTGTAGAGTACATTACTGCCTGTGCCATTGACCCAGCCCCTCTCTGACATTTAGGATGCCTTTATACCATGCGAATGACATTTCTAAAATAATCACTAAAAAAACAGGTAGAAGGCAATGTTCTGGCCAGGCACATTTGCATAAAGTGTTTGTCAAAGGAGTTCATGTCATTAGTCACAAAAGTGCACAGAGGAGGACTTTCTCAAGTGCTATCATGTTTCCACAATTGCTCTGGGCTCTGTCATGTGCCACATGGGTAAATGCTGAATTCTTGGGACATTGATTCAAAGGGTTTTGTCTGCTCACTGGCATCCTTGAGGAAAGTTCCTTTTAGGGCAAAACATTTCTGATTAGCTAGGTATAATCACCAAGTATTTGGGTCTATGATGGTATTTATCAAGCCTCTCTGTAACATGGAGCTTATAGAAAGGACACTAAATAGTCACAGTGATCATACTTAGTTGAAACTAAGATCATTACTATATGAAAAACAATGTTTTCACTGCATCGAGCAACTGAGTCAGAACACTTAGCTGCAGAAGTAACCATTGAATAGAGACTTGGGCAGTTAAAGAGGAAAGAGCTTGCCAGAGGCCAGTAGGCAAAAGCAAATAGAAGAAATAAACGAGAAGCTCCAGCAGGACTGAGCTGGAAAGTGAGGGCAAATGGATCAAATAGAATAACAGGTTAAAGGGATGATGACAATATCAGCGACCCCAGGCAGACTCTGGAGTCATGAGAACCCTAGACCCATGTGCCTGTTTGCTTCTGTATGCTGTGACATGGAGCTTTAGCCACATCCTCCTCAGCTACACTGTCAGTGAAAGCATATGCCATTCAGCGAATGTTGGTGAAATGGTTCCTTGGACATTAGAAATGCTTGGTACAAGGATAGGACATATAGGCCTGTTTGTCCTTCTGTGATTGTTGGTTAGCTACTGTTCACCTTGATTTTTAAGAAAAGGGGAAAATCATCACTGGTTTTAGAGACTCACAGTCTGAAATCAAGCAGCAATATCAAAAGGGAAATCATCATTTTTTTTAAAAAAATATATTACGTTTAAGTCTGGTTTAGTTCAATTAAAACCCATTTTGTATAAGAAGCTAATGATTAACAGATAAAGTTATAATAACACAGAGATCAATTTGGCATGTGGTTTGGTGAAGAGAAGGAGACATGAGGTATAGAAGATATTTTCCATAGAACTGGGAAGGGTTCTGGAGAATAGAAGTGTATGACCAGAAACTCTTGAGTAAGATGCCACAAAAGGGAGAGTGTGTGCTATGGAGTCAAAAGCCTGCAGGAGAAGATACATCTGGACCTCAGCACTTGCTAGCTGGCTACACACAGGAGCTCAGATCTCTGTGGGAGGACATCCTTAGACCATGGTCATGAGCAACACTTACTTCTATGTTTTTCCTTCTGAGAGTGTTTTCTGGGAGACTCTTTGAAAGCATATTTTCCAGGAGTTCCTAGAAATAACTAAGGTGTCTGTCACACCTGAGTCAGTGAAATAAAGACACGCACACCACCCCTTGTGATCTCGCAAGCCCTACATGGCACATTGCAGAGTCTCATTTATATCTTCCACTTGTCTTGCTTTGGCTCCATTTTCTTTAAAGGAAACCATCAGAATATCTGACTTAAATTTTTTTTCTGGGCTGTTGAAATGGGTCAGTGCGTATAGGTGATTGCCACCAAACCTGATGGTCTGAGTTGGATCCTTGGAACCCACATGGAATGGGCTGTCGCAACTTGTTCTCCAACCACCACATGCATTCATGTGGACACAGTAAATGGTGTATGAATGAATGAATGAATGAGCAAACGTAGACATTTTAAAAAGATATGTTAAGGGGCTGATAAGGGGGCTTAAAGGGTGAAGGCACTTTCTGTCAAGCCTAATGGCTTGAGTTTGAATTCCAGGACACATGTGACAGAAGGTGAGAGCTGATTCCTACAAGTTTTCACACACACACACACACACACACACACACACACACACACACACACACCCCAAATAAAAGCAAATAAAAACATTTTTCAAATGGATCGACATGATAGAACAGTTTTATATTTACAGAAACATTATCGATTATGTAGAATTCCTGTGTTCCCGACATCTTTCATTACTATGATGTTTTTGTCAAAATGAGCGAATCAACATGGCAGATACATTCATTACTAAAATCCACAGCTTACTCTGACTTCCTCAGTTTTTCCCAATGTCCTTTTCTAGTCGAGGACCCAAACAGTGTGCCACACATTACATTCTCTTTAGCTGTCCCCTGCCCCTGAGCTGTGATGGCTTCTCAGACTTTCTTGTTTTGGAAAACTGACAGCACCAAGGATCAGTTAGGAATTCTGTAGAAAGTTCCTCACTTATTATTTGTCTGCTGTTTTCCCCAGGAACAGACAAAGGCCATGGTTTGTGGGTTGGGACCACTGACCTCATGTGACTTCCCATCACATCCTATCTAGGACACACACTGTCATGATGACTTTCCAATGCCGATGTTAACTACAATCTCTTGGCACCAAGTGGTTTGGCAGATTTCTCCACTGAAAAGATGCTCTCTTCTCCTTCCTCGGCTCATGCTGCTTTCTTTGGAACCAAATTACTGTGTGCAGCTTATATGTGAGGAGTTAGGAGTGGGTGGTGAGGAGACCCCACTTGCTTAAAATTGGATTAGCTACATAAATTATTTGGAATTCCTTTTCATGGAAAATGGGCTGTTCTCCCTTGTTTGTTTATTCAGTCATTTATTTACATCAACGTGGATTTGTGGATATTTGTTTTATACTCTGAGTTATAATCTAACACTCCTCTGTTTGTTTTGTTGATCAAATTGTTCCAGCTTTTGTTACTGGGAGAACTTTCAGTTGACTTCAATGTGCTTTTGATATATTTCATTGAGTGCATGTGTGTGCACACATGTATGTGTGTGTGTGTGTGCACATGCGTGTGCATATGACATATATTCCAGGCATCTTGTGTATTTCCTGATCCAGTCGTAGAATCGACCATTTTTTTCTAAAGAACTCTGATTCCTTTTATTGGAAGATGGGATTAGAAGTCAAGATCTGGGCACCAGGTTTGCATTGTCAATGGATGCTCACCGCTGGGATGCTGCTGCCTCCAGGGCCTTTCAGCTGACTGGGTGAAAGGCCAGTGCATGTGTATTATATGCACTTGTATACATACAAGTAGCTACAACGTAGATAGGTAATTACAATGTAACTACCTATGTCACTGTTGAACTAAGTCTGGATATATATTAGTAAGTCTGTATCTAATCCATTGTCACACGATCACTTGTAGGAAACCTTAAAAAAATAATGAAAAGAAAAAAAGAAAAATCCCCAAAGTCCCAAATATCACTTCAAAGCTAATGGATCAAGATGAGTGTTGAACTTATAGAGCTTTAAAAACAGATTAAAGTTACTGAATGTTTTCCCTGGTTTAATGTTGGAATTAATGTTGCTAATATATATTAGCTGACACCATAAATATAAATTTTACTTTGTTACTACCATTTGGTATTTGCCTCAGTAATATGTTGCTCCCTGTGGATAGTTTGCTGACTTTTAATTCCAGGAGTGAGTGTTTAATCTAATAGAATTGGAAAATTATTGCATTAAATGATCCCTGGGTGGGATTTGAAGTTTTAAATATGGAAAAAACTTCACAAGAGTCCCAGATTGCCTGTGAAGACCGTGTTCCCGTGTGCTGGTGAAATCTGCGTTACTCATTTCTCTTCCCTCTTTCTGTTTCCTTGCATTATTGGTGGCCTGCAGACTCCAGATCCAACTCCATCTTCTGAAATGATCCTGATTCCCAGAATGCCTCTGGTGCTGCTGCTGCTCCTGCTCATCCTGGGTTCTGCAAAAGCTCAGGTTAATCCAGGTAACACAGCCCTTCCTCAGTTGGATGCTGAGGACCAGGTGCCTGCACACACCTCTGCCAGTGGTTATCTAAGAAAGAGTTCTGCCAAGGAACTCCACAGTCAGTTGCTTTCCCCTGTGTGGCGAAATGTGGCCATGTCAGAAATAGAAAATCATATAGGTCCCTCTCTCCTTATATAATGTGTTGGGTATTATTATATGAGAGATTTTATGTAGAGCAGAGCCATTTAAATGCCATTTTAAAAAAGAGGTTGGGAGAAGGAATGACTATTTGCTGCTGTGTATTTTGGGGAAAATGGGAAACTTCAGGTGTGTTAGAGAGCTTCTTTTGGTTGGATCATCCATTGGATGCCTTGGGTCTGGGTTTTAATTGAGTGTCCTGTTAGACTTTTAGGATGCTGATTCTGTGGGATGCCAGGTTCCCAGGATCCCAGGTAGGCTCTCGTTCTCATAGGATGTGGCTCTGTTCCAAACTGATGTGTGAAATGACTCTTTTAAGTCAGTATTTTTGTATTGTTGTAGTTCATATATCTTCACATTTTAATCTAAAGTGTATAATTGTATCATCCGTCTGATACACAACAATGTTGCTTGACAGTCTTCAATAGCTTAGTGACTTTAAAGTGAGTGTTTGTTTTGCTCACAAGCTTATAGTTTGATGGTTTATGCTGTGCGTGAGTCTACTGTACTTTGATCTCTCAGTGCATTTACCTTTCTGGGATTCAGCTGGCTATTGGCTCATCTAGAGTTACTTTGGCCCTGATGAAGGGTAGTTTGGTTGGTGTTCTGTGGATTCCTCTAGCAGACTAGCCTGGCCATGTTTTTGTGGTAATTGCACAAGAACCTGAGTAGAAGCAGGATATGACAACAATCCTTCAATCCACTGCTCAAATTATGTTTTTTAAGACTGTATCAGCAGAGATGAGGGCTGTAACTGAAGACCTTATTAGGAGGGGTGAAGTCTGTAGCTTGGTGGTGCTTGTCCTACTAAGAAGACCCTGTTTTGAGCTGGAGAGATGGCTCAGCAGTTAAGAGCACTGACTGCTCTTCCAGAGGTCCTGAGTTGAATTCCCAGCAGCCACATGGTGGCTCACAACCATCTGTAATGGGATCCGATGCCCTCTTCTGGTGTGTCTGAAGAGAGCGACAGTGTATTCACATACATAAAATAAGTAAATAAATCTCTAAAATAATATATATATATATATATATATATATATATATATATATATATATGGCCCTGTTTCAATTCCTAGCACTGAGGGGGGACCTCACTGGTTGAAGTAAGTTACATATATGCGCTCAGAGTCCATAAGTACGAAACAATATATATAGTAAAGAGATAGGTAAAGATTTTAAGTCATATTTTTTATTCTTCCACAAATATAAATATATGAAAGTACACATATCTTTGTGTTCAGTTTGTTGGACTTTTACAAACCCAACATATTCCATTCAGTCCTGTCTAACTTGAAGCAGAATCTAACTATGAATGTAGGCCAACACAAATTGTACATTTACATAAAACATGAGGGTTTTCTGCATGCCATCTTTTTGATTGTGCTGTCGCTGAATGTGAACTTTGTAGATGATGACATTGTGTGGCAATATCAAAGGTTGGACAGCCCTGGCAGTGAGCTACACCTCATGTGTAAGAAACAGAAGCATTGTGGAAAGCTCTCTCCAACCCCGCCCTGGTGACAGCCATTGTGTTGCTTTCTAGCAAGAAAGATGACTTCTTCCTGCTTGTATTTTATATAAATGGAGACACCTAATACATGTGTGCCTAGCTTCTTGAACTGAACATTTTCTGCATGGCATTTATTGCATGGCTACAAGTCGTGGTTGACTCTCTAGCCACGCTGTTGTATAATATTACTGCGTATACTTCATTTACGTGGGCTACTAAGGATGGGGATTTGGGCAGTTTAAAGTTTGGGCCTATTGTGAAGAATCTTCCATGTTCTTGCATAGAGTTTGTGGTCAGGACATATACTCAGTTTTCTGGGGTTTATATGCAGAAGTGGGATTCCTGGGTTTGCTTGTAACATGTCATTTAATATTCTTCATAATGCCATAGAGTTTTCCAAAGTGATTTTTTTTTACCCACTTATCCTCCCACAATAGTATGTGGGGTTCAAATTTTCAGCCAGCTATAATTACATTATCAAGGGTACGTTCATCTTGTCTTTGTACTGGCATAATGGTACATTTGTGAGAGTGCTTCTTCCAACCAAGTCCATGTCCATGGGCTATTCTTTATGCCCTTAATAGGAAACATGATCAAAACTCCTAAAAAAATCAAAGAATTGCTGTTTGAGTGGATTCAATACCCTTTTCCATTATTATTATTATTATTATTATTATTATTATTATTATTATTTTTTATTATTATTATTATTAGCTTTGTGAGGGCACCTCAGATCATAACTCTGGCAGCTTTTTATATTTCTGCTGGGTATCCCTCTTACCCTCTAAAGTTTGGTTGTCTCCTCTTATCTCCTCTTATGGATTTTCTTCTCTGAGCTCCAAAGAAGAGTGCACACAATATAGGTGCTGGTGATGTCATGGAGACTGGTGTCCCTGGGCCCTTTTAAGCAATTAAACCTGGAAAACCAGCTTCTACTGTTAGAATACAAGCTGTGAGTAGGAAGTAGGCTGCCAGAAGGCACTTTTACTCCCTGTCTTGCTGTTAGGCATTTTCGTTGGGTCTTTCTGCCAGCACAAAGAATCAGACATCTTAATTTAGAAAATTCTAATGAACAGTGTAAAGTTCATTTAGAAAAGTACTTTACATTAGTGTTTATTTATTCATTCATTTATTATTTATTTAATTATCTTATAACTAAAAGTTGATTAAGTTTGAGGTTCAACTTGAAGCCAAAAAAAAATAGCAAAAAGCTAAGAGGGGTACAAAGAGCTCATACTTGGAACCTTGGACTCTTCATCGAGCTAAGTGAGGAAGTCTTGAGGCAGAAGACCTTCTGGGCGGGTTCACCCTGCCAAAGAAATTGAAGCAATGGGGACGCTCTGGGTCCCTTCTGTAACAAGTTGTCCCCCTACTCCCAAATCCTTGACTTCCATCAAAGCTGATGTATGTTGTCTATTTCCAAATTAAAAAATTATTTTTATTTCCCTGAGTTCTCACTACTCATATCTGGAGAGAAATGCTGAGAGTTTAGTGGTCTCTCTATTTCTGTCTCTCCTTTTCTCCCTCTCTCCCTCTCTTGCTCTCTTTCTCTGATGATTGGAACAGAGCCCTGGATATAATAAGCAAAAAAGAGACCTTCCTGGATGAATTTCTCTCAAGAGCTATGCTAGATGGTTTCTTTCTTTCTTGCATGTCTGTTTGTCAAGTCTAGCCACAGTTGGCCCCTGGTATCCTTTCTTCCAGTAAAAGAATCTTCCTCTGGGGACAGCAGAAACTCAACTGTCTCTCGAGCTCTTCTGATTACACCAAGTAGGGAAAGAGATTGTTAGTTGAAGAGATCAACAAAAGCATCGACTGCTATTCAAAGACCATGCTATACATTCTTGGCACTATTTTAAGTTGTGCTAACAATGTAATCTTCAGAATGTAATAAAGAGTATGCAGTCTTATTATTCTAGTCTTACAGAGGGGAAGTGGGGGCCCACAAATGTCCTGTGAAAATTAAATGTTATAGAGGAATCAGAGTAGCCTAGATGGGATCCCATCTAGTGTGGTCGGGATGATAGACTTTGACTTTTGAGCTCCACTGCCTCCTGAAGATAGTGAGACAAACGAACAAAAAACAATGTAGAGGTGTCTGTGAGTCTTGGGCCAGCTGTGTGGGCATCGATACTAGAATCTGAGAAGACACTGAAATTGAATCTCAAAGCTTGATTTGTGGAGGCAAAAGTGCATTTTGTAAAATAAAACTTCTCTGTTATTGGATAATTAAGGACTCTGAGGCCAATTCTCAGAAAGCTCAAGAAAGACTAGTTTAATCTAGTCTTCTGTAGATGAGGAAACTGAGTGTTATGGCTGCATCATTTCTCTGTCTGTAGTAAAATGCTCTGAACAAAAGGAACACAGGAGACAAGTTTGGTTTGTAGTCGGAGGTAATAGTCTATCACTGAAGGAAAAATCAACACAGGAACTCAAGTAGCACCCATAGTCAAGAGTAGAGAGAAATAAATGTGTCTTGCTGCTTGCTTTTGCTCAGCTATCTTTTTTCATTATTATATAGCTCGGAACCCACTGCCTAGGGTATGGTGCCACCCACAGTGGTCCGAGTCAATTAACAAACAAGACAATCCCTTGCAGATATGCGGATAGGCCGGCCTGACCTAGGCAATTCCTTTATGAGGCTGTCTTCCTAGCTGATTCTAGAGTATGGCACACTGGAATTTAAAATTAATCGGGACACAGGTTCACAGAGACAAAATGATGGGAGGTAACATGCATTGAAAAACGTACCGCTCCCCTCTAACTTTGAACCTGACTGTATGCGTGAATATAGCAGGGTTTTCAGTCTCTTATCAATCATTGGGTTAGGGTTAGGGTTAGGGTTAGGGTTAGGGTTAGGGTTAGGGTTAGGGTTAGGGTTAGGGTTAGGGTTAGGGTTAGGGTTAGGGTTAGGGGGTTAGGGTTAGGGGTTAGGGTTAGGGTTAGGTGTTAGGGTTAGGGTGTTAGGGTTAGGGGTTAGGGTTAGGGTTATTGCAAAGAACAATATAATGCATGTAAAGGACCTGGCGTCTTAGGATGAAGGAGTTCCAAGTGCAATTTTTGGGCAAACAGCATTTTACCCCCCATGTATCTGGTGGATTCTTGTCAACACTCTGAAGTGTTGCTTGTATTTTGTTATTTTATACTCTTGAGACTCAGGTCTCAGACTTTCAAGAGGCAGACAGTTGTTGGAGTGCAAGAGAAGTTAGAACTTCTCTTCCTGGGGTCATGGAGTCAGAACCCTTGGAGACTTAGGCTAAGGCAGAGGGCCAGGAGCATGTATTGCCATCAGAGCACCACTTCAAGTTCCGTTCATGGGCCTCCTTTCTTTGCCACCAACTGAGAACTCAAGGTTGCTTTGTTGAGAGGCCAAGAGACTACAAGAGGATCCTCAATCCTGCCAGGAACATACAAGATGTCAGTGTTTCCGGTCACTGTGGGGATGTAGCATTGAGGTGCCTAGGGATAAGCATCATTAATGAGCTACAACATTCTTGCTTAGCAATGGCTTTTCTAAAAACTGACAAAAACTCCAAGACCTTGAAGCCTGTATCATTAAGTTATACAATAGGTGTAGTTGTGTGTGTGTGTGTGTGTGTGTGTGTGTGTGTGTGTGTGATGCTAAGATTAAATTTAAGTTCTCATTCATGCCGGCAATGCTCAACCACTGACGTAAATCTTTAGTTCTTCTAATTTTAATTATTATTTGTTTTAATGAAGGGCTTTGCTAAACTGCTCAGACTGGCTCCAAGCACACTACATAGCCCAGGCTAGCTTTGAACTTGAGATATGTACATACTGCCACGCCCAGTTAATTTATTTGTATATTTACAATTATGCTCACATGGTGCCTGGGTTGTCAACTCTCCAGTGTCTTGCTGGTTGAAAGCAGTAGCAGTGAGCTACTGCTGAGGAAATATGCCAGGCCAGGTAACAAGAGGAAAGTGATGCATTTGAGGGTAAGGAAAGGCATGGGAGCACACTTGAAGAACAAAATAGGAAGGCAGGAATGGGTCAATAAGACATCACAAGGGCCAAGGTGTACCAGGGTGGTGTAATAAGCAGGAGAAACAGTTTTGAAATCTTTGGCATATGCCAAATATTTTGTGACCACAGTTCTTATCTTCATCTAGGGCTAAGATCATTGCTGTCTCCCTGTCTGCAAGAGGCAGGTTTCTTGTGCTATTACATTTCAATGTCTCTGGCTCCAGGGCATTGTAAAGTTTTAATCAGTAATAGCCTTCCTTGAGCTTTCTCTCCAGATTGTTTCTCCCCTTGGAGGTCTTCCTGACCTTTGAGATCATGCTTAGGACAATGTGTCAACTGTTTGCTAGTTCTAGTTCTGACATAGGTCAATGTTACGACCTTAAACACTACAGTAAATCTTTGTACCTCACTGTAATCACCAGCTCTTTGTTGGTATGATAAAATACCTGAGGCAGAATGGATGATGTTATGAAGAAAACGTGTTTGTTCTCATAGTGTGGAGAGTCAAGAGCAAGGTGGATGACCTAGCCGAAGAGTGTTCAAGAAGAGAGCTAAATGAATTCAGTCTTTGATAACAACCTACCAGGGGGTCCCGTGAGAGTGAACTTACTTTCTGAAGGTGGGACCCTCAATGATCAAAGGACAACCCAGGAGTCCTCACTTCTCAACGTTCCTCCAGTTTCCAGATTTCCACTTTGGGGTCAAAGTTTCTGGTCTGTTATGTAGGCCTCTGGGGAACAAACAAAACCCAAAGGGCACTGGCTTTACTCAATTATAAGGTGGAGGATGTAACTTTATCATTTACATTCACAAGATTACCTGGGGGTGGGGGTGGGGAACTCTGGGATATAGAGAATGTAGTAAGTGAGGGACCTTGGAAAGTTCCATGCAAATATTAAATTGCCATTTGTGACTTTGGGAAAAGAAAGGAATCAAAGTAATCCAGACACCCTACATACAAAATTCGTGCCAAGTAGATAGCAGGGTAGGAAATGGAGATACACGTGACCACTTTTTTTTTGCCTCCGGTCTCCAAGAAAGACTGGAGTTGTTAGTGGGCAATGAGACCTCTGCCAGCCCTGGGCTGTGGTCATCCTGACCCCAAAGTGACAGAGCAAAAGTGGTGTATGTGTTCTAGGGTAGGGCGATTGTTGACTTGGCTTTTGCTTCTAGCAAGTCTCTGAAGAGCAAAGATGTAGCAAAATAAACCTTTCAGAGTTTTTGGTGGTTTGGACACATGCACAGTTAAAGTAAAACAAAGTTACAGTCGTTAAATCTTTGAGGTTTGTGTGTGTTTTTTATGGGCTTATGTGGGTGGTGATAAATTGTTAAATAATATGCAACCTTTCCTTCTGATTGGAAGACGTTTCTGGCTTCGGCTTTTATCTCTTTTTCTGTGGTGATGATCTCCCACACACTCATGACCATGACGGGTGCCGGTCACCATGCTTGGCTTATGAAGGCAATCAGTAAATACTTGAGTAACAAGGGCAGCAAGGGTAGAAATGAAAGTCAAGGGACCTTAAGGCTCCTCTTTGTTTTTCTCCAAGGGAAAAAAATGTAAATTGTATCATGTGAAACTTCATTTCAGGAAGCCGTTATGGAAGCTGAGGTTTAACAGTGGGATACTAAGAGTAGTAAATCAGATGGGGGAGGGTGAACTGAGGTCTCCTAGCTGTAGTTAATTCCCAGTCTCCTCAGGTGTGAGTGGAGACACCCTCTTTCCAGGTGGAGGGGTGGATGAGCCCTGGCCATACAGGAGTGAGAGGCCCCTGCCTCTTCTTAAATACCCAAGTTTCCCCTCCTATGGTCCTACAGGATGAATATTTGGAGGTTTATAGATAAAGGAGGCTCTGGTTGCATTTGGTATCTATGACTCTTGGCATTTGTTACAGCTGAGGGTTACAACCACAGTAAAGATAAAAGGCAAAGAAGTCTGCCCCATGTGTTATCACTAACCCTGGTGTGGAATAAGTCCTGACTGTGGAGATGGGGGCAAATGTAATTTAGAAAAGTATGCTTTTAATTTGTTTTCTTTTAGTAGATTTGATCAACATTTAAGATTAATAATCAATTTTCATGTTAGGACCTTTCTTGATAGTGATAGATAGTCCTTCCTCCCGCCAATTAAGTTAATGATGGCCCCACAATTCTATCTTTGGCTACTGGTGTGTTTCTTTCCTTTGTTTTTCTGGGTTTTGGGGTTTTTTTTTTTGTTTGTTTGTTTGTTTGACTTTGAGTCAAGATCAAACTATATAGCCAAGGCTGTCTCGGAATTTGCTGTTTAACTCAGGCTGGCCTCAACTTACAAATCATTGTCATGCCTTGGCCTCTCAGATACTTAGACTGTAGGTATATGCCACCAAATAAGCCTGTGTGTTTCTGTCTGTCTGACTGACTGTCTGTCTTTCACTCCCCCACCTCTTTTTATTCTCTCCTCTCTTCTTTTCTTTCTTTTTGATTTTGTGTTGATGCAGGGTCTCCTATAGCCTGGGCTGAGGTTGAACTTCCCGTGGAGGTACGCCTGGCCTTGAGCTCTTCCTTCTCCTATCCCCACCTTCGGCTGGGACTATAGGTGTTTACCATCATGCCTTTCTTGATTAAATCAAACAAATGCCTAATTTCTGTCCCGAGAAGGTAGCCTTTCCGTAGCTGCTAGTACTCCTTGCACACGGAAAACATACTTGATTGTTACATCTTAACAGCTTACAGCGCCCAAAAGAGTGAACTGGAACTTTTCCAAGAGTAAGGGTTTACACATGAGAGTAAAGGATTTGGGCACATTTCGGCACCTCATTCGTTCTGAGGAGTTACTGAGAAACCGGTGGTGTAGTGGTAGAGCTGGCATAGCCTGCATTCCTGTGGAGCTGGGCTGGCTAGCTCTGGGAGCATGCTGTTGGATCTTTGGCTTCTGGAAGAACTGGGAACCCGAATCCAGATTGGCCATTGGTGGAGCAGCTAGATCTACCTGTATTTGGCAGAATGGTACACCTTCTGTCTGCGGAGTTGGTAGGGCCTAAGCTGGGATCCCTGGTTACTGAGAGCGTCTCCAGAACCTCCCCTCACCTCCCCGCCCCTCGTGAGTTTCTCTCCCTGGCAAATCTTGAATCCTTGGGCTTCCTCATTCCTGCTTGGTTTGGCTCAGCATCAGGCACATGGCTGAGCGGAAGAGCTTTGTGCGCAGCTCCCTCCAGATCCTTATCGGCACTGCCATTTTTCCTCATAGCGGCCCCGGCAGGTGCCACAGCAATATCCGCCACTTGTCCCTGTCCCAGTCTGGTGGAGGGTGAAAGTGACTGCAAGAATTCTTTCTCCTCTCTGAGACTGCTCTCTTCTCTAAGGTCTTAGTTGTCCCACTCTCCCTGCCTCATCAATAAGGCACTTTTGAGTAGAGCGTTTATCAAATGTACCCAGCTTTTCCAGCTACTCTTGGGGGGAGGCGTCAGCATTGATTATCACAAGCTATTCTACCCCACCTGGGAACAGGTATCAAAAGTTAACATCTCCTGTTGTCACTATGATTCCTCTTTTTTTTTAAAAAGATTTATCTGTTTTATATGAGTGCACTGTCACTGTCTTCAGACACACCAGAAGAGGGCATCAGACTCCATTACAGATGGTTGTGAACCACCATGTGGTTGCTGGGAATGGAAGTCAGGACCTTTGGAAGAGCAGTCAGTGCTCTTAACCGCTGAGCCATCTCTCCAGTCCACTATGACTCTTAAATTCTTATGTTTCACTTAACATATACTGTATTATTATTATTATTATTATTATTATTATTATTATTATTATTATTATCTATTTGGGTACACATAATGTAAGTGTGTGTGTGTGTGTGTGTGTGTGTGTGTGTTGCATGTGCCGTGGCATACATCTAAAGGTCAGAGAACTTATGAATCCATTTTCACGTGGGTTCTGGGGAATTGAACTCAGGCCACCAGGCTTGCACAGCAAGTGCCTTTATCCCCTGAGCCATCACACTCGGCTGTTCCACTTTTTGAATTGACTTCTAAGCAGAACCAAAGTGAAAAGCTCCCACCAGTCAAGGGGGGAATGCAAAGTGTTGCTGAGGTTGGACTCAGTGTTAGAATGCTTTCCTTACATGCACGCAAGGCCTGGCCTCCACCAAACACCACGAAAAAAGTGCAGCTTTGAATATTAACGTCACCTTATTATTATTATTATCCCTAGTCTCTTCCCCTCCCCTTACTTACTTATTTATTTTTATCCTATGCAACTCTCTGGAGGCCAGTTGCAATCTTTTACTAGAAGGAGTCATAATAAAAATAACCAGAGAATTACGAGTACCTAAATATTACTAAACTTCATCGCTCTAACTTTGGAAGAATGCTGTTTTTATGCACTGCCATAAAGAAGTACTATTATTATGATTAAGCAGAGAACACGAGCTTAAAAGACCATAAAATTTCCATGCTGCTTTAAGAAAGGATGTGTGTGGTATTTGAAACACACAGTTCCCTTTTCCCTTCTGGATATCAGAAGCAGCAGAGCACCATTACATCACATAGAATGTGCTGTGGTTTGTATTTTAATAATTTCCATAATAACCCTGCTTATTATTAAGGATGGGGATTATTAAGGATCGTTAAGGAAATGTTGCTTATTTTTTATGCTGCTGGGACTGATACCTGATAGAAGCAACTTGAAGGGGGGTGAGAATTTATTTTGACTCATAGTTTTAAAGGTACATTCCATAATGGTGAGGAAGGTCTGGCAGAGTTCATGGTGGTCGGAACATATGCAAGAGGATCCTTGTAAGGCGGAGGATGGAGAAGCAAAAAGCTCTGGCTGGAACTAGAAGTCGATACTACCTTTAAGGTCTAACAGCACACTTCTGCTAAGTAGAGTACAGTCCCCAAAGTTCTAAAACTTACCAGAACAATGCCATCAGTTTGGCGCAGTGTTCAAATATAAGAGCCTGGGAGGGACACTTCACAGTCAATCCATGACCGAAGACAAGGAATCTAAAGTCCCCAAAGGGACCGGATGTAGTAACCAGCCTTGTGCGTCCATGTTAGAAGGACAGAATCAGGTTTGAAACACAGAATTGTTATGTTTATTTCTTCTTCTCCCATATATTACCTCCTGGCTGTAGTTTCCCCTCCATCCTCTCCTCTCTGCCCCCCACAACTCCCCTCTCTCCTAGACCTCCTCCATTTCCCTTCAGAAAAGAGCGGACCTCCCAGAGACATCAACCAAATATGGCCTAAGAAGGTGCAATAAGACCAGGTAGTAATCCTCACGTCAAGGCTGGATGAGGCAGCCCAGTAGGAGGAAAAGGGTCCCAAAAGCAGAGAGAAGAGTCAGAAACAGACCTCGTTCCCATTGGTAGGAGTCCCAGTAAGAACAGCAAACTACACAACCATAACATATATGCCGGGGACTTAACTCATACAGGACCTGTGAGTGTTGGTTCGGTCTTTGTGAGTCCCTGTGATCCCTGCTTAGTTGACTCCTTGACCCCTCTGGTTCCTACAATCCTTCTTCCCCTTCTTCTGTGGGACTTCAAAAGCTCTGCTAGTGAAACAGAGAATTATTATATGCTGAGCCACAAGCGGTATTTCCTACCATCTACTGAGCTCCATGTTATTTCTAACCCAGTTGTTTCTTTTGAGTTTTCCTTCCTTGTTGGGACAAAAAGCATAATTCCTTCCCATCTACTGGCTCACATATGTAACGAAGGAAGAGCATGTCATCCAATTTGTACCTCCGTACCCTAAAGCCCATGCATTCAGATTTCTTTCCCGTCTTTAATATTTGTTTCTAAAAACTATTTTGAGCTCCCAGGGCAATCCCAAAGGGCTATTCCTAAGGGAGTGGCAACTAAGGGAAAGCAGTCTTTGAGAAATAGACCTACGTGTAAAAGAACACCCCATCCTGAGGGAGGCAGCCTCAGTGCAGATAAACTGTATGCAGTTCGTGGGAAGCAAGGCCCACGTGACGCCTTTGACTGGGCTTCTTCTTTTTAGAACTGGAAGAAGTAGATTGAAGTGTCCCGAGAAGAACCAGAGCCGAGAACATTGGATTTCAGTCATGGTTACATTGGTCATCTGTGAGTTTCTGAGCGAGTCCGTTCACCTTTCTGGGACTCACAGGTTCTGATGTTGAATATAGAACTCTAGGGTTCAGTAAGTTAACTGGCTCTTAACTTTTGCAGTCATAGATAGACATTAGACTGGCTTACCCTACCCCCCTGACCCTGATAATCTCCCTCTATCCAACGTGTGTGACTGGAGAAAGCTAGGAGTCATACTTCAGTGCTTAGAACATTCATGTGCCCCGTGTTTTCCTGGAAGCCGCATATAGGATACTCGCTGGCAGGCAGGCCGTGGGCTGGAGCCGGCTGCCGGTGGTAAACATCTTGGAACAAAAAATGCTTTCAGCCTCACAGCCTTGGCTCCAGAGTATGAAAAGTAATTCTTGGGAAGCTGCGACCTGGTGGCAGCTGTTCCTCCTCAGCCGGCTTGCCAACGCCGTCTGGAGTTTGGGATGGACAGAGCTCTCAGCTGGGCCGACTGTGGCTCGTGCTGGTAGTTTTCCACTCTGGGAAACGGGAAGCGTCCCTTGGCATCTCTGTCAGGAGACTGGTGGGTAGCGGAAGCATCCGGAAGCCACCAAGACAACTCAGCAAGCAAAATCGGTTGCTGCAGTGACTCTTGCTTCCGGTGACACGCTGCTCTCTGTACATATTTCTTTACATCTCGGAATGTGGGCTGAAGACGGGGGCTGTAATCTAGTGAATGGGGAAGGGGGCTTGGGAGAAAGAAAGGGGTCTGACGTCTAGGATTTGAGCCAGCGTTGTAGTTCTGTATCTTCCCAAATAGCTGGGATCCCTTCCACGAGTTACCCAAAATAGGCACATTCAATAAGAAAACCACACTGGGGCTGTAGGGAAGTGCCACGTTGGGTTCTCTGGGCCAAGGTTTCTTCTGGTTCCAAAGACCCAGCGGGGTGGGTAAGGCTATCCAAGATCAGCTCGTCCTCTTCCTCTGCCCTTCCCGTGAGGCCCCTGGGAACACTGACTCAGGGAGAAAGTCTGCTTACTTATTTTATGTTACACTGCTACTTGACTAGCCTCTGACTTCCCTGACTTCAGCCACATTATAGCCCTTGCATCTGATTTCTAGATCACTAACCCAACTCCCATCGTCTTAGGATGGCTGAGAAGTTAACCACTCCTTTTCTATGGTTTTTGCTTCCCTTGGTTTCAATTCACAGTCAATCACAGTCTGAAAATATTAGATGGACTAAGTCAGAACTAATTCACAAATCTTAAATGTAGTGGTTGGGACTCAGATGGCTAAATCTTGACCCCCCTCCTCCTCTGTCACACCCAGTGCCTATCATGCACTGCACTTCATCTCCCTATATAAGTGCCATGTTGTCTTCTCCAGACAGTGGGTGTGGTTCAATAGGATGGGAGAGAGGTTGGAGAGAGGGCTCAGAGGTTACGAGACCTTGCTGGGCATCATAAAGACCTGCATCCAAATCCATAGAGCAATCTGGGCATCCCACAGCTGCCTGTAACTCAAGCTCAGAGGCATTAAATCCTTTCAGATCTCAGTGCATACAAGTCCACACACCTGCATACATGTGTGTGCATATAAATAAACATAAATAAACAAAATAAACATTTAGAAAACATGTGAGAGCTACATTCACATAACTTTTACTATGGAATATCATAATCGTTCCATTTACTATTAAGTGTTGTTTCTCTCTTACTATGATTAATTTCTAAGTTAAACTTCATCATAGGAATGCATATACAGGGAAAACCAAAACAGTTTGTAGAGGGCTTTGTCCTATCAGCTGTTTCAGCCAACCATTGGAAAATATCCCCGTCTGATGAGTGGGAATCTGCTGTGACCCTTGTGGCCCAGCACTTACTCTAACATTGATCTGAGGGTTCACATCCCAGCACAGAACAAGATTCTTGTCATCTCTCAGGTCTCTAGTCATCAGAGCCTCTTCCAACCAAACACCCAAACCTCTTCCCCAGTGGATCTTTGTGACTAGGTATCCAGCAGCGCTCAAATCTGTGTTGTGGCTTCTCTTCCTCTCCTACACATAGTATACCCCTACTGTTGAACTATGTCTCTGCCTGCTGAGAGACAACTGGGTTAGCTACTGCCTGACAAATACTTGCTGAACCCCACAGATGACAACTCACTCGGGAAGTTCTAGAAATCCTCTACTGTGTGTGCCTTTCAAGATCTAGCGTGTGAAGCTGAATGTTTCCATTCTTCTGTCTGAACATTTCCATCTATCTACCTGTCTCTTCGACTTCCATACTTAGCTGTTTGCCTGATGTATGTTGAACACCTAATCAGGGCTGTGAGTCAACAGGTTGAAAGGGGCAAGGAATCCAACATGATCAGTGTGCTTAGGAAGATCAAGAGGTGCAAGAAAATTCACAATGAAAAGTATTTCTTAAAAGAACCTGTCACAAGAAAAAAGAACCTGTCACTTGTATCCTGACACCATAGTTTGGCATTTTTTGATACTTTGTCAGATTCTTTGAGACCATGATAGCAACCATCAAGGCGGTAAGCAACTGTAGAATCTATTCGATGTCTGAAAACCTATTGTTTCCCATTTGTCTCTTGGACCCTAATGGAGGTCTAGGAGAGAAATCAACTTGTGTCTTATTCACTACTGACTGACTACATAAATACAAGAACACTCATTAATGGGCACATCTGTTAATGTGAGAATGGATAGATTGCAGTTAAGTAAGTAATGCTCAGAATTATGGGGAATCCGTTTTGATTGGTTGTCTGCATGACTCAAGGTTTCCCTTGGATGAATTCCCAAGATGATGTCTTTAAGCCTCTGGGAAGAACTCAGCAATTCTCTGACACCACATCACAGAGAATCCTATGTGGTCTTTCTCTATCACTCCCTCTGTCTGCCTGTCAAGCATACTTCCGATTTCTTTTATTTAATTTTTAATCTATCTGTTAAATAGGGAAATATTCTTGCACGGAGTCCATTAGGACATGACAGGAAAAGGATTTCCTGGACATACTGTCCTACCAAGGTACATTATAGGGGCAGTGGCAGTGTCTTGGTTTTTGTCCCACAGACCAGCAGGCCCCACGGTGGGAAGTTATTTATGATAACATCATGACTCACCTTGTTGGCTCTCCCCAATGTCTGGCTTACCTCACATGTCCCAGAGGACAGAGGTTCTCATTACATTTATAGCCCCACATCTGGAGATGTATGATGGATGGGACTGTGGATGTTCTATTCCACAGCTGCCAGCACGGTCCCTCAGCATCATTCTCCATCCAGGATCTGGGAGTAGAGCTCTGAGCCCAAACCCGCAGCAGACTAACTGCGTCTTTACCAACAAGCAGCTCCCAGATTTAGCTTTCAGATACGTTAGAGTTAAGATGGCAAAAATCTTCAAATGCAGGCAACACCATGGGTCAGGCTCAGGGCCAAAATGGAACAGAAAAAGCAAAGGTGGGGGACTAACTCTTGCTCTCAGTTTGTCTTTCTGGGCAGGTGTGCTTTCTGTTGGCAGTCATTCAGAGCGTACTTCAGGTTCGTCAGGCTTTGGAGGCAAGGGGTTCTCAGGCTTTCAGCCTTACATGGGAGCTGTATCCCTGGCTTTTCTTTGCTTTAATTTTCTCACTACTCAAATTGAGCAGCCCCTAGTTCTCCTCTCTCTGCTGCCTGCAGATGGGCATTGAGGGATCATCCAGCCTTTGGTCATGTAAGCTAGTCTAAAAAGAATTCTGTGTGTGTGTGTGTGTGTGTGTGTGTGTGTGTGTGTGTGTGTGTGTACATGTAACATGAGGGTCCAATTTCACTCTTGGGCATGTAAATATTAAAATTTTTTCAGTGCCTTGGTTGGCAAGACTTTTCTCCCCTCCCCGGAGCTATGCACTTTTGTGGAACCTATATTGAAGATCAGTTGACCTTGTATATGTGGGATTATGTCTGGGCTTTCCATTCTGTTTCATTGGTCATATTTTTAAATGTAAGACTGCTTTAATTATTATAGCTTTGTGATATATTTTGATATCTAGACTCCTAATAGCTATTCTCCTTTTTAAAGAATAGTCCAGGGTTTGGGGTTTGGGGTTTGGTTTTTGTTGTTGTTTGTTTGTTTGCAAGGTCTTTTGTGCCTTCATATTTCTAGAAAAATTACTGTTGAAAAGTCATTCTTTCTTTTCCTTTCTCACAACAATTCCTTTCTCTGTTTTATCCACCTAGTCTTTTTTTATTGTACAGAATGTGATGACTTCAAAGTACTTATATTTACTTGTTTTGTCTTTATAACTCAGGCAGTCCACTCAATCTTGCCTGAGTTCTCACTCGCTTGCCGTAACTGGCGCCATCAGGCAGTTGCTGGCTCATCCGTTGGGTCCTTCCTTGTTTCTCAGCTCTCAGAGAGGGGGTCCATTGTTGTCTGGTGCCCATTGTGTGAAAGCTGGATTATTTCCCCTAGGGAATTTCATATGTTCTGTTTTATTCTCTTTGTTGAAAGTGAAGCCCACCCCTGAAACTATTGTTTTTAACCAGGACCAGCATGCTCAATACTACCATGGGTCAGTATATTGGGTTGTTTCACAGTCTCATACAATCAGCTCCCTAGGAAACCAGAATGCTATGGACCCAGGGCTACCTGCTGGCTACAAGGATAAAGCTACTTTTAGGAAATTGATTTAATATCTGCTAGTAAGGGACTACAGCTGGGACTATTAGGAGTTATTAGTCAATAAGAGATGAAATTTGTGCATTAAACTATATTACATTAGGCATTAGAATTTGGGCCAGAATGTAAGTTTGGTTGTTGGTTAAATCTTGGAGGTATTTGGATACTAGGGTTAGGAAGAAGTTCTGTAGCATCAGAGTAGCTCAACTGGGGTCATCGAGGAATATAGGAAAATTTTAAGTACCCCAGTTCCTGTTCTGTTACCAGTTTCAACCTTCTGAGGGACTCTGGGCTAAAAAGGAAAGCACATTCTCTGTTTTCTCTTTGTTTCCTTGTTCCAGCCATATGTCGCTATCCTCTGGGCATGTCAGGAGGCCACATTCCAGATGAGGACATCACAGCTTCAAGTCAGTGGTCAGAATCCACAGCTGCCAAATATGGGAGGTGAGATAGCTTTATCAAGAAGGCCTGAGTTGCCAAGGGTTGGGGGGACTGGACACACAGCCAGAACTCAAGATGCTGGGGGGGGAAGGGCTAGAGCTGATGAGAGCTTGTGAGACTGAAAGAGAGATGTGAAGGGGTTTGTGCTGCTTGGAATGTTTCAAAGAGAGGCCAAGACTTAGCTGTAGTCACTGGCCTGGAAACCTCTTCCCAACCACAGAGGCCTCAGAGCCACACCACCCACTGTGAATGGGGTCCTTGATAAGCAGTGGCTTTGCCTTACTGGACCTCACTGTGGGCTGTTGTCGGAGAAAGGCCAAGGGTGCAGGTACTGAGAGGTTTAGACTGTGTAGGATACTGGCAGTGAGTGATGCCTGCTCCTCAGGAGGTGTCTGAAATGTCACTGGGCAGAGCATCTATGGTGAAACCAGACTCTGAGGTTTCCAGTAAGTTCTTTCCTCCCTCAAGGAAACCTCACACAGAAGGGCCATCCTCATCTATAAACAGAGCAAATTCTATGTGGAGTATGTATTTCCCAAGGCCCCCAAATGAACAGACTCCCAACTCAGAAGCTATGCTGCTGACCAATGCCTCCTCTTTTTGCTAGACGCTAATTATTTCATGTAAATTTAGTATTGATTTTGTTAAAATGAAGTCACTGATGAGGCAATCGACCCTTGTAGCTTCCCTCATCATACCTGTCTTAGTGTTTGATCAATGAGAGTAATGGCTGGTGGAGTTAGTGGGGAGCAAGAAATGACTGTAAACATCTGTGAGGAAAGGGGGTGTTCTAGGGTAGAGGGAGACAACTCAGAGGGTCCCCCAACAAACCTTAGGGTGATTTCTCAAGGCTGTTTAGGTCTAGCCTGGAGTAGTAAATAAAACCAGGTTATTGGACATTCCCTCACACGTTTTTTCATACTCATTTTCACCCTGGTTCCCATGGCTTTTGCTGGGTGACCACTCCCATCCTGCTGGCTAGCATTCCACCACATTGTACAGCCCACACCGAAGACCCTACCTTTCCTCCTCCTCTCTCCTCCTTCTTCCCACCTCCTTCCCCCCCTTCCCTCCTCCCTCCTATAACTTGATACCCAAGCCACAAGCGGCCAACTTTGTAAGATTGTGGCTGAGGAATGGAAGGGGGATGGTGAAAGAATTCCACAGAGGAACATGAGTGGAAAGAGTTTCATTTCCCTAGAGTTCTTTAAATCAAGACGAGGCTTCATGTGCTTTGGAAAGCCCCAGCTCGCTTGTGGTGGCTCTCCCTGGGCTGTGTGGTGCTTCAGAGACAGGAAACTGACCACAAACGAGGACAGACAGACACCATGGGGAGGTCCCCCAAGTCCCTCTGGTCTAGACTGCAGGTTTTCACTCTGTCATCAGGCGCAGGGCAGCTGCCTACTGTGAGCTGGTGAGTGTCTCTTGTTATACAATTGTGCCCTCTCTCCCCTTCCCTTCTTCTCAAGGCTGGACTCTGAAGAAGGGGATGGAGCTTGGTGCCCTGAGATTCCAGTGCAACCCGATGACCTGAAGGAATTTCTGCAGATTGATTTACGAACCCTACACTTTATCACTCTTGTGGGGACCCAGGGACGCCATGCAGGGGGTCATGGCATTGAATTTGCACCCATGTACAAGATCAACTACAGTCGGGATGGCAACCGCTGGATCTCCTGGCGTAACCGACATGGGAAACAGGTAAGAAGAAAATGTCCATGTTCGGGGGAATATAGGACTCATAATAGTCAATATAGTTCAATAGTTCAATAGTCAGTAGTTCAAACTGTGTATGTTCAAGCCTGATATGACATTGTAAATGTGACCCATTTACAATGGAGTTGGCACAGAGGATCCATTAGCTCTGCTGAGAGAGCTGAGTGGCTTCATTCTGCTCATGAATGAGGAACAAAGTGTCCATCAAATGTATGATGTGAGAAGAAAGGCAGGCATGGTTTTATAAGATCTCTGCTTCTTCTTGTCTCTCTCCCAGGTGCTTGATGGGAACAGTAACCCTTATGATGTTTTCCTGAAGGATTTGGAGCCACCCATTGTAGCTAGATTTGTTCGCCTTATCCCAGTCACTGACCACTCCATGAACGTGTGCATGAGGGTCGAGCTTTATGGTTGTGTCTGGCTAGGTAAGTCTCTACCACAGAAACCTTATGAACCACATAGAAACTTCTAAGCCCTAAAAACTAAAAACCAACCAATCAGAAAGGGCTGAAGTCGATTCACCTTTGGAATGGAATTTTTCCCTTTGGGTTAAAAGAGAAAAAATGAATCACACTCATCCACCCAGGGCTTGGTACCCTATGCTGGTAACGATATATTCAGTTATTCAGGTAACTGCCATTGAGGTGTGCCTCCCAACCGTGCTCAACTATGAGCCCAGATGGAACCCCAGTGGACAGAATGCACACGATTGTACTTCCTTGGAAACTTAAGTAGCTTCCCGGGATAATTGGTTAGGCAGCAGGTGCATCTCCTTACCAGAGACACTGACCGCTGTGTTTCCTTTGGCAGATGGCTTGGTATCTTACAATGCACCCGCTGGGCAGCAGTTTGTACTCCCTGGAGGCTCCATCATTTATCTGAATGATTCTGTCTATGATGGAGCTGTTGGGTACAGGTAAAGTCTAGGAGATTTAAATAATCACCAGAGTAGGGGAAATGGCCATAATGAATAACTTTTGTTACTGGGATTTCACCAATAATCAAAGAATCAATCAACCCACTGGTATTATGCGCACGTGTGATATACTGCGAAATAACTTAGATGTAGTAAACTATATGGTGCTTATCTCCATTTGGTAGCTGACTTTTGGAAAACAAAATAGTAATATAGTAGACAGGAAGAACTTACACAAAGCGAGAGCTGAACTTTGTGATATGTCTATGAATGTGGGAGCTATAGTTTTGAACCTGGAATGAGGATGTACATTCCAACCTAAAGGCTAACTTAGCTATGGGACAAAATATAAAGATTGGTCAGGCCACAAAGTTGAGAAACAATGGACTCCATAATATAGTACTTTGGAAACTGTGAAAAGAAGGGACTATTGAGGTTTATAATAGATAAGAGAAGCTTTTAGGATACAATGGTAAGGAAAGCAGGGAACTGTAGGTAGAGGGGTGGAGAGGAAGAAACAGAGGACAACATTGGTGATCGTGGCAGTAACGGGTGAGAGCAGCAGAGAGGCCTGAAGTGGATGGATGGAAAGCTGTGGTTGAAAAATATCATCAGACACATTGGGGTACAGAGCTGGGAAAGACACGTGCCTATCCACTCAATCATTGCATTCTTCTTCTGGCCCAATTCCTAAACTCCCACTTTCTTAGTTCGCTGTTTTTCTGTACTGATTGGGCCTAGGAGGGAGGTCAGAATATTGTGAAACTCAGATCTTACAATAAAGTTTTTAGGGGTTCAAAAAGAAACATATTAGTTGTTGCAGTAAATATTCAAAAGGGATCTACCAACTCAGGCTAGTGCCAGCACCGTAGGGCCACATGGCATCTGCGGGGTATTTTAATCTCAATCAGCCAAGCGTCTCGCCCGCTAAGTTCCATCCCATCTCATGCTGCCAACAGCTACTCTCTGAGCTTGGCAGCAATCCCATCTAGTTCCCAAGGCGGGTCGCTGCCACGACAGTTTCATGCAGAGACCGCCTACCCTGTGGCTCTCTTACTGCAGACTCTGCTCACATTCCCAGCATCTGCCCCCATGTGGTTATAGTCTCAACTCCCAGTAATCCATTAAAAGCAAAACTCAATAGGCTTGTAATTTAGCAATCAGATTTATATCTTAAATTCTCAATCCACAAAATATCTACAAAGTAAACTCACAACCAATTGATAATGATATAAACTGCCCACCTAGATAAGACCGATTGTTCTATAAAAATCCATCCCTTTTGAAATATTCAAAACTACCGGTGGCCATTTAAGGCCACACGGATCTGGGTGGTCCTTCTCTGCCTCCAACTTGGTTCTTCTTCTTTTCTTTTCCTCTCTCCTGTCTTACAAAATCTCTGTCTCTGCCTTACTTTTTCACTGCCCAATCACAGGCCTTGCCTTATCTCGTGCCCGTCTTCACCTGCATAAAGACATCAATCTACATTAGCGAGTCTCAGGATGCATCTTGTAGAATGACAGCCCTTCTACTGGTTCGGGGTAAAGAATGAATGGCTGCCCTCATCTGCCAGCCCATGTGCGAAGTCCCGACTCAACTAGTCTTCTAGTCTTACTTAGTCCCCTTCTATCTACTTAGTCACTCACTCCTCCTCCACTTCCTTACATCGTCTTCACATCATTTGACTCGGTCACACCCTAGCTAGCCTATACTCAAGGCACACAAGAAATGAGACATCGACCGAATCCAGATCAACCGATCTTTGCTAGTCAGTTGTTACCATGTGTGTAGAGTTGGCTAGGTGATATGGGTGTTTGAGAAAAATAAAGTCATGGGTCTTATGCTTGAGGTATTCATAGTTCGGGTCAGTGGCTATGTGAGTGGATTAATTATTCTATGCATTAGCAACTTTTTTCATTGTTATGTCCAAATACCTGACAGTAAACAACTTGGAGAAGAAAGATTCAGTTTAGTTCATGATTCCTCGGCAGGAGAAGGTATAGTATAACAATGTTCATGGTGGTGGAGGCTTGAGTGCCAGGACTGGGAATAGTAAGAAGGATATGAAGAAGTGGGGTGGGAATGAAGGGGCGGGGGTTCCTTTCAGCATCATCAATACAGTGGTTCATTGATGATTCTAAAAGTTGGGGAAGGGTGTGATTGGAGCTATGTTTCAGGCAGATTAAGCAGGCAGCTGACAGAGATTAGATGTAAGTTCTAATGAGGTATATTTTAAAATCCCAGATTCTATGATGTAAAAATGAACTAATAGCCAAGGCCACAATGGTACTCTTGGAAAGAAAATAGGTAAGAAATATTCATTTGGGGATTACAAGCATCTAATCGAATTAATATTACCCTAATGAACTCTTTCCCTGAATCAATGGAGAACTCAGAGTTTCACATCAACAAATGTTATAAAATAGCGAGTGTTTACTGGGTTAGCAATGAAACTTTGAAGTGCGGTTTTATTAGTTTTTATGACAAGCCTTCATTTCCCCTTATATCCTTCCCTATACTTATCAATATGGTGTCTTGATATGATGGTTCACCATTATCAGCGGTATTTAAATTAGCTCATTCATAGGAGAATAGCATAAAGAACACAGCCCTTGACCCATCAGTGACCAATAGTCACTGGTGGGAAGCATTTGCGACCCTTCTTGTACTACACAATTCAGAAAAGGGAACCACTAGGCAAAGTGCATTTGAATGATTTCTCCTAATCCCTCCACCTCTGAGACTATCAGCTCTTACAAAATCCAGCGGTGAATCAGTGGGCTGAAAAGTTCTTCTGTGGATCTGTGAGTGACTCCAGGCTTTTCTCTTCTCTCCTCTTCCCTTGGCCTGAGCAGTATGACTGAAGGGCTAGGCCAGTTGACTGATGGGGTATCTGGCCTGGATGATTTTACCCAGACCCATGAATACCATGTGTGGCCCGGCTATGACTACGTGGGATGGCGGAATGAGAGTGCTACCAATGGTTTCATAGAGATCATGTTTGAATTTGACCGAGTCAGGAATTTTACCACCATGAAGGTCAGTGGAAGATTTTCTTCAAGAAATCCAAAATCATCATATTGGGGGGGGAAATGTTTGATGTGCTGATGTTAACAGAACTAGATTTTAAGATATATTCCACTACTACAAGTATAGATGAATTCAGAGTCACGTCATTTTTTAAAGGTTGTTCCTTCACGTGTTAGTTCTGTGTCAGCTTAAGTTAGGTCCATTATTTTTGAGTTACTCCCTCCCTCCCTCCTTTGCTTCTTCCTTTCCTAACACCAGAGCCAAACATTTCCATCTAATTAGGCATAACAGTTATTTCATGAGTATGTTATTGCAGAACAGTTAGGTGGAAATTGGTGATTATGGTTGAGTAGTGGGATGGAAGCCAAAGGCTTGGTCATGGCTGCCCTGGAAGGCTGGTGTGTGATGGACCACCTCAAATATCAATATTTGAAGGGATTTGAGGAAGGAAGCTTAAGTCCTATATCTCATTTTCTCTGAAGTAAGGCCCTACCTGGGCGCCAAATCCTGATGCCACCTTTGATAATGTCATTGCTATAACATAAAGGGTTTCCTGGTGTGTACTTTAAATCATTATTCCCCTTTGCCCTCATTCCACCCTGGGTCTCTTTTAGAGAGAAGGGCATAAAAAAGAAGAAAAAAAGTTCATGCAAAAAGTAACTGGATTGGATGCTAAATCTAAATTCTCGCCAGGAGTGTGAAGGAAAGCCTTTGTATTCAGTGAAGGATGAGGCTGCAGCATCTTAAATGGTTTGGGTATAAACTCTTATTAGTCTATAAAAAGGCAAGAGGAAACCTCAATAAAAGTCTCAGGAAAGGGTGGGCAAATAAATCTGGCCTTCTACATAGATGTTCATTTATCTGCCCTTTTTCATATTTATAGTCTTGTGTAGTAGTAGTCTAAAAACTCGGTAAGCCTTCCTCAGTAGTCTGCAGACTACAGCTGTTTCCTTGGTTAAATGGAAGAGATAATAATTATATTATATAATTAAAATTTATCTGGTCATCTGTGCTTGTTATTGGTTCCACAACTACAGTTGGAGCATAGCATGCTAGATTCTGAGTAGAGCATAGTCCCTATCTTGAGAAATACTGGTCACAATATCAGTAGGAAAGGCAAGATTAATTTGCGAGTGTGTGCAAGGTAATATAGGACCCAGAAGAAGGAAATATACATCATCAGTCATCATTGAGGGTTCCTTCTAATGCAAATATTTTATTCCTTAGACAAACTAGATTTAAAAAATACATGTCTTTTATATTCCTCCTAGATGCTATGATTACCTCTTAACCAGATTAACAGTTACTCATAAAATGAACAAAACATTTAAGATGAGAACAGAAAGAACAACATATGCCTATTCTGTTGGTTTGCTGTTGGAGGATCTTTGGCAAGTGTAAAGCATACGTGTGCACAAGTAACACATTATTCCTGAGAGAGTTTTTGTAGATAGGAAGTAGGAAGGGGAAAAGGAAGGAAATATGCATAACAACAAAAATATGCTGTAGGAGAAATTATTTTTGTATTCCTTTTTCATATACCTGTGAACATACACATAGATTTGTAAGTTTATACGTGGTGGGGAGGATTTGTAGTTTAACAAATGATTAAACAAATTCTAAAGCTATCTGTGACCTTATAACATTTCATCAGAAAACTCCAGGATTCTTTTTAGCTCGTTTACTACAGCTCAAAATGATTCAAGAGCTTATATCAAGAAGTAGAAGTTTCTAAGTAGGAGATTCAGCACAGTCTCTCCAGGCAAACAGGGCCTCCACATGGTTTAATTTTCCTGGGCAAAAAAGTAAAAAAAACAAAACAAAACAAAACAAAACAATGACTTCCAGGGCACTAATACCTTTTATAGATCAGGTTTCTTTGTGAGGCAAATTACTCTTCATCTCTTGCTTTGAAGAATGGTTAAAAAATACCACTAAAGCTTATTCATGCATTCAAAGTATATTATTTTAATAAATAAATATGTAAGCTCACATTGGAGTGAAACCCTATGCTATTTATTTGCATTCCAGAAGAATTCTTGAACCATCTGTAGGAAAGATTATTACCTTCCCTGCAGGGTACTTATCCAACTCTTTGCAGATTTCAGAACATCTGAAAAACCTATTGAAGCTAGAGATGGTATTTCTTTGATTTTATTTTCCTTTAGCCTCACTCCATCCACTTGGGGTCAATAAACTAAAATTCACTTCACTCCAAGGAAGATATTAACACATGTGTTCATCAGTAAAACCTGTGGAGAAAAAAAATCTAAATGGAAAAGTTAGGGTGATGGCTACATTTCTGTGTGGTGTAAGGGCATTGATTAGATGTCTAGGGTTCTCCTTCCAATTGTGTTGCAGACTAACCATAGGTCAGGAAAATATGTGAGTACCCCTGTCTTGTCAGTACATAGACTTGGTCTAGAAGGCGTTTGCACCCTTTAGTAGCTCTCATGGTCTACCCTTAGAATATCTCTGTTCCAGTTCTCTGTCTGATGTCTCTTTCATTATTACTCTTTCTCCATCTAAAAAGTGAATTCAGTCTGGTAGTCCTGCACTGCCTACCTAGAGGACTTACAGGAGTCACACAGTACAACTCAGGGCCTAAGCAGGCCTAAGAAAACAGGAATACCATCCATGAATGGCAGTCATGCCTTTCCAGGCCGTGAAGCTCTTGAGGGACAATGGCCAGGAAAGATCTGTTTTCCATGTTAAGAGTGAGTCAGAGGAAATGGAGATGAATTGCTGTAAGGGCCCTGAGTCAGTTGCTAATATGCACATTGCATTTTTTTTTTTGTGGGTTGCTGAAAGACTGGTTGTGGAATTTTTGCTCTTGATGACCTCACAGGCCAAACAAGCATCTCTCTGAAAGGGTCATGCTTCAGGAGAGATGCCGGGTACCTTCCAACTAACTTCTTGTCTCATCTTAGATACTATCAATGAGAAAGACTGGATGCTCCCATCTGAAAGGCTCTACTTAGACAAAATTTAAGTCTGTGTCTCTGGCTGAAAGTGCCAGTCCATGGCATTCCAAGTGAGATTTTCATAAAGAAAGATGAAATTGTGTTTGGTTGAATATTATTTTCTTTCAAGTGTCCCACATAGCCTTCCTGAAAAAGAATGGTCTAGTTTTGGAAGGTACCTGGGAGAAAGTAGGATGTTAGGTTGAGAATAGCTCAAGTACGGGCAGATATCAAGTATGATTTAAGATAGCAGAGCCAAGAGAATTCCTGTGGAGGACAGACAGATTTGGGAAGATGCTGATCTAGCCCCCACTGAACAGGTGAGTGAGGATACTGGAGACTAGAACCATGAACCAGGTGACCGGAGCACAAAGTTGCAATGGAAATCGAGGCAGCATCCTAAGTTTTATAACATAGGTATCATTGCCACTGCCCAGAAGATTGAATTATGGGTAGTTTTCAGAGAAATGGGCAGGCCTAGGGTTTCCTATGTAACCCAGAAGAACCAGCGTGTTTCTCACATGTCCCCTTCTCTGCCAGGTCCACTGCAATAACATGTTCGCTAAAGGTGTGAAGATCTTTAAGGAGGTCCAATGTTACTTCCGCTCTGAAACCAGCGAATGGGAACCTACTGCTGTCTACTTTCCCCTTGTCCTGGATGATGTGAACCCCAGTGCTCGGTTTGTCACGGTGCCCCTCCACCATCGAATGGCTAGTGCCATCAAATGCCAATACCATTTTGCCGACACATGGATGATGTTCAGCGAGATCACTTTTCAATCAGGTAGAAAACCTTGGGCCCCACAGGGAAGAAAGTAGGTTAATACAGGAGGTAGGAAGGGCATCCATGCTGCCTCTTGTCAGGTCTCGGAGAGGAACGGGGTTTCCTAGATGACTTACATTTTTTTTGAAAGAGAGAATCCTTTGCGTTTCTAGTTTTAATTTATGCAATTGTAAGGAAGCAGAGGGGAACAGTACAAACTCTATTAGACTCTTTTACATGTTTGTCTAGAAAAAATTAATGGGAAAAGATTGTTAAAATGTGCCAAAAGCGATACAAATTAAGACTACTAATAGGAAGCATTTAAGTACTATCAAAGAATTCAAATAAAAATCCCTAAATATTATGTACAAAAGTAACGAGAACAATGGACTCCTATCACTCGCTTTCATTACTAATCTTTTGTCATCTTTGTTTATTCTTTGTTGCTGTAATATTTGAAAAGAAATCTGACTCTTGCTCTCCTCCCCCATTTCCTTCCCCCCTTCTCTCTATGTGTTCATGGCCAGCCTCTATTCTTCTACTTCTCTTCTCTTCTCTTCTCTTCTCTTCTCTTCTCTTCTCTTCTCTTCTCTTCTCTTCTCTTCTCTTCTCTTCTCTCCTCTCCTCTCCTCTCCTCTCCTCTTTGCTCTCACTCTCTCGCTCTCTCACTCTCTCTCTGCCTTTCTCTGCCCCGACTACCCTCTGAATCCCCCTCCCCATGCCCTGAATAAATTCTATTCTATACTACAAGAAAAGAAAACAAATCTGAAACATATTTAGCTTTATTACTAGCATTTAGGAATGCATCTAAGAAATAGCTTCTTGAATACAATGTCATTCATTATAACAACTCAAAACATTTGCCAGTACAGTCTAAAAATGACTTAATCATCCTTGAGTATAGTGTAGGGTTCATGGAAACCCTGTCCTGCACCAAGCCTTGAAAAGTTAAGTGGAATTTGTGACTTCATCTATGCCACTGGGTTTTACTTTGGAAGACAAAAATGGCTTTTTTTTTTAGAATTAGTCCAGAGTGCCACCAAGCCCAAGCAATCAGGAAGAGCAGGGAACCAAACCATGGGCTTTCCTAAATAGTGCCAATGGTGTGACTGCATCTAACCTGACGAAAAGTACAAGCATAAAATAAAATGAGAGAGAGAGAGAGAGAGAGAGAGAGAGAGAGAGAGAGAGAGAGAGAGAGAGAGAGCAGCCCAGCCATGGATTAGAAGATAACAGCCTTGCTGGCTTGATTTTTTTTTTCTTAATTTTAGTTGTGAGCTTGGCCTTTAATGTCTGAGCCATCTCTCCAACCCCTGACTTGATGTATTTCTAAAGAAGAAAATGTCACGATGGTTCATTTATGAGGCTATGCTAATAGGGTAAGAGGGTGTGTGCATATTTAGAAAGCACTGGTGCCTAAATGCTCTCTATGCCAATGTATTTAAAAGCAAACAGACTAATTGGTTCATATAATATATTCAGAGCAGAATTGTATATGCTCAAAAGAAGGGGTGCTTAGATTGTAATAACAATCTGAAGGTAAATACTCACATCCTTGGAAATCATCTGGGAGAACACACAGATGTCCACCTACTTGTATTCTTGGGTAATCTTGGCAGAGCGATTGGCACATTTGTCTTATTTTGGCCAAGTATGGCTTGAACTAAGTTTTAGATTCCTAGGATTCTCTTAAGTTTAAAATCGTATGTCTTGGTAATGTCATTTTCTTCTAGATTCTTGAGAACTTAGCATATTCAGATGACACCAGAAGCTCTTTAATTGTATAATAATGCTAACAAAACTTAGGATTTATTGAAAGACTATCACGTAGAAGAGAAATTCATATTTTAATTCTTGACAGATGAGAGGTAAAAATTGATTACCAATGTCAGTATGGGCATTACACTTTGGGGTCTCTCTTTTAAAGCCACAGCATCACAGTATAGGACACTTCAAAGACAGTTTTCTATCTCAAGGGATGAATGAAGCCTTAAGTTGAGAATTAGGACAATGAAGCACAATGAAAAAATCCTTTAGAAAACAATTTAAATCATTTGATTTCTTTATTGTTTAATTGATTAAATTCTAGGGAGGAATGACTGCCTTTATAATAGGTTTATTTCATGCCCATATATCCACTGAATTCACACTACATAGTATTGACTCTAGGCCCTTCTTTCCATGCACGTTTTATGATGATCTATGACCAAAGCCCTCTGACACACCGTGTGTTAACTTTTTATATTGTGACAATATATAATATTTACAACAATTTTGGTTTGGCACCAGAAAAAAAAGTCTTTATTGTACAGGTAGTTCTACTTTATTGAATGTATTTGTGGACTATTTCTTATTTTGTTTTTCAGAGACATTATACATTTTGCATTTACAGGCTTTGGTGTCATGAGTTAATACATGTATAACTTTTAAAAACACTATTGGTAACCCACTATATCGATTTTTACAATGTACTAGGTCTTAGGCTATCTTCAGATGTGCCATTGCCTGGCTGTCTGCTCCCAGTCTCTAATTCACTCTTTTTTCTGTGACAGATGCTGCAATGTATAATAACTCTGGAGCACTCCCCACCTCTCCTATGGCACCCACAACCTTTGGTATGTATGATTAATAATTGTACAATATTAAGATGAAGTTACCTCCTGGACAAAGAACAAGAGAGACTACAACTCTTCACTGTGTATGAGTGGCCTGATTCTATGTGGCTCTGAATGAATATTTGTGTGGTAAAGGAAGAATGGTCCACCCCCCAAAGTGAAGGACCCAAGGTTACTCTGTCACCCTTCATGAGTTTCTTCAGCTGAGAGGGGCAGAAGCTAGAGTGTTCCAACTGCTCCATGGATGTTTAGGAAGCTTGGAGGAGAAACAAGTAAGGAGGCATTCCTATATGAGACCTGTAACAGCGATCTCATGGACAAGGAGTCCGTGGAACAAAAAGCTTTCTATCTCTCCGTCGAGGAACGCGCCAAGTACAGTCCTTGCTTGGCCGAGTTACTGGCTGTAACAGCCAGCAATCTGGAAATGTGCTTGATTGGGTTTCTTCTGAGAGGAATCTCAGCTCCCTTGGCCCATCTTCAGAATGAAGAGTGCACCTCATTCCTCGCCTATATCTTCACAAGCATTAAAAGAGCCTGTACCACACCATGACAACACAGACAAAATATGGGAATGCAAAATGTGGGAATGTGTATGAAACCCGCTTGCTATTTAGTCTGAGACACAGAGAGAGGGAGGGGGGTGGCCCATGGAGGATGGAGCTCACTAGGAAATAGGAGCTAAGTAAGAATGAGCAATAAAGAGCATACACATGAGGACGGAACCTTCTGGAATCCTCCTGAAGGAACAGGGATTGTCTCCATGCTCAGCTCTAGTCCCTTCTGCTCTTACTTGCCCTAGGAAGTGATTCTTTTCTTTGCTTCTCTGCTTGGTCACAGATCCCATGCTTAAAGTCGATGACAGCAACACTCGGATCCTGATTGGCTGCTTGGTGGCCATCATCTTCATCCTGCTGGCTGTCATCGTCATCATCCTGTGGAGGCAATTCTGGCAGAAGATGCTAGAGAAGGTGAGGATGTGCAGTATGAACAGGAAGCTGTACTTCCATTTCCTGTGTGACCATGACACCAGGAGCAAAGGCCAAACTCCAAAAAGTTACTAAAGAAACAGAGGTGTGGAAAGGCTGGTGAAGGGAGCCCAGAAAGGCATTAGCTGAGTGTAGTTTCTCACCTACGGAGTGAAGATTTTGGAATCTGCCTCGAAATCTTAGGAAACATTTTCTAAGGCATTAAACCTCCACTTGGGCATTTCCCATGAAGAATCCGGTTTATTGGGTTTGAGGTAGAGTGAAGGCACCTGTGTGTGTTTTCAATCGAGCAAGTCACCTGTGGTCCTTTCTGAACTGCTCCACAAAGTTAGTTTTAAGGATTTGGGGCAGGAATAGTTCATAGAAGAGGAAATCTCTTTGCATCTCACAAAGCCCTTACCATCAGAAAGAAAAGACAAAATGAAGCCTAAACCCATTATCGAAATCTAAAGAGTCGAAAAGCAGAGCACAGAGCCCTCAAGGGCACGTGCATGTTTCAAGGCGCCAGCGTGAAGCGCTAAGACTTTTCCTTTTTCAGAAGACTGAAATGCACTCCTATCTACCTAGGTAACTCCAACAGGAAGGCAGCAAATAGGCAGTTTGTGGCAGAAAAAGCTGCTTGACTAAGGTTTCTTTTGGCTGCTTGAAACTAACATATACTCTTTAAAACTATATATATTTGGATTAGTTCCTTGAGAATTTCATACAACATGTTTCAATCATCTCTATCCACTGCACTCCTCCCTGAACTCCTCCCAGATCTAATGCCACCACCCCACCCCTCCCAACTTCTTTTTTTTTTTTTTTTTTGTTCTTTTTTTCCGGAGCTGGGGACCGAACCCAGGGTTTTGCGCTTCCTAGGCAAGCGCTCTACCACTGAGCTAAATCCCCAACCCCCCCCAACTTCTTCTTCTTCTTTTTTTTTTTATTAACTTGAGTATTTCTTATATACATTTCAAGTGTTATTCCCTTTCCCGGTTTCTGGGCAAACATCCCCCTCCCCCTCCCCTTCCTTATGGGTGTTCCCCTCCCAACCCTCCCCCCATTGCCGCCCTCCCCCCATAGTCTAGTTCACTGGGGGTTCAGTCTTAGCAGGACCCAGGGCTTCCCCTTCCACTGGTGATCTTACTAGGATATTCATTGCTACCTATGGGGTCAGAGTCCAGGGTCAGTCCATGTATAGTCTTTAGGTAGTGGCTTAGTCCCTGGAAGCTCTGGTTGCTTGACATTGTTGTACTTTTGGGGTCTCGAGCCCCTTCAAGCTCTTCCAGTTCTTTCTCTGATTCCTTCAACGGGGGACCTATTCTCAGTTCAGTGGTTTGCTGCTGGCATTCGCCTCTGTATTTGCTGTATTCTGGCTGTGTCTCTCAGGAGCGATCTTATCTTTCTTTTTTCTTTCTTTTTAAAAAAATTAACCTACTGTGTGGGCCTGTTGTGTTGTTCATGTAGTCATAGGTGTGGACTGTCCAATGGAGGGTGGTCAACCTAGCAGAAGTCATAACCTTCAAGAAAACTGACTGACTCTCCATTCAGTATTTCCTCAGCTAGGGATGGAGAACTAGTATATGCTCTTACTGAATAGTCTAGTAGGACTACATTCCACTTGAAGGAAAAAAGAGAGAGACTCTACATTCTCTATTCTGGACTTTTTGCCCCTCTTTATTTGATCTAGAATTTACCACCCGTCTCCGGGTCTTTCTTCTGAAATCTGCTGAACATCTTCCTCACCTGGGAGATCCAAGCCAGTCTGGGAAGCAGTTTTTGCCTTTGGATCTTTAACTTGATCCTTCAAGAAATTCTTTCTACTACTGTATATAGCCCTATAGAATGACTCACAGTGCCCCAGGATGGTATTCTGGATTTCTTGCTGGGATAATATCTAATTTTTTTTGTCTGTGTAGAAAAGCTTACATACACATACCAACAGCACTACTAAATATATTTTTAGTCCATACCAATTTTTGTTGATACTTTGGATGGTGTCTTCAGCAATACTTCTTTGAGAAAGTCAACCCATATTGATAGAGAACCTACTATGTGCTGGGTTCCATGTTTGTTCTGAGTATGTTACTGCTACACAGAACTGGCTGGTCTAGTAGAAAGATCTAAGATGCTGTGTATGTGTGTTTAGTAAAATGGAATATTTTACATGTTCAGATTCAAATACTACACCCACCAGATGCCAGCGGTTTTCTTTCGTTGAAGATGGCAGTCACATTAGACGTTGGCAGTCACATTAGACACTATGTATGCCACTACGGCTGGTTTTTTGCCGCTGTCTCTTCCTGTTTTAGATGTAACTCGTCATTCTGTTTAGGGGTTAGTGAAACCTAGCATGTTATTCTAACTGATAGTACTAGGGTGATCAGATATACTGTTAATTTACTGTTTTAGAACTCCCAAGTTAATGGACATTTCAGTTTATGGCTCTACAGATCAAAAGGTTAAAGCACAAGTCAACAAAACCCGTTATTTAATAGAACTCCCATAACTCTAAAAACCGGAGAAAGTTTTGGCTACTTATAGGATCTCACTGTGCTGTGTAAATGAGGCTGACGAGTGTTCCAGTAGATGCTTATGAATGTTGCCGACGCAGGAGTTAGATGGTTAAAGTCCGCCATCTAAAGAGGAACCTTTTGCTAAATTTCTGTAACATGGGAATCCATGGTGCCAGCCTGCCTCCCTGCCAGCTACAGTGTTCCTGGGGGTAGGGGTGGTGGTGAAGGTGTAAACTGAGCAGGAGGGCTGGATTTTAGAAAGAATGAGTGACGACCCTCTCTATCCATGACTTTCAGGCTTCACGGAGGATGCTGGATGATGAAATGACAGTTAGCCTTTCCCTGCCCAGCGAGTCCAGCATGTTCAATAACAACCACTCCTCATCACCAAGTGAACAGGAGTCCAACTCTACTTATGATCGAATCTTTCCCCTTCGCCCTGACTACCAGGAGCCATCCAGACTGATCCGAAAGCTCCCAGAATTTGCTCCAGGAGAGGAAGAGTCTGGTAAGGATGAAATAATAGGCAGGGGGTTGAAAGAGAAGTTTTGGTTGATATGGTAGAGGCATAACAGTCTTTTTACGGGTTAACCAAGTCTACTAAGTCTGTGCCAGCATCTGGAGAAGTGCACAGTCTGCCTTGAGGTTTGATTGCAGCTGCTTCTAGTCTATTCTGAGACCCTTTCTTTTATTCTTAACATAAGATGTTCAGAGGGACCCCCACACTGTCAAAGCGTTATTGAGGTGTTACCAGAAGAAGTTGAGCAGTCTCATCCAGATAACCTTCTTGTTCCGTGTGTAATGGGAGAGAAGGCCCATTCTGTGCTCACTTGAGAGCAGACTTTACTGGGGGTAAATTCTAGACTGGAAATTACAATGGGAAGAGAAAAGAGACATGAAGCCAAAGGCATTCTACATCTCTGGGTAACTCTCTGGATAGTCGAATGGCTTAATTTGTTGACTTCTCTTTGGTAAAATCATCATCACACTAGTATAAGATTTTATTTTTATAGTAAATATGTTTTTGGCTCTTCTCAGTAAAAGTATTGAATAAGGTATATAATGCCAGTTGCTTCAAAGCCCAGTCTCCTTTGAAAAGTGCTACATAAGAAGTGGTACTGGGTCACCGATGGTATCCTCAGAAGCAGTCCATGGTCATCAGCCTAGAGGTGACAGGATCAGCAGCAGAGGACTTATATCCAGGAGAGGAAGGCCTGAGCCAGGTGGTGTGACTAAATAGAAACACAAAAGCTCATTCAGGAATAAATATGCAGAAAGAAGAAGGGAAATTAACATCCACCTTATCACTGATGGGGTAAAAATCATAGGAAGAGACCACTGAATTCATCTAATTCCTAGAAACAGCAAAACTAAAGACTACATATGAATTCATTTTCTTAACAGAACCAAAGTAATTAACCTATTTCCTAAGATCCATGTCTCCCATATCAATTCTATTCTAACTTTCTACAATTATGGTAAACACTAGTCTATAAATTTAATACGATGTTTTCTTTCCCAAACTGGACTGTTAGATTAATGGTAGCATTCTGAAATTAAAGAAATTTGCTCTTAAACTTCCAACCTTCAAGAGTACCATCCCAATACAGCAGCATACACCTTCCTAAGGCTTAGCTACACAATTCCACAGGATTAGTCAGGGAACTCGTTCATGACAGTGCCCTGTAGGAAAAGTGAAAAACAAAATAGCAGCCTACATTCTGAAGTCCAAAAGAAAGGTGTCTAGAGGAAGCACAACTGTCTGCATGTAAGTATGTATGAAGACGGTTAGGCTGCCATGGGGCTGAGTTCTTGCTATCCTCTCAGATCTTCTTAAAACCCTTGGGAACAAGACTCAGGGCCCGTGTCTTCTCAGGTTGCAGTGGTGTTGTGAAGCCGGCCCAGCCCAATGGACCTGAGGGCGTGCCCCACTATGCAGAAGCCGATATAGTGAATCTCCAGGGAGTAACAGGTGGCAACACCTACTCTGTGCCTGCCGTCACCATGGACCTGCTCTCGGGAAAAGATGTGGCTGTGGAAGAGTTCCCCAGGAAACTGTTAGCCTTCAAAGAGAAGCTGGGAGAAGGCCAGTTTGGGGAGGTGAGTTGGTTTTTGGAATGAGACCCCTGTCCTTGATGACTTGAAGGAAGTGGAGGGTGGGGATAAAAAGGATCAGTAGAACAAGTGTTTACCTAGAAGTGGGTTCTCAGCCAGAGGTCTCCCTTCCCTGTTTGTCTGCATTGCTCTCTAGATAGTTAATGGTCAATCTCATCTTTGGGTAAGAGCTGTAGATTTCCTAGAATTTCCGTTTTTTATACAAAAATTTAAAACGAAGAGAGCCACAAGAGTTCAGCTATCCTGAAAACTCCCCCAAGCTTTCAAACACTGTTTACAATAGGTTTCTGAGGGTGGGGAGCATGGATATCATCATCTTTTGTGGATTCTCTAGGAACACCCAGCTGCTTGCTACAATTTTTCCCTCTTAATGAGAGTTATATGTCAACATGGTTTTAAAAAAAAACCAAAAACCAAACCAACCTCGCCCCTGTTTTTGGTCCTGGAATTAACCACAGAGGAATGAAATCACCACAAAGATAAGGAGGAGCCCTCTTCTGAGTTCTCAGAATGGTGCATGAAATATTAGACATTTGCCTCTTAATTCTTACGTAAGTCATCAGAACCTTGAGAGAATTCAGAGCAATGTTTTCAGCTGTAATGGGAATCTTTGAGTCCTGTTATTTAAGTGTTACATCATCAAATGCAACACTTGGTTTCCAATGAATATGATGTTGATTTCCAGTATGGGTCAAGTATTCTCCTTCTGGGGGGTTTGGTGTCAGAGAAGGCAGAGAGACCCCGGACATTTGGCTGTACTGTCTCATGGACTCATCCTGTCCCTTGGGTTGAAATTCTATGCTCACTATACTATTTCTAACTCATAGGCATAATTTACACCATTCTCCTCATTTAAGGGATTATTTTAGGGAATTGCATTATATTTATATGATCAAGGGATTAACTTTCTCAAATCAAAGTGGAAGCAATTATGTCAAATGTTATTTTCTAGTGACACGCTGTGATAAAATACTACATTATAGCTTCATTCCTTTCCTATCAATAGTCCATTCAATGTACATTTTTGTAGGGCACCGATGTATCATAATAGCTGGGTCCTTTAGCATTGTTTATTAATTCTGACAATTCCTTGAATCAAATTTATGTCACCCATAGCCTCTTATTGGTCACTGATTATTTTGCCCAAGTCATAAGAGTTAATCTCCAGGACATGCCCAGCGAGAATACCGAGGCATCTCCCGGAGATTGAATGACGCTAAGACTGGATGACTTTTGCCTAGGTTCATCTCTGTGAAGTGGAGGGAATGGAAAAATTCAAAGACAAAGATTTCGCACTAGACGTCAGTGCTAACCAGCCTGTCCTGGTGGCCGTGAAAATGCTTCGAGCAGATGCCAACAAGAATGCCAGGTCTGCATTTTGAATTTTCCTTTGCTTGCTTCATGGTTAGGGTTAGAAATATTCCTGAACGTTTCCGAGCTTTTATTTTTCTTTCCTCTCTTGAGATGGGAAGGGCTGTGAGCTGTCCCACAAGCTGTCCCACTCTAAGGCTTTATAGGTCCTGACCAGAAGTGCCCATCTTTTTCTCTGTCTCTTTCAAACACAAATGTATGCATTTATATTATATTTGCTATATACTTACTTAAGTCCCCTCACCTGTCACACAACAGCCCAAATATATTCTTCCCTTATGAAACCCAGACATAATCTTGAACATCACCCTCTCCTCTGGCTTGGCTTTTCCTAATGGCAAACACCTTTCTCCCTACATCTTTGGATTCTCCATTTTCCCACATCTCTGTTTACATTCTCATCCTGTTTTTCTTTTTCTCTTTAATGCTCCTTTTCTTCTGCAGCCCCTCACAAAAGAGAAGTTACTTCTACGTGGAAACACATCCGTGGACCTCTGAGCAAAAGAATCCACAGTCCTTTAGCAGGGTCCCCAACTGGCTAGTGGTCTCTTGGGTCCTTTACTACATAGACTGCAGTTTGTAGAATGCTGCATTGCTCTCTGACAGTCTTGCTCTTACAGTCACGATGAGTTCATTCTCACCCAGAGAGCCATGCCGGTGGGAAACTAATTGTTTGTCCCGGGAAACCTGAACATCTGGATACCACATGCATCTTCCCATGAGTGTTGTCTTGATATGTCTCGCTGATATGCACCCCAAGAGGAAGTTTATTATTCCTAGGTCCCTAAATTATTGTAAATTCAAAAGTGATGATAGGTTTCATTAAAAGTCTTACGGTGGGCAGGATGTGGACTGGAGCGGAGACAAAGGTGAGGAAGTGACTCTGTGTGGGCTTTCGCATGTTAACCAAGAGCTTTGTCTTACGAATATTAACATGAGATGGGATCTTCTCCATATTAATATTCTCACAGGGCAGCAGAGGGTGGCAAATGGGAATAAAAACACTGTGTGAGATAAGACAATGTATTTCTGGGCTGCTTGGGTTGGTGAGATTTGCAGATTCTATCTATACTCTCTTGTTTGGTAGTGATGGATTGCCTAAGTTCTGGATCCTCACACATCACCAAAACCCATGACCTGGGATTTCACAGGAAAAGGACAGGGGAGACGCTGAATCAGGACTACATTGGTTCCAAGAATTTATATCGACAGAATTTGACTTTCAGTGCAGAATTCCTGTAAAACTCACTGGAGACTTCTGATTGGCCCATGTAGTTTTTGGGAATGTAGGCTATTGGCTCCATGTTGGCAATGTACAACTCAAATGCGGCTGTCGCTATGAACTCACACCATTACCAGTTTGGCCCAAATGGCTTTCAAACAACTCTGAGCAGGCTACCATATCCCCTGTGTGCTATGGCTGACTGCCAGTGCAGATGGTATTGGGAAAAGCCGGTAGGAGCAAATAAAAAAATAATGATCAGATAATGAAGAGGGTGATTATCCACTTTGTAAAAAAAGTGGCTTCACTTTATTAAGATTATGACTTAGTAGCCTTTGAAAGAGGCAAATATCGGTTGGGGATTTAGCTCAGTGGTAGAGCGCTTGTCTAGCAAGTGCAAGGCCCTGGGTTTGGTCCCCAGCTCCAAAAAAAAAAAAAAAAAAAAAAAAAAGAGAGAGAGAGAGAGAGAGAGAGAGAGAGAGAGAGAGAGAGAGAGAGAGAGGCAAATATCTTAAAGCACTTGAGTTGGTCTTTAATGGAAAGCCCATTTGCAGGGTGGTTTTAAGCGACACCCACCTGCATCTGTAATATTAACAACAGTCTATTTAGTGGACATTTTGCCAAATACTAGGGATATAAAAGCGAGTCATAGAGCTTTTCCTTGAAAACATTATCATCAATTAAATAAAGGTCCTTTGCGTTCATGGAGAAGTTGGTTGGGATAGGCCTGGGTGCCTGTTTGTCTGTTATCTCAAAGATTATCCAATGGGGAGCCAGGCTTGGTGCGATGGGTAGGAAGGGGCGCTGCCGTGCTTCCTTCCTTTCTCAGTCCTGACTCTGACAACCCCTGACTTTATCTACAATCACACCCTCCAAAGGAATGATTTTCTTAAGGAGATAAAGATTATGTCTCGGCTCAAGGACGCAAACATCATCCGTCTCTTAGCTGTGTGCATCACTGAGGACCCGCTCTGCATGATCACGGAATACATGGAAAACGGAGACCTCAATCAGTTTCTTTCTCGCCACGAGCCTCTAAGTTCTGGTTCTAGCAATGCCACAGTCAGGTAAATGAGTCAGGTCCTTTGTGTCTTTACTGTGCAGCCATGAGAGTAACTCCAGGGCCTGAAAACGGGGAGTGGTAAATGTTAAGGTATCAGTCGTCGTGGGGTTAGCATGGGGAATCAATTCATGTGCGGTGGATGATGGGGCAGTTACCCTTTAAGGGAAATCAAACATTCTATGGGAGTGGAGGCAGGATATGGTTCAACCCTGGTTTGTTGCTTAGTATATGCCCTGTCCATAGCTGCTTTCTTTTTTCTTACGTGTGCCACTAGTTACGCCAACCTCAAGTTTATGGCTACCCAGATTGCCTCTGGGATGAAGTACCTTTCATCTCTCAACTTTGTCCACCGAGATCTGGCCACACGCAACTGCTTAGTGGGCAAGAACTACACCATCAAGATAGCTGACTTTGGAATGAGCAGAAACCTGTACAGTGGTGACTACTACCGGATCCAGGGCCGGGCAGTGCTCCCCATCCGCTGGATGTCCTGGGAAAGCATCTTGCTGGTGAGTTTCTACATCTGTGAGCCTCGTCCCAGCAACTGACCTGCTGTTCAGGTGTGAAGCGGGACAAACTGGAGGTGGCAGGAGGCGAGCCCCATAGACTTTGACATTTTCCCCTGATTTGAGAGGGTCTTCTCTGAGCATTTTATTATTGTTGTTTTGCTGTCATTATTATTATAGACTTGCCTACTTCTTCTGGGAAACGGTAATGTACCACTCTAGAAACTTTAGCTCTCCCCATTGAATGGTCTTCATTCTGGGCACTAAAACCCTTATCTGTTAAAAAATATGTTGTAATATATTTTCCATATTAAGTTTATGACCATGCCCCTTATCAATTATTAAACCATAAATTCTCACTTTCTACAATGTTACCTTGGTTGTCTTCCATAATATTCAGAGAATCAGAGAAAAGTCTGAGCCCGGTTTGATTTTGTTCATTTCTACTTCATCTGCTTATTTCTACCTGATAATCATTCAGGATTCATAAGTTAATTTTGCAATAAAAAAATGAACATCACCACGGAGATAAGTTAATGCTTTGGAATCTTGCCTTTGATGGTTTTTCTCCTGTATGCATGTCTTATATGTAATGTCTTTGATTTTTTTTTTTTCAGAGCTGGGGACCGAACCCAGGGCCTTGCGCTTGCTAGGCAAGCGCTCTACCACTGAGCTAAATCCCCGACCCTGATTTTTTATTTTTAAGTATACAAGTGTGTGTGTTTGTGTGCATGTGCATGCATGTGTGTGTGTGTGTGTGTGCATATGTGTGTACATGTGTACATGTGCATTTGTAGTAAGTAGGGATGTGCATGTAAGGACACATGGTTACAAAGGCCAGGGAGCATGTCAGATCCCCTGGAGCTGGGGTTGCAGGCAGTTACAGGGTGCTGGGCACTGACCTCAGGTCCTTTGGAAGATGAATAAATACTTCTGTCTGCCTGTTTTCCTAATACATGGGAGGCTGAACTAGGAGAATTGCTGTTAGACACACACATGGTTTAGATAGCGAGATCCTGGATCAAAAAAAAAAAAGAAAGAAAGAAAATGAGCAAGAATGATGATATAATAGTTGCCATTGTATAAAAACCCGGTGACCTTTTCATCCATATATGTGAACCTTTATTTTATCAACTTCTAACATATGTAAGCATTATTTTTAATCTAAAGGAGCAGCTGTGTGGTATTCAAAAGAGACACATGGGGTTACCTTCAGAGGACTATGTTTCCTAATCAGTTGTTAAATTGTTAATGGACTTATTAACTGGAATAATTTAGTGAACCACTCCTTTTATTTTTCTGATCTAAAAAATCAATACCCTTTACATGTCTGTACCACTATCTTTATTAAATAGAAAAATGTGTGTTTATTGAGCACTGATCCCATCTGATCTCAGTGTTGTTATTTGATAAAGTAATCTTCAAGACTGGGGCCATCAATGAATAGGGAAGTGAGAATCCTGGATCCACCAGGCCTAATTCCAGGCCCTTAAAAGCCTTTCTTTATTCCTACCATCAAAACAATCGATTTCTCATGCTAACTTAGGCTTTTCCCAAAGTGGTCTATATCCTCCAGGTGACCTTCTAGCGTTCAGAGAGCTGGTAGCCCAGAGGCCTCTGTTCTCACGCTCAGTCCAGGGGCTTAGGAACTGCATCCTCACAGCTCTTGGATTACATGTCCAAGAGAAGCAGGCCTAAGCTGAGGTCACAGGGATGGGAGAGCAGACGGCTTTCCAGTAACCACTTCTAGTTCCTCCGTGCACATCTCGGCAGTGTCTGCATTGCTCGCCCTTGTCGGGGGAAGGAAGATTGATTTCCGATGACCGGCATGGAACAGGCTCTTTGTTTGTGGGCCTGGCTTGCTCTGACTTTTTTCCCCCCTCTCCTTCAACAGGGCAAATTCACCACGGCAAGTGATGTGTGGGCCTTTGGGGTGACTCTGTGGGAGACTTTCACCTTTTGCCAGGAGCAGCCCTATTCCCAGCTGTCGGACGAGCAGGTTATTGAGAATACTGGAGAGTTCTTCCGAGACCAGGGGAGGCAGGTACGGACTGTGGGGAATACGGACTTGGGTGCTCTCTCTCAAGGGAAGGAGAAAGGACGGTCCTGACTATGTCGGAAGGCCCCAGCTCAAGGATGGCAACAAAATTCTCCATCTTAGGTTAAGTCTATTTGTAAATCTAGATCGTCCAGGAAGTCTACTTGGTGGTAAAAAGAGGAGTGAGGGGAGTCAATGGTGTTTGCTTAAAAAAAACCATCAGAATAAGATATGATGGGGGTTTGGGCTGGTGAACAATGTTTCTGGACTTGGACATTCTCAAAAGGACTGGTGTGCCCTGGTCCTTCTCTGGGGACGTGCCTCTGGGCCTGCCAATTGATCCTCTTGTAGGCGATGGACAGCTGAGCCCTCAAACTCATGCAGAGTCCTGACTCCCTGAGATACCAAGCTTTCTTTGGTTGGCTAAGTTTTTAATGCTCATCTACAGCACTTATTTGGTTTATGCTTCCATATTCATTCAGAGGCTGCTGATTGCTGGCCTACCCCTTATAGCTTGCTCAGTCTGCTTTCTTATAGAATCCAGGACCACATGCCAAGGGATGACTCTACCCACAGTAGACTGGGTAATCCCTAATCAATCACTTATCAAGAAAATGCCCCATAGGCTTGCATACAGACAGATCTTATGGAGATCTTATCTTAATTGAGGTCCCCTAGATTTCATAATTAAGGTCCTTAGCTTGTGTCAAGTTGACCGAAAACTATCCAGCACAGGAGATAACTGCTCTCTTATTGTGATAAAGCAAAGATTTGCTCTTGTCTTTATGAAATAGGCAGTGGACTAAGAAGAAAGCTTTTCTTTCTTAGATTAATGCATTTAAACCACACATGTCAAGTTAAAAGTTGTGTGCTCAATTAGGAAATGGATCCCACTCGTTGAAATAATAGTCTTAGCTCGAGTAATTCCTAGAATCATAGGCAAAAGTGGGGTCATTGTGAGCCTCTTGGTTTTCTTCAAATGATTCTCAACAGAAATCCTGCAGAGTCAGTTTTTTTTTTTTTTTTTTTTTTTTTTTGGTTCTTTTTTTCGGAGCTGGGGACCGAACCCAGGGCCTTGCGCTTCCTAGGTAAGCGCTCTACCACTGAGCTAAATCCCCAGCCCCGCAGAGTCGGTTTTTAAACAAGACTGCCACCCATGCCACAAGAGGAAGGCCAAGTCCTTTCCTGCATTCTGTTAGTTTTATATTAGTGTTCACCATATTAAAAATGTTCACTAAGCCATCAAATGGTATTTCAACTCTGTTATGCAGCTTTATAAGAACATGGCAATTTTAACCAATTGAAAATGATAGCAATTCTCATTTATAATAACTTTTAGAACTTTACTTTTCTTATTTAGTTTTAGGCAGTCTATGTAAAAAGAACCACTAATTTTTACCTACAGGGTACTAGCAGTGTACCACACACACATCTGACCATCTCCCTGGGATTAGGGGCAAGAGTCAGGGATTTGACTGAATCCAGGCCAAAAGCAAATATGACCATCACGTACTGGGTCATGTCTCAGTTACAACTCTAAGTTTTGAGGAAGAAATTTCTGAATTTGGCATGTCAAATGTAAATAGCTGGTTAAATACAAATGTGTTAGATTCGGTAAAATTTGATTACTATTGTGTTTATAGTTGAAATTCCAGTATTCGTGTTCTAGAATTTGATCTGAGCAGATATAGACAGTGCTGTCTTTATCGTCTTCTCCAAGGCTTCTGTAGTCCCTGAGCTACACAAATATGATACGGCCATTTCCTTAGTTCATCCAACCTCCTGGGCACAGGAGATACCCGGAAGGAGGACAGTGTGGCTGATAGGAATTCTAAATTTCAAATGCTTAAATGTCCGCAGCAAAAATTCCAACCATTAAAAGTGGGGAAAAAATTTAAAAAAAAAAGAAACAAAAAAAAAAGTGCATCTGGCATTTTTGTGTTCAATTTATAATCACAAGGTGTGAAGAAATTCCAGATGGCATTTTTCTTGATTGCTCACGGTATGAATAGAACTTAGTTACTAAAATTCAATCGCTTTAAATTTTACTTTGGTGTTACAAGAGATCACAAATGGATATGTGTGATAAGAAGTCTTATGAAATGTAACTGGAACTTCTCAAGTGAAATTGTTATTGCTGTTGTTGCCTTTGAGGTTGAGTCTTGCACATTTCCAAGGTGATTTTGAATTCAGATCCTCCTGTCTGAGCCTCCCAAGTGCTAGGACTCTGGGCCTGCCACTACCACACCTGGAACTTAAAGTGATTATAATACTTTTTTTTCTAAAGTTCTCAGAAAGAGCCCAGCAATTTTATGTTTATCAGTAATATCTGAGAATGCCAATTATCAGTAATGGTTACTTCCTAACGCCTGGTATTTTGTAGCCATTGCTTTGTAATTCTGACTTCAACTTTGTTGTATCTGATTTAATAGTCATCTAATTTGCTATTTTAGCAGAAGTCAAATATTTTTGCCTATTGGTCTTTTTTATTGTCAGTGAAGAGTTGATGGGCATACGTGATTATAAGACTCCGGGTAAAGCCCAGCTCCTATGATACAGAATACAGGCTGGTGTTGTATGAGATAAGACAGGGCAATGGGAACTAACTAGGTACAGAGATTGGGTTCAGCAAAGGCAATGATACTTTGATGGTTCAGGGATCATGGAAAAGTTAAGTATGGTTTAGTAATCTGTCAATATAGCGTGGTATTAAAAAGTACAGTTAAGGAGCTGATAGTAATAAATTATAAAATGCAGAAGGTGGATTGGGAGCCAGCAGAGTAGAATCTTGCTTGTGGAGATGGTAACTGGCAACTTCAGAGTAGCATCATAGGCTGGAATTAGGGCATCTCAAATATGCCTGTTAGTGCAATCTAATCTCATCTAAATGAGAACAGAACAGAGGAGGGGAAACACAGAGAGCAATGGTGGGCATTGCTAGGATACAGCCTGCTTCCCAACTTCTACATCTGGCTGAAATATTGTTCCGATCAAAATTGCAATAAAACCTCAAATTCTTTATGGAGCTGAAGCTACAAATGTACTTTATTTCTGTCATATTGGCTCAGCCAAGAGTTGCCCTCATTGATGGCAGAGCAGAGTCCCTTTTGCATTGGTGTAACCTTTGGCAGGAAGGCAGGGCCCACAGGATGGCCCATCACGAAATACTGCTTGAGAGGGCTAGAGAAGAAGAAGGTGATAAGAAATGGGCTGATGAGATAGAGCTCTTGTGCTGTGAGAATAGCACCCATGTCTGTCACTAAGTTCAATAAAGTGCCGAGGGTACACATCGAGTTATGCTATAGCCCATTCTCCTCCTGCCTCCTAATACATAATTTTCTCTCTTTTCAAATTTGTGTTCCCAAAGATCTATCTCCCTCAACCAGCCGTTTGCCCCGACTCTGTGTATAAGCTGATGCTCAGTTGCTGGAGAAGAGAAACCAAGCACCGACCATCCTTCCAAGAAATACACCTTCTGCTTCTTCAACAAGGAGCTGAGTGATGCCATCGGTACCTGGCAGTGTTCCTGTGGCCCAGATCCTCCCCACAAGACCTACCGCTCACCCACATCTAAGCCACTCCAGCTGGACAGTCAATGGACCCGAGAGACAGAGAATTAGTCACTCTGCCCTCTCTGTTCCTCACCTCCTCCACTGCACTTCCCTGTTCCCTACCATTGACTCATATATACTTTTTTTTACATGAAATAACTAAAAAAGAAAAAATATAGAGCAGATATTAGTAAAAGAAGTGTTACTTGATATACCGAAGGGTTAGATAATGAAGACTAGAAACTCAAGATAATTTATAAAAGTTATGCTTATGTTTATAAGTGTGCAGATCCTACAATATTTTTCCATGTCACTTTCTGTAAAAATACCTTTAGAAAGAAAAAAACTTGAAGAATATGAATGTCTTGGGAACCATGAGATTAGGCTTAAGGAAAATACTTAGTAGTCATGAAGAATTGCAGGACTTGGCATTCCACAACTAATGGGTGATTTTCTGATTTGGACATGACTCTCAGATTTCTCTGTCTCTGTCTGTCTATTTGTCTATCCATCTGTCTGTCTATCTATCTATCTATCTATCTATCTATCTATCTATCTATCTATTTCCTCAAAGTGAGTGCCATGTACTTAAAAATCTCTACCTTGTTTCTTGGAATGAAAGTTTTCTTCAATCATGGCCAGAGGTCGTGGCCTACCTATGAAACAGGGCATATGGGTAGAAAGAAATGTCTGTTGTAAAGCTGGAAGGACAGAAGGACACAGAAGGGAAAGATTGCACAAGATTCCCAGTAGACTGTGGTTATAGGAAAGGAGGTCCTTGGAGGATGACTAACAAGTGTACTATTTGTTGGTAACATGTGAAGGTCTTCATCTGTGTGTTTTAGTGACAACTTGACTTTAATCAGTAAAGCCTAGCATTTTGATTTTAATGGTTGCTTCTTTGGTTCCTCTTGTCCAATTCTATTTCTTTCAATACGCGATGCCTTTGTGGGACTCTTTAGGCTAGGTTTTCAACTTCTCAAACATAAGTATCCAAAGTCATGTCCAACATACAAGAGACATGTTTGGAGTGTTCTCAAAAGTTTAGCCAAGACCCATGAAAGAAGTTGTAGGAAGACTGATTTCCACTCTTTACTTGGGAAATTATAGAAATAGAACATACACAGGTGAATGGGCTTCCCCAGAGATGGGGAGTCTCTCATCTCTGAGAAGTTTCTGATACTAGCTGAAGAAGTATGCAAGGAAGAGGTTCTTGACTACTGGCTACATATGGGATAATAAAAGGATGACCATTCGGTGTTACTGACAGTGGTTTTGCCAAAGAGAGGTTGGCCAGTGGCAAAGCATGAAGCTCTGGCTTCAGGATTCATGAGAACTGATGCACAATCAAGCAGGAGTCATCTTAGAGCAGATCCTAAGTTTTCATCCTCCACAGACTCTAAGATTCAGCAGAAATCTAGATTACAAACCCCTTAAATCCTAAAGAGGGAAACCAAAAAAAAGATTATCAAATAAGCTTCCCAAGTCAAGGTATAATAATGGTGGCTTGCTTATGTTTATCCTTTCAGCTTGCTCCACGGTCTCTTAGAAACCCGAGTGCTTCTTGGTTCAGCATGGCTACAGGACACAGCATAGGTATAACCCTAAGTCTTAATTCGTGGATCCCATTCACTCATAGCAAATTTATCTCTCCTTTTCTACCATTCTCAGCTTTTGTCTTTCCCGAGGCTAACTTTGATCAGAGAGGTAAGAGAGAGCATTGGGTTGGGAACTCTGGCCCTCTTTCTGCCACAAGCCAAGTATGCCATCTTCCCAAGTCTTGCTGTCTCTCTGAATTTGTTTCCTTAACTGTCTCACAAGAAAAATGGACTTAGGTGATCTAGTAATCTCTTGGAGTTCTGCTATGGTTTGTGCTTGCTGGAGAACAGACTTGTGCTTGATGTAGGTTCAGTTTCTGCACAGAGAATTGTGGCTGGTGATAGTAATCCTCAGAGACATCATTTAAGTAACACCACCGCCTGCCTTATATCTGCTTTAGAGTGAACAGGTACGCCTTCATGTTATCTCATTTGATAGTTCTATGGTCAGACATGCTTCTTTCACAACTCTTGTCTATATTCTCTTCAAGATCCTGCCCCCAGTTCACTGTATCCCTTTAAAAATGAAATTTCCAGGTCTTTGCTTTATGGAACTAATCTATTCCAGATGGCTATCAAATATGTATCATCATGTACAGGCACTTTTTTTTTTTTTTTGGTATGAAGAAGGCTCCACCTTCTGGCACTGAAACCTTTGTATTATAGACACAGTTTTAGTTTCTATTTACAGTAGTAGACTTTAGCAGTACAGGTCTGAGTGACGACCATGGTAGATGATACGGGCTTACTCAAAAGACTTACAAGTAGTTCAAATCTAAATCTAAAGAAAGCAGAAACGGATGAGAAACTGTGGGTTATTGTTATTTCCCCAAGTTATTTGTGATCACAATACATGTGGATCATTTGTGTCAAGATGTCCTTTTTAGACGGTCATATTTCAGTTCATAGCTTTGTTGATGAATGCATACATACAATAGCCAGGTCCATTTATTTTTCAGTGTTAGGGAATCATACCCAGAGCTCACATTTGCTAGGCATGGATCGATATCTCTCTCTACATTATAGATCTATAGCCTAGTATCTATGTTCAAATCTTGATCTGTTGACCAGGCAAATATGTAACTATGTCACGTATGTGACCTGGAATGGAAACGAGGGTCCTGAGGACAGCATGCCTTGTTGGGGCTGTGGAAAGATTGTCTGTGAATGCTCAAAATTGTATAACAAAAGAGGGCTGTACACAAGTCTGTGGGTAGTGTTTTTTAAAAGTGGTTACACGGATGTGTGTATGTGCGGCTGGATGGAGAGGATGGGGGGAAAATGAAAAGGAAGGTGCCATATAGAGAGGCAAGGAGAGGTTATGGGGAAGACACAGGGTGAGGCAAGTCAGACGTGGTTGAGACAGGGCTGGCTGGAGGCTATGAAGTCAATGCTGATACCTGAAAAGAGATCTGAGCGAGGCTAGAATAAGTGACTTGGAAAGAATGGAGGGTAAGGAAGTAAAGGAGAAATGCTGGGTGAGGGGGCCTGAATCTATTAAACCGATAGTGGGTACATGATAGGCAATGCAAGGGATTTTTGCAGAGTTGAGGGAGCACATGGTCTTCACGGATATAGAAACATGTAGCCACCCGAGCCATCAGGGAGTGACCTCCTCGTCTTGGAGAAGTGGGTACAGAAAGCAGTTTGCTCTCCTGTGAGTTCTAGACCACATCTAGGGCCGGTGACAGTGCTGTCTGTGCACGGGACTTGGTGTTCCATGTGCTGTTTGGGCATGAAGTACTGAATCCACTTTCAGAAATGCTCAGCATAGCTTGGTCTAAAATGGCCACAGCGAACATGGGAACGGTAGGTGTAAGTTAGACAACACTAACTTTTGTCGGATCTTTGATCGAGCTGTGTGTCATATTGGAAACAAGTTCATCAATCTGCCACCCCGGCATCCCACGAGAAAAGCGTGATGTGGTCCTAGGCCATATGTTTTAAGTAAAGAGGAGATGGGGGGCGTGTCAGGATGAAGGAAATGTGGGAAGATGTTCTAAAGACATGTACTAGAAAACTGAACAGTGTCAGGTTTCATCCAGGACAAAAAGAAAAGAATTGCAACCCACTGGTTTTTGCAACTTTGATGCTAAGTTGAATTCTTGGGCCTGCGCTTGCAGTATAGTCTTTTTGTTTTGTTTTGTTTTGAAGCCTATGCCCTTGGGCACTATGTGAGGTAAGCACCTAATGTTTTTGCAAGATGCACATTCTGGTGTACTCTGGGAAATCCTTTTTGAAGTTTCCTATTCTGGCAACGGATGAATGTCATTGGTGCTTGGTGAATTAACTGGGATCCTGAGTTAAGAAGAAAGGAAACCGGATAGTTACTCAGGACTTGAGTAGGCTGGCAGGAAAAGACTAGGGAAGGACCATTTAGTTGTCCCAAGTTTTTCAGAAATTTTTTAATTTGCAATTATCTGAGACTTGAAATAAGTTACAAAAGAATCAGTGCAGAATAGCCTTAGCCTGAATCTAGTCCGCCCCCCAACCACTGAAAATATTTTAGTCTATTTTCCTCCACTGAAACCATGGTCTGTTTTGACCCATTTTCAAAACTGAACTCTAGGCCTGACTTGGCTTGTGCCAGTTTTCCTACCTTGTACCCATTTGCTCACTGGCTATTATGACCCTTTCTTGGTTTGTAACCTGGCTTTGGTGGCATACAGGATAAAGAGTCTGTCTAGGTATTACTCTACACCTGAGAGAGAACATCAAACTGATACAAATGAGAGAGAACATCAAACGGACAAGCTCTTTTATCAGTGAACAATACTCCACCTTTTTGCTGAATCCACTTTCAAATAAAGTTCTTCCTTGCTGGACCCAGAATGGCCACAGCATCACAAAGGAGTCACGTGCAGTGTTTAGCTCTCTGTTTGGTATCCCAAACACTCCAAGAACAACTTAAGAAGAGTAACATTATAAAGGGCTTTTAAGTGGAAAGGGATTCCAAACAGAAGAACAGGACACCTGTTGGTGAGAGGGGTCTAGGAGAAAGCAGTACTTTGGTCAAGAATTAAATGGGATGGAATGGAAGCACTTAATGGGGCTGGAATAAGACACATACGACACAAATATAAACCCCTAATGTGAGGTTAAATGCTGTCTTCCGAGTACCAGAGAAACTTCGTTTGCTTAACTGTTTGTCCTTGCTTAGCTGTTAAACTAAATGCAAGCACAACAGTTTCCTGGGGAACATTTGAAACTGTAATCTCCTAGACCTTGGGTTTTCTGTTAGACACTTTTACCCTGACTTTCTTAAGGACTACAGGAAAATAGCCCTTAAGTCTGTGGCTTATGAAGTTCCTAGCTCACAAGTGAATATTTTGTGAATTTTATGTTTTTAATGAATAAAGTATGGAGAAAGTATGTATCACTTGTGTTAATTTGGGGGAGAAGTGCTTTATAACATAGAGGGCTTATTCTCAATTAAAAAGAGAAAGAAAAAAGTGCCCTCAGGCAGTGTATACCCTTGTAGTCTTTGTAAGGGAGAGAGAGAGAGAGAGAGAGAGAGAGAGAGAGAGAGAGAGAGAGAGAGAGAGAGAGAAGACGACTCTGGCTCCAAACTCAGCCCTCTGAAGAAAGCTATTTAGTTTCTCCTACAGACACCTTGCCAGTAACCTTACAGGTCTTACAGGAGGGCAGACCTAAGTTCCGAGGCTGATCTGCAACCACAGCTGTCCATCAAGAAAACATTCCTTTCAGTGCAAAATGGTTCTTTGCTGTTTCTGGATTCCCTTCTTCTTGCCCCATGTCCTGTTCCTGAGGAGCTACTTCCTGTAGTAATACGGTGGACTCTTCTATGAGGAGACAACCTCTGGGTGTTTTTCAATAGCCTGTGGTGGGTAATGTGTTTTGTCAAGGGCTAAATAGCAGATGGATTTAATTTCTGCTTAAAACGGTCACAGTCATTCTGAAACGGACACATAAAAATCCTCTGTATTAGAAAACGGAATGGAGCGCGGTGCCAATTGTATTTTTCTTTATTTATTCCCTGTAAGTCTGTCAGATGATAAATTGTAAATACCAGTGATTAAAGAGTCATGCTACTGATGCAGTCTTCTTTCTGTCTCCGGGACAACAGTTCTGGTCGCTGCTATCTTTCTCCTTCACACGATTTGTGGAGTGGTGAGAGACACAGGAAAAGAGCTGTAGTGGGTGCATGCAGCACGGACATGCTGGTCAGGGCTGTCTGACAGAGGGCCACGTGAAAAGGCTTCTGTTAGATATCAGTTGACAGCTAACTCACATGGCTGTGTGTCCCCGACGGAGTAGAAACCTTGTTTCATATCTTCACCTTATTGGGCCACTTCTGGGAGGCTGAGTTTCCAGGGTTATTTTGAGAGCCTTCATTGTCATTACTGTGGTGTTGGTTTGTTTCGTTGGTTTGTTTATTTATCCATTTATTTATATTTATTTTTAACATTCCAGATTTTATTCCCCTCCAGGTCCACCCTCTGACTGTTCCACATCCCATACCTCCTTCCCACCTCCCCCATCTCCACAAGGATGTCACTACTCCACCCACCCCACCAGACCTCTAAACTTCCTGAGGCCTCCAGTCTCTTTTGAGGGTTAGGTGCATCTTCTCTGATTGAACCCAGACCTGGGAGTCCTCTGCTGTATATGTGTTGGGGGCCTCATCTCAGCTGGTGTGTGCTGCCTGGTTGGTGATCCAGTGTCTGAAAGATCTCTGGGGTCTAGATTAATTGAGACTGCTGGTCCTCCTACAGGGCTGTTTCTTCTTCTTCTTCTTCTTCTTCTTCTTCTTCTTCTTCTTCTTCTTCTTCTTCTTCTTCTTCTTCTTCTTCTTCTTCTTCCTCTTCTTCTTCTTTAAAGGAACAGAAACCCTTGCTAAATCCAAATATGGTCTGTCTCAGGCAGCTGGTCACACAAGCATACATTAACAAGACTGTATACACCTGGGATCCAGATGCAAACTTCGCAACAGAGATTAGGGAGGAAGGATCCCAACTGCATTTTACTTTAACCTGCAGAATTTCCGAGTAACATGAGCACTCTTCTTCCAGCAGTGTCATCGTGGAAAGAGACTAGGTATGAATTCTCAACAAAGAAACATGTTCATGAGTGCGCCTCCTGTCTCAGGACCCAAGACCAGGAACTTATACACCTGAGTGGTGGAAGCAGGATGGAAGGAAAGGGAACAGGGGGATTGGAGATGTTCAGAGAGATAATTCCGCTGTCAACACGTAGTGCCAAGGCAGACATGAGTGATGCCTTGCATCTGTGCACACTCAGACACAAACGCACAGATGAGTTATTTGTATGTAGGTCATTACTGAGGATGGAAATTATGTCCATTCAGTTTTTCATTAGCAGTTTGCATGGGATTGGTTAAGTTGTAGAGAACAAGAAAACTGTTTCCCATTTATAGTTTTATATTCATTTCCTATTTGAAGGATTCACATCTGTAAATCCTTCTCTTCCACAGTCCTTGGATCCTACACAGGGCAACACGTGACCCTTTACCATCAATAAGTTGGGTAAAATTCTGAGTTAGTTTTGAGCCAGACTGAATGTGGGTTTTTTTTTTTTTTGAGGGAAGAGGGTTGAAAAATATGAACAAGAAAAACTCCACAGCCCCAACTGACAGTTATTCATCAGTCCTGTTTGCAAATTAGAGGCCGTCAATTCTGGGAATATTTCTAAGAACCAAGAGTAGAGTTTTATTATCAGAGCAAAGGACACATCCTTACCTACTGTATCATAAAAGGAAGAGATCAGTGTCCAAATTTAGTGTAGAGACAGATTTATTATATGGATTTATTATACATACATACATATACATACATACATATATATATATATATATATATATATATATATATATATAGAGAGAGAGAGAGAGAGAGAGAGAGAGAGAGAGTTGCTGACACCTGCTCAACTCATACCAAGGCTTGCCAGTGATGGGTAGACTCACTGTGTACCAAACTGTTCTGGTACCCAACAGCAGAAGCCCTCAAACAACACAAACCTAAGATGAGTAGTTTGGAGTGAAGTAAAAACAAAAAAACCAAAACCCAACACTCAATTGTGAATTAAAATATATTTCGATTGTTCTAGGTTGTGACTCTCCTATGACAAATTACTTTAAAAAGAAAGCACTCTAGATTAACAGTCCAGTCCATCCCTTGATGGTCACAGAGCTTTGGAAGCAGCAACTTAGAGTACAACCAAACGAGGAAGACACCCGGATTTCCTCACCGGGCTAGGACAGAAGTGGTGGAGGAGGAGAGACTTTCTCTGAAGTCTTCCGGGCCTCGTCTAACTCAGAGCCGGTCAGCCCTGCACCGGTTCTCATCCGAGACAGTGGAGAGGCTGAACCCCTCCCCGACACACGCAGCCTCCTGAGGGTCTTCAAGCACGGCATCCATGCAAACAGTTGCACGACACAGCTTTCAAAAACATCTCAAAATAGACCTTGTAATACGTCCACTGAGTTTACAGTTGGGCGGTGGGCCACTTTGGTAGCCGCCCTAGGGTGCAGTGCATACACCTGTCCCACCCTAGACTCCCCACTCTCCCGTTTCTTTTAAAAAGCGAGCATTTTTTCCGCTGCTCTTTTGCAGCCACTTCTGACCTCCAGGGCTTAAAAGGATCATCTGGGCATGGAATCTCAAGGTGGAGGATCTTTATTTTTCACTCCAAGGCTTTAGGAAATGTGTTGTTACCATCTTTGACGAACAGCTGAAATGATCAGTTTTCTTAAGTTTTAGCAGTTCGTTGGTGTCATTAATCGAAACATATCGATTAAAGTCCAGAAAAGGTGTTATCAGTCATTTAGGATCACAGCTATTCATCGTTAAGTACAGCTTTGAAAGAGGCATAAAGTTTGTTCAGTCACCCTATGTATTAGTTCGTTCACTCAAGGTTAACTGTAAGTAGCGAAAGCTGGAATAACGATTAACAGCTGTGCGGGATACTTTTATGTGAAGTGAATTTAATGAAAATTGGGAGTTATGTATGCACTTGCCCTTCCCTCTCTCAATACCTAGCCTCACCCCCTCCGAAGCCCTCATCTGGGATAGTTTGGCGTTCCCCCCCCCACCAAACCAAACCAAAACGAAAAACAACAACAACAACAACAACAACAACAACAAAAACCAAAAAAACAAAACAAAAAGCAACCAACCAAACAAAAAACATTACAGCAGCCTGATAGGCACTGAAGGAGATGACAGTTCCCATTCCTTTAGAGTTTTGAGACTCTGGTTTTCATTCCACACTCAGAGACTGAAATTGCTAATTTACCAGTGATTCGACATAAATAAAAGTCAATGAAATCCACGTTCTCTTTCTCAAAGACGAAGCTTTAGAAAAGGATAGGAAGGTGGATCTACACGCCCCAAGGAGCCACCTTTGACTTGGATTCCTGCAGCCCAGCCTCTCCCTGGGAAACCCGGCTGAGCCAGGCTCGCCTCACTCAGAACAAAGACTCCGCCCTACAGTGACACCCACTGCCCGCTGGCTTGAGCAGACTGGGGGCGGGGACTTCCTGGATTGGCTAGGGCTCCTGGGTCGCGTGGCTCCGCCCCTCGGCCTATCTCACCTCACCCGGTGTGGGCGTGGAGAGAAGACGCCGAGTTGCGATTGGCGGGCCCAGCGCGGGGAACGGATGACGCAGGAGAGGTGGGGCCTGGTTGAGCCTTGATTGGTCGGGGTGCGCGTGGTCAGGGATCGTGGTTCTGGCTGAGAGCTGCTGAGAACCGTGGACGGGGTGGAACTCCGCTGCAAGGCGTGAATGATGCGGAAGGTGGTTTTGATTACCGGGGCGAGCAGGTGAGGTCTCCCGTGGAACCCTGGAGGTTAGGTTCCGGGGTTTGGAGAAGCGTAGGTCGGTGACTCACCTCGGTAGGGTCCACAGTGACACCATCCCTCCCTTCTCTGACTTTTTCAAGAGGTGTGGTCATGCCTGCCTCACTGGGTGCTCGGTGACAGGCGCTTTGAATTAAACATGACAATGGAAAGTGACTGATCAGCCCCGCAGTGATGCCGACCCTATGCTCTCAAGGGACCGTCAGTCTCGGGAGAGTAATTAATTGTAGGTGCCCACAGTTCACTTTTAACCCTAGGCGCAGTGGCGCGTCGTACACTCCGGGTGTTTAAATGTTAGCGCCCATGAACTTTAGGACAATTGGGAAATTTCATTACTGCAGTACATTTCGCATACTATCCCCAGGAACATACAGAACGATCAGTCTTGTGGCTATGACTTGTGCTAATCCAGGTGTCAGTTCAGTCACTCCAGGCTTGCCCACTTAACCCTTGATCCGCTTTATTGCCTAGTAGGCTTGTCATTTGTTCACAAAGAATGGAGGATTCCCCCAGCTGGTTGCACTGGTATTTTTGAGGAGTTAATACAGGATTTGCTAAATGCCACCGAAGCCTGTTTCAGTGATCCAATTACATCTACGTTAACTAAACCAGTGTAGGAAGGGGTCTGCCCTGGGCTTTTTGTTAGTGTGAATTCTCCTTTAGGTCAACTGGTTTTTGGTGGTTCTTACAAGGAAAGTGCCTATAAAGTCGGGCCCGATTTTGTGTGATTTCGATATACCGTGCTGTGTGCAACTTATATTAAAGGTCTGATAGTTGAAGTAAGGATGACTAGGCCCATACTATGTTTGATACTTTGCTAGCAGGCCACCAGATTATGTGGGTTCTAGACTCACATTGGGGCTCCCTTTGCTGGCAGTCTGCGTGAGAATTTGTAACCCGGGATGGCATTGCTGCCAGCAGTGGGCCCCATCTGCTGGGCACTTTGATATCACTCGGACCCAGTGTATCTAAAGCCTCTGGGCTCTGCTTCTCTGTCTTTGGCACCATCTGATTGCTATTTCTGCTCTCTGTCTACTTTCATTGAGGGCTTTTTTCTTACTGTTGGTTATTCTGCTGTGCTACTGTGTAGTCTCTTGAATAACAAAAGAAACACCAAAAACAACCCAAACCCCAAATCAAAACCTCACTGGTTCACTTACTAGGATTTACAGCCCTCCTAGTAGCAACAGTGAGAACCCTTGGCAGCACAAGAATATGGGGGCACAATAAACAGTTGCTAAAACCCTCTCGGGATATGTTAAATCACACTCCAACAGGTACCCCAAACCTCACTTACTGTGTCATTGAACTGTATTAGAGGGGAACAACTGGATGTTGCTTATCAGTGTGACTTATCAGGAGGGATTCCTCCTTCATATAACGTTTGGGTATTTTCTCTCTGCCTGGGCTTCTCATTGCAGCTCATATCAACACAGTCAATTTTCTGAGCCAGAGACAACTGCCTTCATTTAACACCATTTCAAGGAACTCACGCTTGTGCCTGAATTGTCCTTTCAGTGGCATTGGGCTGGCCCTTTGCGGTCGGCTGTTGGCAGAAGACGATGACCTTCACCTGTGTTTGGCGTGTAGGAACCTGAGCAAAGCAGGAGCTGTCCGTGATGCCCTGCTGGCCTCTCACCCCTCCGCCGAGGTCAGCATTGTGCAGATGGATGTCAGCAACTTGCAGTCGGTGGTCCGGGGAGCAGAGGAAGTCAAGCGAAGGTGAGTCTTTTTTTGATGGATTGCTGCCTATCGTAAAATCAGTCAAATCAGAAAAGGCAGGAAAGTATGGAAAGTTAATGGCTATTGTGTAAAACGAGTGTGCTTTCTTATGTGGTACCATAGCATGGCTTTTAATCAAACTGGACAGGACAGGGAAATATGAAAAGGTAATGGGTATAGTGTATATAAAACGAGTCGTGCTGAGGGAGTCCGCACAGAATGGCGTTAGAGCCCTGAGAACTTGGAAATATCCTTTCCAGTTGGCAAAAGCACCATTCTGTCTGACACGAGGTCTGTGTTCTGCTGTATTCCGTCCCGTTAGAACACATACGAAATTGTGATGCTATTTTATCTGGAGATAGACACACACTATGGCAATCCTTTCGATTTTGAATGTACTAATTATGCTGTTTGATTGAAGCCAGAACTTAATTTCCACGCTTTACCAAGCATTGCTTCTTCGTGCCTAGCAAAATAAGCTGCTATCGCTAAAGTTCGTAAAGTAGATAATGTGTTAATTAATCTGAGGTCCCACTGGCTTCACTTGCATGACAAATGACAGCTAAAGCACAACACTGTCATTACTTAAAGTGGCCATTTTAGTAATTCGAGCCATGTGGTCATTGTATGATCAAGAAATACTGATGCACAGTCTCTGTCGTCAACCAAATATATATCTCAAAGTCTGGTGTTATTAGCTGTGGCTCCTGGGTCACATAGAAGACACGATATGGTGCCTAGGATTCTGGGAGACACTGAGAATGAGTGTCGCCTGAGTGTCATGGGAGCAGGAACTGCCGGCCTTGATCCCATTCCAAAGGGGTGCACATACATTCAGGCTTCTGAACTCATTTCTTGGCTCCTCCATGACACGTATTCTAGAGCAAGCCCACCGAGACTACCTAATTCCCCTAGAATATTTACAGTTTTAGGGCATGAGTTAACCTTTCATCAGTTTATGGTACATAGCTCCCGGCCATGAGCTCTGAGTGGTTTCCACTTGGGTCTTCTGTTTTGGTAGCTTCCTGGCCATCCAGATCACAGGGCAGGACCTGCTGGATATTATGTGACTTTAACTTGCCAACTTGGGAGGGTGCGAACTAGTGAAAAAGAGATCAGGAGGAAGATGGGTTTGATTGAGGGTACTCCAGTGCTTGATTGGTGGGCTGCAGTTGGATTTCCGGCTAGAGATTTAACATCAAAGCCCATGGAAACCACCCCGAGCAAAGGATACTCAGGTCCCCACTGTGGCTAGAGACACTGCCAAGAAAGAGCCATTGAAACCCCGATGTTACATTGTGGTCATCTTCCTTGGTTTGGAAAGGGTTTCTCTGTCCTTGGCCCTTCGGTGTACTAGAGGTGGAGTGCAGTTTTGTCCCATCTTTCCTAACAATGCCATTTTTTGTATCTTACTTGCAGGTTTCAAAGATTAGACTACTTATACCTGAACGCCGGAATCATGCCTAACCCCCAGCTAAACCTCAAAGCGTTTTTCTGTGGTATCTTTTCAAGGTAATTTTCACAGTCTAGATCAGTGGTTCTAAACCTGTGGGTGGAGACTCCTTGTGGGGAGGGGCGCATGACCCTTTCAGAAGGGGTCACCTATCAGGTATCCCGAGTATCAGATATTTACATTACGATTCATAACAGTAGAAAATTACATTTACAAAGTAGCAATGAAATAATTTTATGGTTGGGGAATCACCACAACATGAGGAGCTATAGTAAAGGGTTATAGCATTAGGAAGGATGAGAACCACTAACTGAATACAAGGAAGGTATTCACTTTGTTGCTACCATTTGCCTTTGGTGTGTATGTTGAGTTGGGGAATGCTGAGAAGGATGGAGATGAACGGAAAGGAGGAGTTGGTACCACAGCGGGCAAGTCAAGTATTCGTTTTTGTGGGGAGCACTGCATGTGGTCATGGTTTTCATAATGGTCTAAGTTTCTGGAACATTCCATGTGGTCAGATGGTTCATGTTGATGTGGCTGAATGTGCTGGTCTCAGAACTCTTCTTGATAAGGCGGCATTCCTAGAGAGCATCCAGCATCTAGGAGGCTGTGTTGCAAGATGGCCGGCTCTGTGTCAGGAACTCTGGCTAGTGAGTTGAGGGAATACAGGAAATGAATGTCTGCCTGAGAGATTCTCAGCACACACATAAAATGGCTTTCAAAGCTATCTAACCACAAGCCAGACGCAGAAATAGCCGTGTTTGCACCCAGTGCATTAATTCATAGAGGTTTTTGATGCAGGCGACCTGCTCACTTTCTCTTTACTTTTCTTCCAGGAAAACAAAACACGCATCCATCCCACTATTAAACCGATCTCACAGCAACACACTCTGCTAATGTGTTCAATGCTCTTAGGATTTCTAGTGAAAGAGACAATCTGGTTAACTTTTTTCTGTAGTTAAACGCACTCAATCTGGGCGAAGACTTTTTCATTAGCACAGCTGTGATTGCCTAAGAACAGTTTCCCTCTAATCTGACTGGGTTGTGGGTGCGGGAAAGTAGGTTAAGTACACCTGGGAATTTGGGGGAGAGGAGTATTTGATATCTCATTTAATACAAATGTCCAAGGAATTGGTGTTTTGTCATTATAGAATCAAAGAAGGTGTGTGTAACGTCTTTGGTGTTTTCAGTTTCAGGAGCTTTAAAAAGTCACTACTGTCTTCTGTTGTTTCAGAAATGTGATTCATATGTTCTCCACAGCGGAAGGACTTTTGACCCAGAATGACAAGATTACTGCTGATGGGTTCCAGGAGGTGTTTGAAACCAATCTCTTTGGCCACTTTATCCTGGTATAAATACTAATACTAGTTCCATACTGACTGCTGTGATCATGAGGGTGTGCGTGGACATATTTCTGTTCTGTGAAGCTCATTAGTTTGTGGTTAGCATTTAATCTTTGAGTATTTACATCTGATCACTGGCCTTAGAAAATGCTGCTTCCTTAGAGAATGGAGGAGGTAGATTGGCAGATATACAGTCTCATATTAAAACAATGTACATAGCAGCAGAAAAAGTATGTTAGTTCTGTTCTAAGTAGTTCTACAAACTAGGCTTGGTATCATCTAGCCTGGGATAAAGTGTGCTGCCATTAAACACTGACGCATAGTTGACTTTTCCTTATCATGGCTTCTTCTTAAGCCTCCATACTTGGATGTACAATCCTAGGCATATATGAAGGAGTCATCATGAGGCTGTGTGGCTTGTCTAGTGTGTCCTGTGGTATCGCCTCTGGATCACTCTCATGGGCTGGCCTGAATATCAAGAGTAAGTGGCCAGCCATGATAGCTCATTGGTGCTGGGAGAAATTTGATGCTGTTTGTCTGGGTAGAACCTGTGTCTCTTATTTCTGACCTCTTTTCTTTGATCCCAAGTCTCTTAATTAGACCCCATTTAAGGCCTACCATGTGTTTATTAGAAATTGGTATGTGGAACACTAGTATGGACTAATCATTAAAGGAAGTGAGTGAGATAAATATTTGGGGCCTGTGTGGTAGCCTTGGGTATTTTCTTAAGAAAACATAGAAAAGTATAATATGAATAGTGTACCCTCATTTGTATTAACAAGAAAAGATGAAACGGAGAACTGGTTACCATCGATGAACTTAGGTACCAGGATGTTAGGAATGAGTGGAAGATGCATATTTTATTCTCTGAATTTTAGTACTGTTTGGGTTTTAGGGCTGTGGAGTGTCACATCCTTAATGACAATGATGTACTAAAATACAAGGTTAGAATAGGATTCTTATCTGATCTTTTCTTAAATAACTTTATAAAGGCCGTCATCTAAGGTGTCCTTGATCTCCTTAGAATCTTCTCCTGTTTCTTTGCTGTCTTTTTGAATTATTAAGTAAGACAGTCATTGAGAAGTGGTGGCTCACACCTTTCTCCCAACACTTAGCCTGAGATAGGAGGATTGCTGCAAGGCCAAACCCATCCAGGGCTACCGCGTGAGGAGCCCCTTTCTCAAAACAAACAAACAAACAAACAAACGATATTAAAATAAAATAAACTGGTAATGATAGAGAATTAATTCATTAATAATATTGTAATCTTGCGTTTTGATGAATCTGCTGTTTACAAAGTTAAGTTGTTCGGAACGTAAATGAGAACTGTGGCTGTGGGGCAGATACCTCGGTTGTCATAGCATGTCTTCGTCTAGGTAGACCGTATCATCGGGGGGGGGGGGGTGTTTCAGAACCCACTTACCCGATAAAAGGATGCCAAAACTATGAGCACAATGCCTTCTACGTCAGTTATGTTTAGGAATCTGACCAGATTTCATAAAATACAAACTTGAGTTCATGGTTCATGTGTAAATGAAGAAATGGATCCCCTTCTAGTTTGGCTACCATATAAAAATAATGACCAGGCGCTATGAGTTGTTATAAAGAGTAGGGATCCTTTCGGTGCGTTACACGTTCCTTGAAGTGGTACCCGTTAGGAGTGGGTAACTGACTCAGACTCATGTGTATGGGGTTTTCTTGTTTGTCTTAGTAAACACTGCAGCATGGGCCACACCTGGAAGCTTCATTGGTCGAGCTCCTTTTAATGAACTAATGGTTTTCGGTTGTGGTATATTTACAGAGCTTTTGAAAGGATGGTACAGAGAGTTCTGCATTCTATATTCAGTATCTTCTCTAATTTCCATTTTATATCAGTACTGTGCAGTTGTGAAGATATGCGATACGGCACTGATAAGTCATTAAGTAAGGCGTATACTAAGGTTGCCAGTTTTATTACATCTCGTTTTTAGCTCTGGGGTTCTATCCAGGGCATCACATTGCATTTAGTTGTCAAGGCTCCTTGGGTCCTTTGTTGTGGAAGTTTCACAGACCTCCTTTGGTTTTGGTGACCCTGACCGTTCAGGTTTGCTGCCCTGGTGTTTCATAGTTGGTCTCTCAGTTAATTTCTCTGATGTTGTCTCATGGCGAGATTGGGAATTTTTTTCAGAAAGACAGTAGATACAAAGTCCCTGTGTCATCACCTCACATCAAGATTGCATATTCCAAGGCCAGGCATGTCTGACAGGCGCTTATAATCCCAGCACTTGGGGTATGGAGGCAGGGAGACAGAGTCCAGAGCTAGCCTGTGCTATGCTTACTGAGATGCAGAGTGAGAGCCTGGCTCGATGATAAGGACTGCAGCCCGTGACCTTTCCATGCTGACCTTGGTCACCTGGTTGAGGCGGCTTGCCAGGCTTCTCCACTGTGAAGTCATGCTTCTGTCTCCGTAGTGTGGTGTTCAGAAGACTCTTGCTCTGTCTAACCCACACCAAGGGGTTGAACGTCACCTTTTAAAGGATGGATTACCTACAGAAATTGGTTGGAATTTTTCCAACGGGAAAATTTCTCTCTTCCATTTTTAAAATTCAATTCATTTGGTAGTCATGTGGAATCATGCTTATATATTTATGTATCAGAGTCTCTTATTTAAAAATGATATTTCTCCTTTTGTCTCTGTCACATATCCTACTTATTCTATATGCCATAAGATGGTAATTACGTGCACTCACGTGACCATCCAGCCCGTTTTTTCCTGATTTTATTTTTTTTATTTTAGAATGGAAACCAAGACAAACTGTTACTAGAATCGACAATCTGGGTTCTTGTTTCTTCTTAGATGTTAATAGCTCCAGGTCCTCTCAGCGAATAAACCATGGAGATAAATGCGTGTATACTAACTCATGACCGCATACATATTTATACATACAAGTAATCGCTCTAAGATGAGACAACACTAATGTCTGTAACTTTTACCCACTGCTGCCTGTAGCCCTTCTAGCTTCTTGCTCTCGCAACAGTAAAGCACCTGCTCCTTGCTACCATAGCCCCATGCATTTACTTGTTAGATTCTGGTATACATAGACAGAAGTTTTAACTTCTTAGCACATACCCCTAGCAGATCGTGACACCTTTTGTTCTGTGTCATCCTCATTCAGATTCGGGAACTGGAACCACTTCTCTGCCACAGTGACAACCCCTCTCAGCTCATCTGGACGTCTTCTCGAAATGCAAAGAAGTCTAACTTCAGTCTTGAGGACATCCAGCACGCCAAAGGCCAGGAACCTTACAGCTCTTCCAAATACGCTACTGACCTCCTGAATGTAGCTTTGAACAGGAATTTCAATCAGAAGGCAAGGCCCGTCTCGGAGGTGCAGATGTTAACAGTCAGGGTTGCCCTTTCCTTAGGGCAGAGATAAGCAGCACCCACCCTTTTAGAAAAATGGCATTTATTTCCTGTTCTGTACTCTTCAAGAACTCTGGTCCTCTGCTAATAGAATGACACGTGTTTACTCCAGTACAGCCACTAAGTACTTCTAGTGCTGTCTGTGCTTCTGTCTGCCTGCAGCTAGGTGGCTCACACCGTCTGGGTTTTCAGGTGAGAAAGTCGAGTCGTGTACTCAATGGTCACGTGTCCCTTGGACTTTGTTCTGAGCCTCCCGCCTCCAAGCCTCTGTCATGTTGATGACTAAAAGGCTGTCAGTCGTTGTAAACCTTGTGGAAGTGGATGATGAGGCTCTGTAGCTCTGTCTCTGAGCTTACAGAGTGCGAGGGTTTTATATAAACGAGAAGATACCCCTTACCAGTCACAGTCACCTGGAGTCACTGCCGCTTTGAGTGAACGGTTGGCCAGGTCCAAAATCTTCACCAGAATCCTTGGCTTCCCCATTGGCATGTTCTGGTTGTCATTACAGCTTAGATTCAGAGTGTTGGTCCAACTCTTGAGTTGTCCTCCTAACATCTTGAGGTCTTTAGAATTTGTCATGGCTGCTTCAAAGTCCCCTTGACATTCCTTTCCGAGGGCAGGGTCAAGCTGAATTTGTTCCGTGTTTCATAGAAAGCTCTGGGATTTCTTTTGCATTTTAGTTGTCAAGTAAAACATGGGACTTGTTTTTAGCTCACGATTCCTCTTTCTCAGTGTCCCAGGAAAGACAGTTTTAGAATTAAATTGGGGGATTCCATCTTTCCAAATTTTTGGTTTACTTTTTTAACAATATTATTATTATTATTTTAGTATTTTTGATGCTGGTGATCAAGCCCTGGCCTTTGTACTCGGTGCAGTGCCACTTGAGTTAGAGCCTCAGTTCTTGTTGACTTTTGCACCCTCACCCCTGTAAGTGATTTTAGACTTAAGTGGTCCTACTAAGCATCAAGGACAACTGAGAGTCCAAACGCTGCCATTCCCTAAGTTCATCCTTGAACTAAGTCACTTTGCGTCAAATCGGAATGTCACTGTGACTGTGCTCTGTGCCCCCAGGGTCTGTATTCCAGTGTGACGTGTCCAGGGGTCGTAATGACCAATCTGACGTATGGGATTCTGCCCCCCTTTGTTTGGACGTTGCTTCTCCCGGTGATATGGCTCGTAAGTGGCAAACACTTATTTTATTTTTAATGCGGAGTTAGGAAATTGAAGAATTCAAGTCGAGACAGACTGCCACTTGACTTGAGGTTTTTGATGTGCTGCGATCATAAATTTGAATTTTCCCTCTTAAATTGAAATTTGTTGTTGTTGTCATTACTGCTCTAAACGGCCACATAATAATACTGTTTTTTTTTTTTCCCATCAGCTTCGCTTTTTTGCACATGCGTTCACTGTGACACCGTACAATGGTGCAGAGGCATTGGTACGTTACCAGTTCATTGTCTGTATAGTAGCGTTGTGATGGGAGGGTAAGCTCACTGATGGCAGTGAATGGTGTGTTGGGGGCGCGTGTAAGGTAACAGCCTGTGGGTCGAACAACCCTTTTGGGGGTCACCTAGACCACTGGAGAATACAAATATTTACATCACAATTCACAACCGCGGCAAAACCACACTTAAGTAACAATGAGTTAATTTTATGGTCATGGGTCACCACAACAGGAGAGTGTATTAGAGGGTCTCAGCACTAAGAAAGTTGAGAATCGGTGCTATAATGGAACAAGGTTCATGGACAAGCAAATTCCATTTGAGACTAAAGTAAGTACCATGTTACAATGTTAGAAGCTTGGCATTTGACACCTGCTAGCATGCCAGTCGATACGACTATATAGAGAACACACTTCTGTAGAAGCAAGATGCACCAGGAGCTGCAGGAGAAGGGATAGGCCACTACAAAAGTCAGTCAAAGTAGGGGCAACAAGACCTGGTGTCTTATGTAAAGGTTTTTCTTCCTGGAGCGGGAGAGGTAGCTCACTTGTTCTCGTACGTGACCCAGTTTGATTCTCAGCCCCCACGTGGCAGCCCACAAGTATGCATAACTCTGGTTTCAGGAGATCCAACACCCTCTCCTGCCCTCCACAGGCACGCGGAATGCTTGTGGTACACTGACATCCATGCAAGCAAAGCCCTTAGGTACATAAAATAAATCTAAAGAAAAAATGTAAAGATTCTTCTTCCTCTCTTGGTGTTAGAGGATCAAGCTGCTGTATTAGGAAACCAAGCACAAGTTTGCACTCCTGCCAGCAGTGGAGGGGTGCTCCATTTTCTCCACATCCTCACCAATAGGATTTCCTTAAAGGATGCCTGACAGTTGGGCTGTGTGTGTTTCCTCATTTGTGACAGGCCTTACTCAGGAGCCAAACTTCTGTTCTCTTCTGTCTGTTAGTAATGCCTTTGCACATTTCTCAACTTAGCCCCAAAGCTCTGAAGGGTCAGAATCTCACCTGAGAAGAGAGCTGCCATTGGATTGGAATCCGTTGTCTTAGTTTTGAAGGGTGTACTCAATCCACCGAGACAGGGCTTTTATCCCAGAAACTTGACGGCCAGTACTCTAGTGTCCAGGCCTGGCTATTTCTTAAATCTTGACCAAATTGAGTTTTGAGGGAAACATGAAGGGAATAATATTAAAGAATCTAATCGTTCTTTTGGGAGGACACAAACTGATTGTGGAAACATGTTGTTAGACCATATTGGTATAGTGGCCAAGATATGAGGCATTCATGTGGTGCCTTAGGGGTTCCTCATTCTGCACATCTGTGGTGTGGAAGTCTTGTCTAGGTGTCAGGTGTATATTGAGCACCAATGGTGTGGGGTGTATTTAAAAGAGGAAACCCCCCTGTTGTGAAGCAGCTTAGAAGTATGTTTGGGAAAGTAACGAATCCATAAAATAGGTAAGGAAACAAGACATCTTGTCATTAGGTAGGGACTGTTCTTTGCACAGGGAAGCTAGGACCCACCGGGGCTGGGTAGTTAGAGCTGACTTCCATGAGAGTGGAACGAGATCTCGACTCCGAGGGGCCGGGTGATTTGGATAGGGTGAGCCCCATGATCCTGGTGTTCAGGTTTGAACTTCATCGTGAAGGGCTAGAGAAACAACTCAGGGCTTCATAGTACTTGCTGCCCTCGTTGAGAACCCCAGCTCAGTCCCCAGCACCCACGTGGCAGCTCACAACCGTCTGTAGCTCTGCTTCCAAAGGAGTCTAATGCCTTTTTAAGGTGCACACATTCAGCAGGCAGAACCCATAGAACAAAAATAAAAGTTAAAACAAGACCCGTCGTGATACTCCAGTTTTCTAAACGTACATGCGTAAATGGCCGTCACCCCAGACCTCTGACTCACTGATGTCTGGAGAGGCTGATAGGGAGGATGAAGGGTGGTGCTCGTCACATGAGCAGAGGATCTCTTTCAATTCCTCTGTACATTTTGTCTCCTTATGAGGGGAGCATGAACTTGAGCTGAAGCATAGGCCCACTGTGAGTGTGTCAGAATTACAGTAAGCATTCCCATCCGAGTTCTACAGTTCCTGGCTTGGAACCCTTGAGCATGGCTCCATGCATCTAGGCTTTTATCATATGTATATGTGTGTGTGTGTGTGTGTGTGTGTGTGTGTGTGTGTGTGTGTGTGTGTGTGTGTAGAAGGAGAGCAGTGAGCAGAGGCAGGGCATGGTGGTGGACTCTGTAACAGGTCAGATTTTTCAACAATGAATTTAAATCATAACAAAAACAATGTGACAACTCAGTGGGACAGAATAGAACGTTTTGAAGGCCCAAACGCAGAGATTTAGTTTATGAGAATGACCATCAGTAGAGGGAAGAGATGGGCTTTTCAAGCGAGGTTGTTGCCAGAAGGACATATATAATGTTCTAGTTAATTGAAGAGGTCTGTATGTCAAAATTAAAATATAAAAGTATTAGAAGAAAATATAGGGGAATTAAATGAAGTTTCAGAATGTGAAGGATTGCTTGTCAGAATGTGGAATCTCTAAGCAAGTGAAAATTAAAATAAAGTTGACCTGAGCCCAAACTCTACTACAAAAAAAGCACAGAGTAGAATACAAACATCTGCCTTACACAATAGGTAAATATTTCCTTAGTAAATCAAGACTCCAGCAAGGGAAAACAGCATTTGTTGGAATCACAGGCAAAAGCCAGAGTCAAAGACTCTGAAGAGGTTCAACCATGAATAAAGATGCCTGGCCTCTGATACTAAGAGAGGAGCAAACTAAATCTATAATTCAGAGCCCAGCTCCGATTAGCAAAGACTCGGACGTTTGGTGCAAGGCTCTGATGGCTAGTGATAAGGACATGAGACCTCGCCCGAGCTACGCAGCTTCTGTGAGGCTCTTGTGAAATGTTGCACTCACCACCCCCATGGTTTAGTTTGTAATCACAAAGGCTGCAGTCTACTGCATGTGTTTTTTTCACTAAAAGCTGAAAGTACCAGTTACAGCTGCCCGGGATGGGATTCTGTGCTTTCAAAAGCAAATGAAGCAGATCAGTATACATAGGTTTGAAAAATCGAAGGTATGATGTTAAAGTGAAAACTTCCATGTGTCATGCATACTTCGGTTTAAGAGAGAAGGATATGTGTTAACTGAATGAAGAGAGAGTTCTTTGCATGGCCACACGATAGAACAGTGGGTTACTCTCAGAGATGGCCGCTGTGTAGCTGCAAAATTGGAACGAGAGGACGACTTCCTTTGTGTAACGTGTAAATCTTTTGGTCATAAGCATCTTCTCACTGGTAAAATATTGGCCTAGTGACCTGTGCTCTGCTGTGGCGTGTGCTAAGCATGACATTGACTAAGCCCGTGGATGAGACATGGATTCATATGGGAATTGAGGGAGAAGATGGCCAAAGTAAGGACTTTTTTTTTTTTTTTTTTGTTCTGTTTTGTTATTTTGCTTAGATTAGCTCTCAAAGTCGACTTTGGAGCAGGCTGACTTAAATATGATAGTGGTTCCTAAGGCACTGAGATTGACTAGTGCTTTTTGAGAAGACTTTGACGATTTCATTGAGTACTGATGGCAAATCTCACCTGCTTGGGGCAGGAGCAATGTCACCGATGTCACTGACATGCTCTTCTCTTCCAGGTGTGGCTTTTCCACCAAAAACCGGAGTCTCTCAACCCTCTGACCAAATACTTGAGCGGCACCACAGGATTAGGGACTAATTATGTCAAGGGCCAAAAGGTAAATCCTTTGATGCTGTCACGTGTGAGATGCGGCCCGGCCGACGATGCTCTGGGCCTGTGGTGTTGACAACCCAGTCGAGTGGCTTCTGTGCCTGAGTCTTCGCTCTCGTGTTACCATGGTCCATCTCACTGCTTTCTCCTGTCTCATTGCTCTGGGCATATCTTCTTTCTGCTAAGCCTCTCTCACCCGTGTTCTTGTTCATGCCCGTTATCCTTCAGAACTCAGCTTCTTCCCCACCTTCTCTGTCTCTTTAGAACAGGGCCTATGACCTGTGGTGGGGTCTCCAGTACCTGTTCTGTGAAACACACCCTCACATGCCCCTGCCAGGATAAGCTTTGCAGGGGGAGGGGGGGGAACGTACCTGTTTCCCTTGTGTGCCGTCTCCTAATGAATAAATAGAGTTGTATGGAACACAGAATACTTCTGTGTGAAGTCAACTCCTCTTTGAATGTACACTCTGTGTGAGATAATTGTCAGCTCTGTCAGACAGCTATTTTGAAGAGTCAGGGAATAGAATAGAGAAAATCAAATTGGTATTAAGTCTTTCAGAGTCTCATCTAAAAAGAAATCAAGTAGAATTGCACGGGAGTGGGGCGGGGTGAGGTGGGGGGATGAGAACATGTTCTCGGGACTACAGGAACATGCTGTAGCTTTGTCACAAGCAAGGTCTGTTGTAGCCTCCTGTTTTTCTCCACCCAGCCTACTGAGGATGCAAAGTGAGGTAAAAATCAGCCTTTCTGAGATTTTGAAATACATCGTATTGGTTACTAGCGACTGGAAAACATTTTCGAGAAACAGCTCCTCAGGCAGGTAGAGTCGTGTGGTGCTTCTTGGCTGTCTACCCCTTGCTGGGCTAGCTCACCGCGGTGTATTAACCCAGGATCGCTTTGAAAATTTCAGTTAAACAGAAACAACATGGTTGATCTGGGTGTTTACAGATCGTTCTTTCCTGCATGAATTGTTTTGTTTTAAGGCAAGGTCTCACTAAAACCTTGTGGCTGGCCTGAGTGTCTTAGCGAGAGGGTTTCTGCTACTGTGGTAAAACAGCATGATAGAAGCAACTTTGGGTGGAAAAGATTTACTCATCTTATACTTCCACACCATAGTCTGTCGTGAGGGGAGTCAGGGCAGGAGGTCAAGGCCGGAGCCTGGGGTCGGGAGCTGAAGCGGAGGCTACAGAGCAGTGCTGCCAGGTATTGGCTTGTTTCCTTATGGCTAGCACCAGGACCATCATCCCAGGGATGGCGCTGCCCACCGTGAGCTGAGCACTCCCACATCATTCATCAACCAAGAAGATGAGCCACAGGCTTGCCTACAAGCCAACGTGGGGGGAGCATTTTCCTCAGCTCATGTCACCTCTTCACAAATGACAGCTGTGTCAAGATGGCATGAAATTAGGCAGCACAGACCAGTTATAAACCAGGTTCACCCACAGAGGCAGATCACAGAGATCCGCCTGCCTCTGCCTCCTGAGTACTGGGATTGAAGATGCCCACTACCATGCATCTCTCTCTCTCCCTCTCTCTTTTTAATAACTCAAGTTTGTATTAATTTATAATCCTTAATATACAAAATGATATACTTTTAGAAAACTCTGATGCAACTTACTAAGCTCACTTTGGGGCTTTTAGAGTTTATTTAACCTGATAACCTTACAGGGAACAATTTACTTATCAAGGGGAGAAAATGTTTAATTCCACAAACCCAAGTATTTCATTAATGTTCTGTGAGATACATTGAAGAGAAGACCTTAGCTTTGAATTCACTTGGGGAAATCATCCTTCCTCTCTGTTAAAGGGTCAGGGGAGCTAGTGGCTGCTCAAAGATCTTGGGGCTGGGGGGTGGGGGGGGTGGGGAGGTAGGGGGTGGGGGTGGGGTCACTGCCTTCAGTTGTGTATCCATTGCTGAGCCCGCCATGCTGCAGTCGAATGCCACACCCATGCACATTTGGACCACGTTGGATAAACCCAGTGTGTCCCAAAATAAACCAAAATGATCTGAAAGCGGGACAGGCGGGGAGGAGTAGGACGGGGGATGAGAGAGGCAGGGAGGATGAATGTCATCAGAATGCAGGTTTGTCATGGGATACATTTAAATAAAGGTGAGTTTGAACCAGAGAGATCTGTCACATTTGCAGATTCAATCCGAATAACGAAAAAGAGCAAATGAGGATAAATGTCATTTCCAAAATGTCGAAAGGTTTCCTTGATCCCTAGCGTTTAAGAGGAGCCTGGCTTTTTTGAGGTTTAGGCCCCTTGTTGGTTAGAACACAAAGAGATCCTGTTTTCAGGAGCTGAAAGGTGGTTCTTGTGTTCAGTTAAAGTAAGAGTTTCTGCAGGAAAAACAAGAATACAAAATAAAAGTGATGTAAGAATGAATCTCCAGTTTCTTGCACATAGAAGCCCTTAGGAAGGGGGTGAGCGTCTACAGGAATTCAGATGTGAAACCCCCACCCCTTCACACCCCCCACTCCCCCTACCCTCCCCGGTTCCCTTAGCAGTTGATTGGATGAAAGGAGTCAGAATAGGAAATAATGCTTACATTGGGTCTCTCTGCCTAAAGCAAGCAGCGGGAGGTTTGGCAGGTACCTTTTGCTTGAGCATTTATGTCCTCAGGTGTTTCCCAGCAGCCCCTGGATGGCCCCTTCCTGCCCCTTCCTATTGTCCCTGCGGGGACACCTCCCTTTGCTCACCTGTAGTGTGTTTTATTTTTCTTTTGCAGCCATCTCTATCTGTGCTTGTTTTCCAGATGGACGTAGATGAAGACACTGCAGAAAAGTTCTACAAGACCTTACTGGAGCTAGAAAAGCAAGTCAGGATCACCATTCAGAAATCAGATCACCACAGCTGACAGCGACGTTCCCCAGAGCATCCAGTCCGCGTACGCCCTGGTGCGCGCAGCTTTCTATCATACTGGGTGATACATGTTTGTAGTAAACCATAAGCCATGATGATCTCTCCTCCTACTTTTTAGAATGGTCTCCAAGACTGCGTGGGTGCACTTGTGAGAAAGGCGTCGCAAAGCAGAGGGGCCAGCTGAATACCCTCCAGAGTAGTGTCCTGTCAGAATTGCTAGAGGCTTCCCGCAGAGCATCCTCGGATAGCATTCTGCCACCCGGAGCCCAGTAGTTTAGACTTGCGTGATGGGGACACAGTACAGCCTGAATCTTCTTTTAGTCCCAGCGAGGAGAGGCAATGCTACTGACTAGGACTTCTACTTCCTTTGCTTTTCTCCATGATCCCTTTTTTTTTTTTTTAACTCTCTTTACATTCTTCATATGCTGCTTCGGATAATCTCATACGTTGTCTGAGCACGTGGCCCCACGTGACCGCCCACGCAGTCATTTTCAGGAACAAAGTATGTTTGTGTTTGGGCCACAAGCATGGTTTCTGATCTTTAATAACATCCACAGATGTATTCATTATGAACAGCTTATCGTCACGATCATAGTTCACTGGAATTAAACTTGTAGCAAACATCTATTTCTTTGTGTTTCAATAAAATTAAAAAAAAAAAAACTTGAGAAACTGCTAGGAAGCCATCCAGTGCACAGTGGACACAGAAGAAAAGCGTTCGTTTTTATGTGTAAGATGATGGAGTTTTTCAAACCTTTTCTCCATAAATCTTAAAGAACCACACCTGAGCATCCTTTGTTATGAACCAAAATGCTAGAGATGGCCAGGCATTTATATCATAAAGGCATCCTGTCACTCGGGATACAATCAAGTCAGTAAAAGTCTGAATGGAAGTGAGAAAAAAGTGATACGTAAATATAATCTCCCTACGGCTTGTGGGTATGAAAACCTTCTGGTTAGAGTTTCTTTAATTTTGTTGACCAAGAGGTTTTTTTGTAAAGATACAGGTGAGGATGAGCCCACGCCCTCGGACTCCTCTTCTCTCTCTGGGACACAAGAGATGGTTCATCCTGAGATTCTTCATCCTGAGTGAGCTCCCATTTGGAAAAGGCTCCAGGGGAACTCATGTGTCTCATCTGCAAAGCAAAGCAGTCCCCTCTTTGCTCCGTTCCTCACGGGCAGCGTGCTTGAGGACCTGTCCTCCTCGCGGGCAGCATGCTTGAGGACTGGATCCTTGCTGAGTGAACCGTGAGAATTCCTCATTTTGGTTGAGAATGGTGAGGTTTCTTAGAGATCAGGAAGCCAGTGTGCCAAGGTCTAGGCATCGCCCACTGCCCGTCTGACGGAGGGTCTGCTCTGTCCCCCGCGTGTTTCTAGGAGACAGCACAGAGCTCTGCAGGATGGTGTGGGGAGCTCTAGGGGCCCTGTGGCTGGGTAGTCAGAGTGGATTTAGAGAAAGCTTGGGTTTTGCTCATTTGTGAGTTTGGGGAAAACATCCTTTGCTGGGGTTGTCAACTTATAAACATCAAGTTATTCATAGAGTATCTTTATTCTTTTGCTGGCTACATTAGTGATTCCCTCCCTTTTAGTCCTGATCCTGCTGTCTTCCCACTGTCAGTAGGGCAGGAGTTTCCCATGTTGGTGATGTTTGCAGAGAACCATGTTTCTGCCTCATTTTTTTTTCTTGTCCTTCCTCATTACTTACACATTATCCATACAGAGTTTTAGCTCTGCTTATTTTAAGTATCTTCCTTTTGTTTTCTTTGGTTTAAAGTAAGCCTTTTCTAGTTCCTTGAGTGAAAACTTAGGCTCCTTATTTGGAAATTTTTCTTGATTGCCACTGGAAGCATTTAACTATAAGCATTTAATTACATACATACCATTCTTAGCCTGACTTAACTGCACCCCACATTTGCTGACATGCTGTCCTGCTCTCTCTTTCTTTCAACCACAGATTATTTTATTAATTTCTGTTGGGGTTTCCTTTTATGAGTTATTAAGCGATGTTTAATGTTCATATCTTTAGAGATAGAAAAGATTGATATTTGGCTGGGAAGATGGCTTAGTGGTTGAGATCACTGGCTACTCTTTCAGAGGATCCAGGTTGTAATCCTAGCGCCTTGTTCTGGTGGCTCACAAGATCTCTAACTCCAGTTCTAGGGGATGTGATGCCCTCTTCTGGCCTCTCTGGGTACCACAGGTGCTTGAATGATTAGTCTGTGGGTTTTTCTCCACACCATGCCAGCTCGTATTTCCTCCTTGGAACGCTCTGGATTGTTCTCTGCATTTGTGCAGAGTTCACAGTTGCTCTGCAGGCAAGCCTTGTCTGGAAGGGCCACACTGCTCTGTTTACCTTTGCACCTTTACGCCATCTCCGTTTCTACTCCGTTTTTACTCTTCCGACACTTTCCTGTGTTCAGTCAGCTTTTAATTATTCTGTGGCCATTTCTGGTTTTAGTTTTGAAATGTTGATTCCTTTTATTCTTAATTTATTTTGATGTATTTATTTTGCATGCTCAGGCATGTCGAATTCAGGGCCTTGGAGCTGTCTTCCTTCTCCCTGTAGTTGATTCTCTAGGGAGGAACACTGTATCTTACCTGTCAACTAAAGCTTTTGTTTGGCTGGTTCGTTTTTCGAATTTTGTTTTCTTCAGTCCTCAATAAGGTCTTTGATAGTTACTGAATCTAAAAATTCATCATGTCCCTCGGGTTTTATGATCCTTATCTACCTTGTAAAAACAAAACAAAATACTTATTTGAGGGCTGAAGAGATGGCTCAGCCTTTAAGAGCGCTGTCTGTTCCTCCAGAGGACCCAGCTCTCTTACAGTCATCTGTACCTCTTGTTCCAGGGGACCCAGTGTTCTTGTCTCATGGTCACTGGGCACACAAGTGGTGCATAGACATATGTTCAGGAAAAACACCCATACACACAAAAGTAAAAGTTGAGTCTTAAACCCATAATAAAACCCATTAATGGGGTTGGGGGTAAAGTTGCGATGAAGCTAAAATCTGTGCGTATCACCAGATCTTGCCTCCTTGCCCTGAATGCTTCCTGATAAACATTAGACGCGGGCTACTGCCCCACCCCCACCCCGTTCCTTTTCTTGCCCTGTTCCAAGCTAACCTGGAGTGTACCCCTCCATCCCTCCTGCAGGATCCTAGCCACATCTGAAGCCATGAACATAATTCTCATTCTTACAGACACATACCAGCCTTGAACAACTTATTTTCCTTGTATCGATAGAGGGTGCTTAAAAAAAATTACCTATTTTTGTGTCAAACTGTGTGTTCACGTCTTTCACCATTTCTTATTTGATTTTCCACCTTTGATAATGGGCGAATCTATATAATAGAGAATGAAGCTCTTGCCTGAAATATCATTTACTTATCTGACATTCGTGCTTACCTCACTTGTTTATTGTCCTTTAATATTCCAAAGGATCAGCACCAAGACCTTTTACTATTGTTCCTCCTTGTGTTTCTAATCTTTGATCAATGATTGCCACTTCCTTGATGAATATATGAACAGTTGATTGAGCAAGCATTTATTTGAATAAAAGTATCATGCTACTTGGTCTAGGCTCAGTTGTCTTAGACCCGGCTGATTTTTCTTATGCCACATTTCAAAAAGCTACACTGTATCTTTCTTTGGAATAACGTTCAGAATACCAAGCTGGAGTTTACCGAGACTCTGTCATTATTTTCCAATCTTAGAACGTTATGTCATCCTAATAAATATACTTCCTTCTCATGTCATTGTTGTCTGTATTTTGTAAGTTAACGCTTGGACAAATTGACACCTATCACTCACAAGTTAAAAGCACATGGGCCTTCAGCAATTCAGCGGTTCTAAATTTAACCTAAAGATAGACCTCGAATACATACAAAGTGTCAGGGTTACTGTCACCTGTTGGAAACTCTTGGTGCTGAATAGTCTTCGAAAATTAAAATTGCTTGTTCTTTGGAAAGATACGTCAGTGCACACAACACAGTATGTTTTATAACAGCCCTAGAGGGAGTTGGGGTAACAGCCTATAATCAGAGTCAGTTGTGTGTCAGCGAAAAAGATACATGGATTCACATTAAAGCAGGATAAGAACTATGAATAGCCGCTTAGCAGCTTGGGTGGGCTTAGCTGCCAAGGAGTATGCTAAACCTTTTGAAAAGATGTTCAGATTTCTAAGCGGTTTGGACTTTGAAACTGCAGGTAAGGGATTTTAGACCAGTGTAACAATGTTCACTGTAGCATCTTTTTCCATTAACATCAGGAGAATATAAAGAATGTAAGCATGTGTATCCGGTCTTTAGGGTATTGGACACAGAATGATGTCGTTTCCATAAAACACACTAAAGGTAGAAGTATTAAAAGGTAAAAAGGGATGAGGTAGGTCTGTCTGGGTTAAATGAGTAAAACTAGATGCTGCAGAAGGCAGGGAGGACTTCGTGTGCTCACAGACAAGCCCAGGGCAGTGGGTCTCAACCTTCCAAACCCCTTCCACTCTTTACTACAGTTCCTTATTGTGATGACCCCGACCATAAAATTATTTTTGTTGTTATGTATAATTTTGCTACTGTTACGAATCATAATGTAAATGTCTAATATGCAGATGTCATAAGGGGGCCCTTATGAAAGAGTCATGCAGTCCCTACAGGTTGAGGACCATTGCACTAGGGGACCCTGGAATGGTGAGCACACAGGGCTGTTCCTTCACAAGGAGGGGGTGCATAACTTCCCAGAAGACTGGGAGTGGACCTGCCGAATAGGACAATGTGCTGAGTGGACAATATGACCCTCACATTGTCTGTGTGGTGGAGACTGCACTGGTGTATCCCCCAGACCCTTATCATACATTTTCCCATCACTTCATCTGTAGAACCTGTCTTTCTGGAAGGTCTCGTGTATTTAATAAAGAGTCTTGATTAGTCACACCTAATCTTCCATTGAGCTTACTTGGTTCCCCAGAGACATAATGGGATTGAGTTAATTATGACCAGGAAATATATTCCTAAAATGAATAACCCAGGGTCAGAAAAACAACAACAGGGGACCAGGGAGGACTGTTTGCACAGCTCCCTGCTCAGCGTAAAGGCGGAAAAAGCAAAGGAGATGATATTGGAAATTGATTAACTCGTGACCTCCAGATTTTTATATGCAGAAGGAAGAGGAGGACCAAATGCAGATGAAATAAGATCTAGCCCACCAAAAGAGACGGACAGACAGAGAGACAGACTGACAACTCGGAAAGCGGATCCTCATGTGATACCAGACCTGTGTACATGATTTAGCAGTGGTAGGGCTTGTAGAACAGTCCAGGATAGCAGGTGGCAGGCAGGTTTCTGTGATACCTCTCAGCCAGCAGAGGTCACCCTGGCTCTGTGGCTTCTGGGTCAAGTAGTCATCTTTGGGTGATTGCAGGACCGAACCCAGACTACTTACTGTTCTGAGGTACCACTGAGGGATGGATGGCTGAGCTGTGGTTAAGGGCTTACGGTCAGTTGCCCATGGATTCTTACTTGGGAAACTTCTGCTGGTGTTCTAGGCCGAGTAGTCGATTTTCGAGTGCACTATGCTGATGACACTTATTGGGGTGACTAAGGCAAGAGGGGAGGATCCACCCAGCTGAACTCCTTTCCACCATGCTTGCCTTGGAACAACTCAGAATTCTACCTGGTGTATCTGCAGACTAAAATCCTAGTAAGGACTCTGGAGTGATGACCACGTGCTTGGCCATTTTACCTCCCATGTCTCAGTCTGCTGGTCAAGTAGATCTCAGCTAAGTGGGGTTCTCCTGGTGTCCCGTAATCTTACTCTCTACTGTCTTGGCCTGTGACTTTAGGCCGTACCTTCAGCTGCCTGGGGACGCTCTCTACAGCATCTAAGCTGTCCCCTCACTGCCACTGCACCAGTGTTGCCCCCTTGGGAATCTGGGTGAGTTGATCCAACTCCAGTTCTCTTGGGATCTGTTCTATAAAGAGCTTATTTGATGAGCAGGCTACAGACTTGGTGTAGCACTTACTTTGCACCCCAAGTCTATAAAAACTCTGAACCATGGATCCTTATAGCATCATTAAATGCAAACTTCAGGCTCCACTCCTTAAATTACAAAAACCCATGCGGGGATGACTTTGCAGTAACCAGAAAGAAGAGAGTGGGTCCAATAGGAGATAAAAGAATAGGTCGTAAAGGGGGAGGGAAGAAAGAAAACCTTGGATTTTCAGCATAGCTGGCATTTTTGGCCCACCCCAGGGGGCTGTTTAACATACAGAAAACATACAGAAGCAATCAAATGTTGTGAGTAAGGTGCTTTGTTCCATTTGGAGGAAGATTCTTCTAAACCCATTTTCTGTCAGAAAGTATCAAATGAGGCATTCCATTTTGTCCCTTTATAGTCTACAATCTTGCCTTTGCCAATGGAACTCCCTTCATTGCCCCGAGGCCATTCGAAAAGTTTTAATTTCTTTCTTCTGTGATGGTGCCCCATGTCCATACCTAGCTCTGTCTAATGACATGTGGGAGAAACAGGCTGTCCCAAGCACAGAACTCATGGCCTGGCCTGCCCTATGCCCAGACTTCTGAGGGACCATATTGGCCCAGAGTTATGGAGGAAGGGTCAAGGCAGGAAGCTTCAACCTCAGAGACCTCAAATATGATGGCAAGAGCCTTTCCCACTTAAAACCTGGCACTAGAAAGTCCCCTCCCCTCCTGCAACCAACTGTAGCAAGAATCTATTACCCTGATGGTTACAAGGCTTCAAACCTTGTTTGCACATCACTACCATGCTCCAGCTCCTGAGTTTGTAGATGAAGCATTATGCAACACCCCTACCATGGCCAATAGTACACAGCTACACAAACCTTGCCCCAGAGACTCTGGCATAAATACCCTCTTCCTCCTAATAAACTGAGCTCACACTCATCTTCAACTGAAAACCTGCATTGTACCTGCTTGTACCCCAATAAGCCTCCCTCCCTTCACCCCAGCTTGGTGCATAACTGGCTTGGCTATTGTGAGCAGGGGAAGTAGACCTAGGGCAGCAGACCTCTTGATGCCTGGGTGGAATTCTTCCCAATCGGGCTAAAGTTGCTGTGTTTGTATTGACCTCCCTAGTGTGGTTTGATAAAAAAGTGAGCCTGGCTAAACATACATCAGGAGATTCTCCCATTGTCCCCAGGTTATCTTAGAGTCAACCTTGATAGGCCTAGGAGCTGGTCTTCAGCCTACCATGTGATGAGGCCCAATCCTTGTATATGTGTGTGCTGGATAGTTTTATATTAACTCGACACAAACAAAAGTCATTTGAGAGGAGGGAACCTTAACTGGAAAAGTATCTCTACAAGATCGGGCTGCGGACAAGTCTGCAGGGCATTTTCTTAATTGATGACTGATGGGGGGGCAGTCCACTGTGGTGGGGGCACTCCTAAGCTGGTGGTCCTTCATCTACAAACTCAGATCTATAAGAAAACAGGCTGAGCAAACCATGGCAAGCAAGCCAGTAAGCAGCATCCCTCCATGGCCTCTGCTTCAGTGGCTGTCTCCAGATCCCTGTCCTGCCTGAGTCCCTGTCCTAGTTTCCTGAGATGAGGAACGGTGATATGGAAGCAAAAGCTGGATAAACCCCTTCCTCCTCAAGGTTCTGGTGCTTCATCACAGCAATACTGATCCTAACTAAGACAATATGTCTGTCAGATTTCCCTTTTTAACCTCTCGTTTGTGTGTGGAAGTTTTCTGTTGGTAGATCTCAGTTCTGGCTAATCTCTTGGCTTCTGCGTCATTCTCATATATTTTATTCTCCTGGCGATTTTCTAAGAATGGTCCTTCATGTATGTACTGTTCTGGCTGGGGGCTGGCATGGCTCTTAGAAGGGACAGTGTGACATGTTTTCCTGCCCCTGGAGCAGAGCCAGCAGGGCGTGGGCCTCCACGAGTGTTGACAGTTGTTGGGGCATAAGGCTCGTTTGTATAATAATGTACATATTTCCATGTTCCGACTTCAAGGAACGTTCTCCGTTAATGTTAATGATTCCATGATAATCAGAGTAGCATGAGTCCAGGGTTCAAAGAGGTGGCTAATATCTTAGCAAAATGGTAAATGCTGGAACCTTCAAGACAACCCATAAGGCTGTGGAAAAGAACTATAAAAACATGGGTTCAAAAACATATAATTTCTCAACTATGCCAAAAATAAGAATGCAATATGAATTATATGAGGGGCTTGGCAGATCTGGAATAGCAGAGGCAGCTGCATTAACAAGCCCGCTTGTCAGAAAGATCAAAGGCAGGTGGATTCCTGAGTTCAAGGTCAGACTGGGACACAGTGAGTCCAGGCCCTGGCATGGTGGAAATGGTAATTTCCAGGTCAGGGTCCTACCCAGCTAGCTTATTGTCTGTGCTTAACAAAGGCAGACAGATCTCTGTATTTTCTTTTGCAATAAAAAAAGTGTGCTTGCTACCTCTTAAGAATTGGGGGAAGGGGGAGGGCTGAGGTCAAGAGATGCTGATTCACAGGATAATCAAAAGGGAACCTGGAGTCAATGAGTGGATTGATAAGTAAAATAAAAGACTGGGCTTAGGGTCTGCAAGAGTTGAGCTATCCAGAGAAGTTTTTAGAATAGCAGGAGAGAACAGCTTGGAGAACTGTCTTGAGCAGAGGGGAGAGAGAGAGAGAGGGAGAGAGAGAGAGAGAGAGAGAGAGAGAGAGAGAGAGAGAGAGAGAGAGAGAGAGAGAGAGAGACAGAGAGAGAGACAGAGAGAGAGACAGAGAGAGAGACAGAGAGAGAGACAGAGACAGAGAGACAGAGACAGAGAGACAGAGACAGAGACAGAGAGAGAAAGAGACAGAGACAGAGACAGAGAGACAGAGAGAGCAAGCACACAGAACAGGGACAGAGCAGTCTGGAAAGCTGTCTTGAGCAGAACACAGGCTACCAGATCAGACCCATGATTTGACTTCAGGGCACTGTCTAGCTTAAGCATCTGTTACTGAGCCCTGTATCTGATCCCGGGCCCTCTTTCATGCCCTTCGGCTCCTGCAGTCATTTAACACAGCTGACCCCCATGCTGTCTGCAGATGTAACTGGCACTCTGGTGGGGGGAGTAATTTCAGCTGGTCCCTTTCACTCTTCTTTGAATATAGTTTATCCTGGTTTGTTCTGTACAAATTTAGCTGGAATTGGGCAGGGTCATAATATGTTACTTGTCCTTGGAGGGAATCTTGTGTTTGATTTGAGTCTTAATCCTCAAGGGAGAATGGAGACCCTTTTTATATGTGTTTGTTACTTTTTATGTCTCTCTGACCACATTTCTGTAAGAAGCATCTTGGATGAGAAAGAATGTCTTTTGGCCAATGCTTTGTGGGGAATGCAGTCTAGCACTGCTCCGGGCACTGGGTAGAGACCCTGGGCAGATCAGGAGGTAGAGATGGATGCTGACAGATTTGCAGGCTTTCTTTGTTTATTTGGTCTGGGACCCCAGCCCATGGGATGGGACTACTTATATTCAAAGTGGAGCTTTTTCTTCAGTGAACCCTCTCTGACACACCCAAGAGTGCCCCATGGCTGCCTACATGTTTCCTCAGCTAATGTAGCTGACAGTGGAAATTAATTGTCATGTCAGGAATGAGGTCCTGCGAAGACACTCCTTTCTGAAGAGTCTGTTGATAAAGGCCCAGATAGAGAGTGGAACTAGAAAACTCCCGTAGAGGGGTTTACCTTATCAGTAGTTGTTGGGGTTCACAGAGGCTGGATATTAGAGCTATGCAACGCGAAGTGCCCCTCACGGAACGTCTCAGGATCTTGCCTCTCTTCTGAATTAAACTCATGGTGTGACTATAGTGCGTGGCCCAGCAAGATTTGGCTGCCCGTTCAGTTACTTTGTATCCAACACTGACTTACATGACCTTACTTAGTTCATAATTTCCTCAACTAGGTTAGTTCTAAAAATAAAATGGAAACACAGCTCTCTCAGCTCTTCTGAGCATTCCCCAAGACAAGGCTCGTTCTGCTTCTGAGACATGAGTCCTGGATTGGCATTTATGGAACGCTGAGCACAGGATCTGGTATATGGCAGTTACGATTTTGCTCTTAGTGCTTACTAAAATAAATTAAAAATTAATAAATAATGAGTCTCCAAGAGCTGTGATATTGAGTCCAAGGTGAGTCACCTGATCCTCTCCGGAGGTCATAAATTCTTGCTTAGCTATGTAAAAACTTAAAGGGAAGGCACTTTGCATGATGCACTGTTGAGCAGGGCCACAAAGGCCTTTAATCTGGGACATTGGCTACACATAGACTCTCGTTTGCAGCACCTTTCCTATTCTTCACTTAAATGGCTACAACTAAGATTAAGACAAAACTAAGGGTAACATTAAAATAAATTAGTGCAAAATAACATGTAATCACATGTATTATTACATATAATTACATGCAATATTATATGTAGTTTCTATTATGGTTATACCTAATTATTAATTTTAAAGTAATAAGTTAAAATGAAGGTGTAAAATAAGTGCTCTTAAGTGATCAATAACTAAAGTAAGTCATCAAAATTAAACTGAATTTTAACCTCATTCCTTATGTGAGCCGGAGAAACGGCTCAGCCAGTAAAGTCTCTTCCAACCAAACTTGAGAACCTGAGGGCGAGCTCCAGAATCCACATAAAGGTGGAAGGAGAAAACAGAGTCCACCAAGCAGTCCTGTGGCCTCTACACACGTGGCATGGCATATGAGAATCCCTACACACACACACACACACACACACACACACACACACACACACACACGGACACGGACACACGGACACACACATGCCACGTGTGCGCACACGCCCCACATATGATAATAACAAATAATTGAAAATTAAACCATTATAAAACACAGAAGCAACTCTTCGTGGCTAGCAAGTCACTTCAGATCTAGTAGTGCCATGATTTTATATATTCTTGAGACAGGGGCTCAGGTATACCATGGTGGTCTCAAATTTACTACACAGCTGTGGATAGCTTTGAACTTCTGACCTTCCTGGCTCTACCTCGTGAGTGTTGGGATTATAGATGTGTGCCACCATGTCCGGATCAGGTAATGCTTGGCTGGGACCCAGGGCTTTTTGCATACGAGGTGAGCACCCTAGAAAACTGACTCACACTTCAGCTGCTAAAAGCACCTTTACGTGGGAGCGAGAAGCTGAAAGTCACCACTGTAAGTTTTGTGCAGGTTGAGAATTTCCATGTAGGGCAGATCTTTCTGGACAGAGGGGATCCAGGAAAAGCGTTTCATGCCGAACACTGAGTCTCAGTTTTCTTTCAGGCCTCAAGCGTTTATCTGAAGCCAGTGCTTCATGTTCCCCCATCTTCGGCCATCCTGCCCTGGTCATCGTAAAGGCAAGCTTAGAGTAGCAGACTACAGTGCTCCTCTCATGGGTCTAATCACAGACCTCCCCAGTGCTGACATTCTTGGTACAAGTCATAATACCTGGAGGATAGGATAGGCGTGTGTGTGTGTGTGTGTGTGTGTGTGTGTGTGTGTGTGTGAGATTGAGGCTTGTACACAAGGCCTTGCATATCACTGGATAACTTCTCTAGGAGGATCAATGGATTTATTTATTTATTTTTTACCAGTGAGACAATTACCACAGTGTGATAAATAAAACATAGCCCCTCTAGATATATTAAAGCTGATAAGAAGGAAAATGGGGGTAATAGAGATTATTTCCTGGAAGAACAATTTGAAGAAACACAAAGTATAAATGAGGTATTAAATCCCGGGGAGGGGCATGCTCTTGATAACAGGAGCAGGATTTTTATCTCCTCCACACATCCTGGGCCCCACATATGTTAACCCCAATCTCTCTGTGATCACAGCATCTCCTGGGCTCCTGGGCACCAATTGGATTCTTTTATTGTTGATCTCATCTGGACAGAGCCACTCCTCATTTCCAGGTTCCTTCCTACATCAAGATGACTTTTTTTTTAGATTTATTTATTTATTTTATGTATGTGACTACACTGTCACTGTCTTCAGACACATCAGAAGAGGGCACCGGATCCCATTACAGATGGTTGTGAACCACCATGTGGTCGCTGGGAATTGAACTCAGGACCTCTGGAAGAGCAGTCGGTGCTCTTAACCGCTGAGCCATCTCTCCAGCCTCTCAAGATGGCTTCTTATATCTGTGCCCACTGAGCAGGCTCAGGCACTGCACCTTTCATTCTGTCCAGAGACTTTGCTGCCTTGAAGAACCCAGAGTAAGGTGACATTCATGAGCTCCCAGTCCCAGAAATGGACCCAGGTGCCATCTATTGATTTCATCCTTTCAGACCTAAGCAGTCATCTGGAAATTAAGAGTGTTATTTTATCCTAATTATATTTAACAATAACTTAATAATCCCAACTATTATTTATATCATTATTATATAGAGAGTTTTTATTATTTTGCTCTTAACCATTGTTGTAATCTGCCTCCCTTCACTGTACCTCTCTGCATTCAGGCTCAGTTAAGAGTCAATGTCTCATTTCAACCGCACCTGCAGCTTTGCCCTGATTCCAGCCCCTGGCCTTGGCTTCCTAGGCCTCATTACATCATATGTAGCCTGGTTCATCCATTTTCTGTCTTCTGGATTAACTTATTTTTAGTAGCATCTTTCCCATTCTCAGAAGCCTTCCAGTTTGTGCGAGAGATCACAGGACAGCCTTAATAGGAATCCTTTTGTTAGCTGACTTCTGCCAGTGTCTCAGCTTTGTCTCCTGCTGGATGCTTTCTGTGTCTCCTCCTCAGCCTGGAACAAGATGACCTCACCACGACAGGAAGTCCTGTCCTACTCTCTCTGCTTCTTTCTCTTTGGAATTGGGGTACTTTTCTCAGAAGCAATTGGTAGATGTCTCCTGTCCAACTGGAAAGGACCAAGCCACACACCCCATTTGGAGTGAATTACAGAATGACCGTGGTGGGCTTTGGTTAATCACTTTCGGTAGAAAAGATGTTGGGGAATGGGTTAAAAACACTGACTCCTGACTCAGTGCCTGAGTGGAATTTCTTCTGTGAACCATTTATGTCAGTAGATATCAGGATCCTCAGACCAGAGACTGCCTCTTTCTTTAGTTTTCCTGTGGAAGGAAGCAAGGTGGTGTCAGTGTCCAACATGGGACTTGGAGATGATCAGAAATAGATTGGATTCCCAGTTTTATTTGCTGTTTATTCAGAATCTACCCAGGATCCTGTATTTCAGATCTCTCCCTTCAGATTTCTCAGCTGTCAAATGAAGTGAAGTGGTGACCCTTGACACCAGTTGGATGGGCAAACTATCTGTTTATTTCCTGACCACATCATTTCTGTCTCTCTTATGCTAAGATTTCTAAACAGGGTTATTGCTGCATTTGCATGAGCATATTTGCATATATGTAGGAGGTGCTCCTGGGAATACTCATAGGATAACAAAGGAAAACATCCCCTCAAAAAATGCCCTTTCTTGTCATTACCTTCTGAAATGTATGAGATTTTTGTTGATTATTTGATCCTTATGACATAAAAAGCTTTTATTCCAAGATAATGTTTCTAAAATGTGTTTAGTGGGTCACCAAAGTTGCTGAAGATTATGTGTGGACAAAGTTTCCTTGGTCATATCATTTGGGGCAATTTAGCTTCTTTTAATTTCCCCGTTGGATGCTCATCCTGAAATTAACATATTAAAGACTTAAGAGAAGTCCCATCTAGAGAAATCGATTCCAATTATCTAACCCAGATTTCTCCAGACTTATTTCAACTCTAGGTCTTTCCCTAATAGCACTTTGTAAGATTTCTTGGAAAAACCCTTTGAGAAATTATGTTAGTATAATAGCTACCTTCTTGACTCTCATGGTAATTCTTCCTGAATGGGCCATCTTTACCACTAGGGGGCAGCATTGAAACGTATACTGTGAACAAATTTCCATTCTAAAACAAAATTCACTGACTAAAATTACACCCAAATAAGCACTTTCATGGTCTACTTTTAAGAGGCCGTTTCACGTATTTGAACTGGGGTTGAACTGACTAATCTCTGTATCCCCTACCCACTCTGGGACCCTCGGTAAACTTCCAGGAGGATAATAAGATATTCCTTCTGTCCTTGATATTCTTCTGTCCTTGTTATTCTTATCTGTGTGCTATTCAGGATTAAACGGCAGAGCAAGGATGAGCTGTGAGCTTGTGCACCTAGGCATCTGATTGCTGACATAGGGCACATTTTCCTGTGGGTGAACACTTTTCAGCCTCAGAAGAGTTGTTTCCAGGTAAAAGGGAAGTAGGTATCTGTCTTGTATAGTGAAAGGGTGTCTACTGAGAATCAGTCCTTATGATGAAGAGATAATCACCTTACTGCAGTGAATACAATCATAGAACAGATTTGACTTTATGGTTGGGGCACCTGCTGTTCTATCCAGCAGGGTTTTTGTTCACTGTTGAATAGGACCCCATTAGGTAATGCTGCTGCTCCAGACACAAGCTATTGGGGGGCAGCCAGGTTGTGTGCACACTGGCTCGGTTTGCTAGGAATGGGGTCAGCAGTGAGGCAGCCTATCCCGTGTCCTTAGAGATCCCCAGAGAAGCTGCCAGCCTGGGCTCTGCCCAGTTCTCTTTCTGTGTACCTTTCTTTCTAGTTCAAATCTTATCGGTCTCATTTTCCTTTACAGTTAGGACCCAACTTACACTGAGTTTGTTATTCTTAAGATGAATGTGGATGAAAACACGGGCAAAATCTGTACCAAGTTTTCTGGAACTTGAAAAAAATCTAGTTGCCATATTAATGGGACACACCTTTAACTCAAGGACTCGGGAGGCTGGAGAGCAGGACTGGGAGTTTGAGACTAGCTTCAGTCGTATAGCAAGAGTAATCAAACCCACTGTGTTAGGATCGCCATTCACCAACATATCCCAACACATTCGCCTCCCACTAGCGCAACATTGCCGCTGTGCACTTTTATAGTGAGCCATTGTGAAACCATGGGGGCACTTCTCTTTACTTTTATTCCTAAAGAAAGTACTGAATGTGTGCATGTGTGTGTGTGTGTGTGTGTGTGTGTGTGTGCATGATCCTGTTCATATTCCCTAAGATAATTGAGCATAAGGAAATCATGCAGGTGTGAGCTCTTATATATAGCTTGTAAAACTATTTTTTTTTAACTTTTGCTTTATGTGTGTGGATATTTTGCCTGCATGCACGTCTGTTGCCCCACGTGTGTGCAGTGCATAAAGGCCAGAGGAGGAGAGAGTTGGATCCCCTGGAACTGGAATGACAGATAGTAGTTTGCTGCCCTGTGACTGTTAGGAATAGAGACCAGGTCCTCTGGTGGCCAGCACTCTTATACCTGTTGGGCCTTCTCTGTAGCCCTCACATATATTTTCTAACCCTTTTCTGCTTCTTTAAGTCCAAGCCTTCTCCCTTTCTTTGGTGGATCTGCTCAACAACCATAGCTTCTGGGGCTGTTGTCTGGTACCCAACACAACCTCTGTATTTGAGGCTGGCTGGCTACAGGCTTTCAGAGCCTGCTGGGGTAGCTGAATGTGGTGGGGTGATGCTGATGCAGGCTTGGGTCCCTGCTTGCATTCTGCTTCTGAGGCCTACTACCTCTGAGATTCTGAACACATACGCTGGCCTTTCTGAAGTAAAAAAAGGTGAAAGCTCTCTTTTCATCAGGGAGAGGAGATGGAGAAGCCCCTCTCCCCACCCACCAGTCCTCTGATCCATCACCAGCCTCATGTTGAACTAAATTTAAAAGTGACAGACCCATCAACAGACTCCGCTGGACCTTCTCATTATTAGCATCCTATTTTCTGGAGTTGGAGAAAAGAATACACTTGTTTTCTGTCTGTTCCTTCACATACACACACACACACACACACACACACACACACACACACACACACTCACCCCCCACCATGAGGTGAGTCTGTTTGGTCAACCTACTTAACATTCTTTGTCTCCTCCCACTCGAACACAGGCAGAGTCCTCGACAAAAATACACAAAAAGGTTCTCACTGCCAGTTGGGCGATGAACTATCGCTCTACATAGCTTACATACATTTTTCTGTTTTTCATGGGTTAAATTTTGAATTAAGAGTTTCTTCAGTGATCATGTCAGTGTGGATCAAATGCATGTGTGTCACTTAGAGTCCGATGAGATTTCCCTATGGCTCAATTCCATGGAACAATTTTTATACAATTAAACTCAAGCCATTCAAAATAGCATGGCTAATGATATTGAAGTTAATTTATACTGTAATTGATGGGTGGCTATTATTAGGGGATGTAACGGGAACCTGTTCACGGTAGTTGTGGGAAAGTGGAGACATTTGGGGTGTGTTTCACATTATGCCCAATCAGGTGAAACCTTTTTTTCCTAGCAATCTCAAGCGATCCATATTCCAAGCCACAGGTGAGGTGAAGACTGTACTAAAGACATGTAATTTTTTAAAAATTTGAGCAAGGGACTTTCTTGGGACAGGGCCTCACAGGTTGCCCTCAACCTTGTAATCTTGATAGTGGCTGTGGCTTGGCACGTGCCTCTCTACCTCAGGAAGTGAACAGTCTCAGCCTGGTGACGGGGAAGCACAATGGTTCCCATTTTCTCCCACAGTAACTGTCACCAGTTTCACTTACGATTGTCCTGGTATTCCTTACTCCTTTGCTGTAAATGTTTTAATTTAATGAAGCTGTCACCTGTGTGCAGATTTGCTTACTCATGCGGAAGGGTGTGGAAGTCAGTGCCTTCCCCGATTCGAATCTCACCGAGCCTTGCTATTTCTGGTAGACCAGATGACCAGTGAGCCCCTGAGATATCTGTCTCTGCCCTCCCACCCCGTTCCCCACAGTGCTAGGACTACAGGTATATTTGGTCACATTGGACTTTTATGTAGATGGCAGGGACCTGCTTCCCTGTCTTCCGTGCTTGGACAGCAAGCTTCTTACTGAGCCAGCTTCCCTTTAGATGTCACCTTTTGTTGTTCTTGATCAGTTTTAAGATTCCCTTGCAGAACTGATGGAGTTTTTGTGTCACAGCTTAGGGCAAGTTGAGAGGGGCTCAGTCACTACCCTGTCTCCAGGTGAAGAGTAGATGCCCTCCACATAGAAGGCATTTGGGTTATACAGTGAAGGAGAAAGCTCCTTTTTCATCAGGGAGTGGAGATGGAACAGATCTCTCCCCAGTAGTTGGGCATTTTGCAAAGGTAGTTCTCTGATCTGGGAGTCCCTGCCTCATGATCAGTGTAAATTGTTTGTGAACCATTGAGTTTTGCCCCTGACCTGCCTTCCCCATTAAAGAACACATTAGGACTGGAGAGGTGGCTCACAGGTTAAGAGCACTGGCTGCTCTTCCAAAGGTCATGAGTTCAATTCCCAGCAACCACATGGTGGCTCACAACCATCTGTAATTGGATCTGATGCCATCTTCTGGTGTGTCAAGGACAGTACAGTCATATACATAAAATAAATAAATCTTTTTTTTTAAAGAACACATTAAAAAGGAAAATTTTATGTTATTTCTACTATAAACTATAAACTATTGCCTTGTCATTGAAGACCAAAGACTGGGCTAAAACTGATTTTTGCAAGACCAAGGCAATCTTTTGTCTTCAACTAGAAGGTAGCAAGGTAGATAAAGCAAGTATGACAGAGTGTAGACCCATCAGAGGACATTTTCTGCTTGACATTGTTTATCTGTAAAATGAGGACCAAAAGGAAACTATTTGCAGAGTTCTGAGGAGCAATTGAGATGCCCTGTGGAAAACTCGGGACAGCAGGAGATGCTGGAAAATGGGAGCTATTATGAGTTATGAATTTAAACACCAGGCATTGCAAATGGGAATTAAATAGTGTTATTAAACTAAATGCAATTAATTTCTACTTTGTCATTAAACTCAAATTAATTTAACCCCTAGGAGCTTTAGTATTAGACGACTGGGTCCTTCATCATTTTTGATACAAATAGTTTTTATTTTTTCAAGATGTCCTCAAGCTAGACTGCAACAAATATGTTTGCCTAATTGTAAATAGGTTCTGGGGGTAAGAGTCTCCAATCCCAGGTTCTCAGGAGGGTGAGGCAGGAGGATCACTGAACCTGGGAGTTCATGGCCAACCCAAGACAGCACAGTTTAACCGCCGTCTCAAAAAAAAAAAAAAAAAAAACTAATCCAAAGTAAATACGTAGGTGCAAAGCAGATATATAAGTCCTGAATTTATTCTTTTGCTGTCCGAGTTTGCTATAGGGTTGAAAGCGTGAATTTAACAGTTGCTATTTGATCTTGGACTTAAAAGTAAAAGCTAGCTTTTCTAATGAAGTCAATATAAATAATAATTAAATGATAAAAGTGAAATTATTTATTTGGTGTGTATTAGGTAAGCAATAGGATTTAAATGTATTAGCCATGAGCTGCTTTTTTTTCTGATGACGGATGAAGCCATTTGTTTTAAGTGTGAAATTCAGGCCATCTGGATGGGGAACGAAGTTAACTTAATTCATTTACAGTGGGACCCAGGTTATGCTGACCTACTTTCTAAGAGAGTTTTTCCTGACAGGGTTTTGCTATGTACCTCTCATTGGTCTCTGTTAATCCTTCTGCATCAGCTTCCCAAATACTGGGATACTGGGGTTGTAAACACATGGCATCACAACTAGCTTAAAGCAATTTTTTTTTTGAGCTGGGGACCGAACCCAAAGCAATGGTTTTTTAAATGGAACTTATTCTTATTTTATTGTGAGATGGTTAGTTATCGACTGAACCTCGAATAGACCTGAAAGTGTGCTGGGGGTCGTAAGATATTTTGATTAGGGAAAAGAGAAAAGGACACAGATTAATTTCTTTTATTAGGAAAGAGAAACCCAACTGAAAAGAAGAAAAGGAGGGAAGAGAAGGGGAGAGGAGGGGAGGAAGGAGAGAGGGAAGGAAAGAGAAACAAAGGGAAGGAGAGAGGAGATGCTTCCAAAAGAGACGAGAACTGTGGAAAGAACAGGTTTTATTTGGAAACCTCCTTGTCACTCACTGTACAGGATTTCAGTTGGGTTCCCATACAAAACCTCAAAGAAAGGAAATCAGGCAAATAGCTATGCCATTTGGCCAGCAGATGGCACTGTAAGCGTCCCCCCCCCCCCCCCCCCCCCCTACACAGGACCGACCTTCCGGCAAACGAGATCTCCTTCCAAGTAAGCCCAAGTTCACGACTTAAAATATTTTCACAATATTTTCCCTCTCCTTTCTTTTCCTTGCTTATTAAGAGAAAGACCATATAAAAAGGCAGGGGCCCCTGAGGTTGTCAAAGAAGTTTGTCATGCATTTCTGTTTATTTCTGTGCATCGCTATGACAGCTATTTGAAGGGTCACATTTCCATAGTGATTAGAGATTATCTTCTGGCCAGGCGACATTACACAGCCAGAGAGGAAGGAACTTGGCACCATTCTTACAGTTTTCCCCCTGCTCTGGGTAGTGAGTAGTCTCTGTGGCCAAATATCTCCCCGATGCTAAGTAATCTCTCAGACTCGGGCGGCACCCTGTGGCGGAGGTAGTGGGCCTTTTTGGCCTTTTCGAACAGCTCTAGGAAGGTTGGTTTTGTGCGCTCTTCTTTGACGCTTCCTGCATAGTCCACGGAGCTGGGGGGATTTTGTACCCCAGCATCGCCCTGTGGCTTTCGATTGGCATTTTCGGATCTGATCTCATCAGCCAATGCTGATCCTCTCTCGCCGTCTGAGCTGGACATGCAGCTGTCTTCTGCCTTGTCGGTGGAAACCTCTTGGTCATGACATGGGACAGAGACGTCCTTGCTGAGCTCCGTGTCCTTGAGTGGATTTGCAGCCTCTCCCTTCCGGGCTTGTGAGTTCCCTTCCTTGCAGCGTCTGGTTCTCTCGTTTTGAGATGGAAGGCGCTCTTGGCTTCTCGGGGCATCTTTGAGGGCAGGGTCATGTAAAGAGGGCACCCGAATCTTATTTTTAACTTCTTGGGTAATATTGGTTTTCAGTACTCTGGGAGTTGGGGGGTGGAGATGAAAAGGAAGAATAAATGTCTTTGAAAAATTAAGAGGCTCCTCCTTAGATCTTTCTGGTTATTAGACTGTGGTTCCCGTCAGTAAAGTGGACGGGAAGGGGCAGAGGGGGAGGATGGAAGTCTATTTATCTAGGAAGGAGCAGAAAGGACCTTCTCAGACGGAAGGGGATGTTAAGAGAGATGGGCTGGGAAGAGGGATTCAGTGTGATACCCAAGCGCGTCATCATATTCTTACCTAATTTTAGGCTCCAGGACTGTGTGCCTCCGTCCTGTTTGTGGCGAGAATGTGGTGACCTCTTCCGATCTCTTCTGAATTTCACGCCCCACATAAGAAGAGAAACTTTTCTTGACGATATCTGCTAAGAAATGACCAACAAACAATAGACTGGGGGGGATGGCTCCTCTGTTGAGAGCGTTCCAGCGTTCCATGCTCTATCATGAGGAGCAAGAGTCCGGATCCCAGCATCCACATCCACCGCTCACAGACATCTCTAACTCCAGCTCCAAGGGATCTGATGCTCTCTTTTGGCCTCTGTCAGTATTCACACGCACACGCGCTCATACACTCAATCAGATGTCCATATAGACATAGGTGTACATAAATAAAATAAAGCTTAAAATAGGTTAATGTGGAATTACATAAAATTTCATTTTGGGGGGGTCCTGGTCCTTAGTACTTGAGATTATGACATTGCTTGCTCTTTGTAGAGATGATCAATTTAAAACGAAGTCGTCATGGTCGGTTCTGACCATTGCAATGGGGTCCTTACGACAACAGCAATTTGAGCAGACACGCATATGAAGGGACCTGTCATCTACACACCAAAGAGAAAGCCTTCTCCTGCCTCACACCCCAGGGAACCAACCCTGCTCACACACCCATGCTGACGTCTGTGCTTCTGAGGTGGACACGATGAAGGTGCCTGGGTTGAGGTGGGTGCACTTTGCTGTGCAGCCCTAGAAAACGAGTGTAATAGGAGAGGAAAAATGGAAGCTGGGTCTGGGCTTTCAGAGCTGGTCCATGAGGATGCCGGGTTCCCTTCCCGTGTTGCAATACTCGGACACAGGGGACGGAAACAGCAAGGTTCCACAGGCCAGACTGTTTGCCTAGAACATGTCAAGAGGATTTAGACACCAAGATCAGATGTTGCAACTGCCTCAGGCCTGGTGGGCTTTGTTCTAATGTTTCACTTGGCAGACACAAGTGTTTAAAAAAGAAAATAACCGGGTGTGAGCTTTTTGTCTGTTTACCACAGTTGTGTGCCTGCCTGCCTTCTACCCAGGGCAAGGGCTTGCAGCTGCCAGAGGCCAGGATTCAGTGAACTCTCCGTTTCTCCAGGTGATGTTCTGGGTTCTAAAGTCACAGCTGAAGAGAACACACTGACCCTCTTAGTTTTCAAGGCATTTAAGACTGAATCATTCGGAATGGAAAAATCTCGCATTGGTTTGTGTTTCAATGGAAATCACTTAAGGTCACAGTGGATAAGGCTGGGGGCGTTGTTTAGTGGCAGACTGCTTGCTTGCTAAACATGCAGAAGGCCCGGATTCAAACCTAAGCACTACGCCAACTGCCTCCCTACTAAACCCAAACCAGAAATCCCAGTCAAGAATATCAACCAAACACACATCAAACCACCGTCACCAAACAAAAACCAGACCACAGCCCTCCCGAGAAGCACCCAACTGTGGTTAGAATGTATTGGGCAGCAGGGATAAGGGCTCCCAACCATTCAAGGGGCATGAATGTCACACAAAACTCTTGGGGTTACCTCTTTGAGTCCTTTGCTTTATTGTCTCCTTGGGGCTACATTGAGGTATTTTTTTATGTTTTGACCCACTTTCAATAAAGTAAAGGGATTTGCTAGTTCTCCGCCCACTCATTTACAGCTGAGTCAGCAGAGCCAATAGGTTCAGAAAAGAACATCTTTCCTCTGTGGCCTCAGCCTTCTCAGCGGTCTTCACCAATGGCATGGCATTGTACCTTCCCGATTATCTCCGTACGTTGGATGGACCACCTTGAACTGGGCAATATGCTCTGGTTTCCTTTATGCTTGGACGTCTCACGTCACGGAACCCTGACCATTCTACTTTCCCAATCTCTTGAAAGACCCGTCTCCCTGTTCTCTCCTGTCAATGTTCTAGTGTAAGCCTGTTACATAAAGCCCTGCCTTTGGAATTCTATCAGGTCTGCTCTGGCTGTGTCCCAAGCTTTATTTTTTCATAAGCACTGTAGTCAGAACCGTGTCTCTAAACCGAGAACGCCAAACGTCCTGCACCTGGTTCCTGTAAGGCGGGCTCCGCCCTTGAGGAGCTCTGGCTGGAGCCACTTGCCTGGTTAGCATGGGCTCTGAAAGCACGAGCATTTCAGCCGTAGGGGACTGTTTGTGGCAAGCCGTACTCTTTCTATCCCTTTGCACATACTCTTCCTTTCTTTCCGAGGATGGTTGGTTGGTACCCTGCTCCGCGCGCAGCACTCACTCGGCGACTTCCCCTTTCCTGCATCACCTCTGCTCCTAGGGTTCTGGTCACACAACCCTTCTTTGGGGGTGGGGGAGATGCTCATCAGAGCCTTTCTGTAGGGACCGGAGGCTTCCCATTCTCCCTCCTTCCTGTAGAAGTAACTCCATTTTAGCCTTGAGAATTTTTTTTTTTTGAGATTTACAAAAGCACAGGTTATTTCTTTTTATATCAATCTTATAAACACTCGGCTACCCGACTATGTAAATAAGCATCTCACCGTGGAGAGACCATATTTTCTAAATTTTCCATCTCAGGCTCAGAGTGACCCATAGCCAGGGGTGAGGGCCCATATTTGTAATCGCACAGTTGAGGAGACTTGTAGGTGGATGTCAATATGCAGGTGAGGGGTGGCACCAGTTAGGTCACGGCCATGATTGGACAGTAAAAATTTAAGGCAGGGACAGAATTTCTTTAAGGCGGGAGAGACGGAGAAGGAAGGAGAATCAAGATGGAGACGGAGAAAGATGACCCAGATCCTGGTGGTCTTGAATTGCCAAGGTAGTTAGGATGAATTTCTGTAGACAAATTTACCTTATCTAGGTGGGCGGTTTATATCTTTATTCATTGGTTGTAAGTTTATTGTGTGGATGTATTGTGGATTGAGAATTTAACATATAAATCTGATTGTTGGGTTACAGTTTATTGAGTCTTGATTTTAATGGGCTGTTGGGAGTTTACGCCATAACTATCAGGGGGCAGATGTTGGAAATGTAAACAGAGTCCGCAGTAAGAGAGCTGCGAGATAGGCAGTCTCCGTGTGAAACTGGCGTGGCATGGACCCATCTGGCTCAGAGAGAGCTTTGGGGGCAGCGTGGAGCCTCTGAGATAGATTAGCGTTAGTCCCAGTGGCCCGCTGGAGCGGGAACTAGTGGGAACCAGACTGCAAGAGTACAAGAGGGAATCGGTTCTGCCCCCTTTTCTCGTTTTAACGCAACAAAGACTGAAGCAGGGAGTACCTGATCTTGAAGCCAATCCGGGTTCTATAGTGAGACTCAATTTCAAAACCAAACCAAACCAGACAACCAACCAATCGTTGAGCAAAGCAAGTGAGCTTAAAGAACTCATCTGAACATCAGTGAAAAGAACGTTGACTTTCAATCCTAAGCCTACATTATTCCTACAGACTCATCCTACGCTCCAAGATGAGGGCAGGCAATGTGCCCGAGAAGCAACCCACTAGTGGGCAGACAGTTGCTCTTTGGGATAGCAGTCCCACGGAATAAATCATTGACAGCTCTTGCTGAATACTGTGTTTTGAGACCCCCCAGAGGACACACAGTTTTTCCTTCTCTGTTCTTGACATGACCCTCGAGGGATACAGAACTGGGAGACCTTGACCTCTCATGTCCCTTGCTCCAGGCCCTTTCCACGCACCTGGGACATCCTCTCTATGCAGCAGAGGCAGCTGCAGCTCTCGGGCACATGGATGCCTGCTCCCAGCTGAGAGAATTTCTTTCTGAGAATTAAAGTGAGAACCAACCAGCTGGTTTCTAAGCCTTGTTCTTACTCCAAGTTGGTGCCAACCCTTGTTGTAGACAGGGAAACGGAAAACAGAGTTTCGTTCAGACAGGAGCCTGGTTCAAGTTCAAGGAAGCTAGAGACCATTACGTAATTAGGAATAGTTGAGAATTAGTTTCCAGGCCAGCGTTTGGACACTGCGTTTGGTTTGTGTGCCTGTGATTGAAACTGTGTAGACATGGAGGGTCCTGCACTTGGACACGTCAGCTGGCTTTCCTCCTGAACAGGCCACACCCTATCCAGAAGAGGATCCCAAGTTCTCGAACCTGGCTTATGTCAGGAATGTCCTGAAAAAGTGTAATTCTGAAGTAATGTTGAAACCCAATTATTGAACAGAAAAAAAAAGAGGAGTGCTGGTTTCTACAAACCACACGACAGAAACGTCCCCGACAAGGCAGCGGGAGTGGTTTCATTCTGAAATAGCTTTGCATTTCTGATCTGAGTAAATTAAAGTTGTCAAGTCCTAACCAAATGCTTTGGGCTTACGTTTGTGCCAGATCCTCATTGAAAGCTCAGATAACTTCACCAGACGGTCATCGTCAGGACTATTCCTCATCAGAGGAACCTGAGGTCAACATCCCAGAGAAAGGCGTTCTGGTTTTCTTTTTAACTTTCCTTTCGCAAAATGGGCGAGGGCAGTGCCTTATACTTTAGTAGTCAGATAAGTGGCCAACAGATCCTAAAGAGAGAGATGGCTTGGATAGAGGGAAGAGATCACGGTGTGAAGAATCAAACAATTGAAAGCTGGAAGCTTTCTTCAAGGAAGGCCGGAAACTAGAAAGAAAACAAACTGGAAAGATGACTACCCTGGAAACTAAGGAAAGTCAGCTCAAGGAAACTGGGGACCGGGCGGCAGGGGAAGCAGTGGAGTTTGGGGACAGCATGGAGGACCAGGAGGGTTGAGCCTGCTTAAATCCACAGAGATATGGAGACGGTTGTCATGCTGGCCAACCAGGACTCTGAAGGACCCTGGCATGAGACAACCCTTCACGTCCCATTGTGGGGTGAGAGTTGCTGCCCTCCCCCACCTCCCCCTGTAAATTGTTCCTTAGGAACGGAAGTGGGGGCTCATCACTCCTCAAGACGGAGCCTCACCTTGCTGCAGGCGCTGCAGTTCTCTCTGAAGCTGCCTCTGCTCCCTGGCGAGCGACTTCACGTGATAGAGGCAGATGACCTCGAGCCTTTGCAGTCTAAGGCTGAGTCTGGCTTCAGCTTGCCTGGCACCCTTTCTCTCTAAGTCGAACTGCTTATACAGAGGTCCCCTCACCATGTTTCTCTCCATCTTCCTCGCAGGTTGGAGACAGTAAAGGAAGGGTCTTCCGGGTACCACAGACAACCTGAAAGAGCAAGGCCAAGATGGTGGCCTCTGGTCATTGGTCACCGATTAGTTTGAAATCTAATTTTATTAACTCTTAAACTGCCTAGTCAGATGAAGTCCCCATATCCAAACCCACACTTCTACCTTCTTAATCCCACCCAATAACACTCCCAGGAAGGGACACATCTTTGAGATGTTAAGTTTGAGACCTAAGGTGACTCCCTGACAATACTCACCTTCAGGGCGACTACATAGAATGTGTGCAGGGTAGCGGTCAGCACTCATGGTAGTAATTCAGGAAAAGATTACCAATAAAGAAGGCAGACACCCACAGCCAAACAGTGGATGGAGCTCGGGGACTCTTATGGAAGAATAGGAGGAAGGATTACAGCCCCTAAGGTGATAGGAACTCCACAGGAAGACTATGAACAGAGTCAACTATTAGGGCTCTCAGAGACTGACGTGCCAACCAAAGAACATAAAGGGGCTGGACTTAGGCCTCTACACACAGGTAACAGATGTACAGCTTGGTCTTTATGTGGATCACGAACAACTGGAGCAGGGACTATCCCAAGAGCTGTTGCCTGTACATGGAATATGTTCTTCTAGCTGGGCTGCCTTGTCTGACCTCAGTGGGAGAGGACGCATCTAGCCTCACAGAGACTTGAAGTGTCAGGGTAGGAGGATTGGGGGGGGGGAGTCAGAGAGAAGGGGTGAAGGGAGGAAGGATTGTGGGAGGGGTGAGAGGGACGGATGGGGGTCAGGGATACAGTAGAATATAAAGCGAATAAGTAAAAACAAAAAAGAATTGAAATGTCCATAAAGGGTGTGGGGGTGGGAGGGCCAGACACAAGTCAGCTCTAATTTAAGAGCCTAATTCAAGTCAACTTGATTTAGATTCTAAAGAACAGACTAAAGCTTCACGGAAGAACAAGGTGGGTAGCACTTACCTGCAAACCCAGCCTCTCACCAGGAGAACCTGTTTCTTGGGCTACAGCAGGCAAAGTCTGCTTTGCTGAACTTGTTTCCTTCATTAAACTTGTGAGCCTGTGTAAAGCGGGGGAGGAGGGCTTTTGGAGGGGGGTGCTAGGAGAAGGCTGATTACACTTGAAAGCTCTGCCCTTTCCTCCTGGGTCCCCTGGTTAGGAATGCCGCCTCCTTGGTACTCCATGGGTACCAATCCCTCTGGAAGAGGCCACATCTCTAACGTGTTTTGAGAATAAAGGAAGCTTGCCAACTTCCAGCCCTCCCCAGAGAGGCCTGCTGTGCTCCGAGACCGTGTCCATGGGAGCCAAGAATGAAAGCAAAGAGTCCCTCACTATTTGTAACCAGTCTCTTCCACCTCCCCCTGCTTCTCTTGTACCTCCCCCTTAACCCCTTCTCCCACCCACTTTGCTTCTTGGAAACGAAAAGAAAGCACCCTGACCTTCCCATTCATGACGGAGCACATTTTGCACAGAAGGGCATTTAATTTGCTTATTCGATGTTATTGTACTCCATGCCGAGTGTTTCCAGTCTACCAGCCTTGCTTGGTGCATTTTGACGTTTATTTAGATTTTCAAAGGATTGGCCATAGCACGAAATGAAGCGATATATTTTTTGAATCAACTTTTGTCTTCATGTTTGGATAGCTGTGGCGAAGAGTAGAGTTGAACCATTGGTTATAGAAGAATACAATGGACGGGACTCTTACTGTTTCCTTGGGGATCCTTCTGAAAATAAGAGGCAGTAATACCCCACAGTCTAAAGACACTGGGGCCCAGTAATCCCCTCAGAGTTTCTGAAAGGCAGCTAAGCAGCCCCTGCTACCCACAGTCACCACCAGGCAAACAAACTATTCTAAAGAGATTACTGGGGAGAGGAGAGAGGGAGGGGAGTCATTGTTCTCTAAGTAGGAAATTCTGCCTTCCCAGAGCTTCTTCTCCCATGTGCAAGTTCATCTCCCGGATGTAAACAAATAGGGTGTAGGCTCCAAGACAATTACTACAGAAAGTGGGGTGCCACATAAAGGAAACTGGCATTCCGTTCCCCATCTGGAGACCCCATGAAGTACATAGCTTTGCTTCTCCTATGGCTGAAGACATCGTGGCACTTCTCATACATCCTGACAAAGTGCTGATGGGGAGAAGCTTGCAGAACTAGCCACATGAAGGGCCCTTAGTGTAGCAGGTACCATGATCCTCTGGTCCTCTTGAGAGTGCCTTGGAGGCACCGACTCCATTCGAGGGAGTGGAAACCGTGACGTACCCGTGGCACGTCTGTCTGTTGGAGGGGAAATGCTTCAACAGAGACGACACAGAAGCAGGAGCAGGGCCTGAGCAGGATTTGGGTGAAGATGAACTTCCTCCAGAGAACCACACATCTTAAAGCAGAGGTGGCCAGGAGCACACAGAACAGAAGAGGGGCAGAGGAAGAGTTGTGAAGCCCAAGCAATCAAATGCAGCAGGAACGCCAGAAACAGGCCTTGCACTTGTATTCCGATTCTTCTCCTAGTTCCATAGCCTGGCTAGGATCAGAAAGACAGGGAACGGGGGCATCAAAAAGAGCATCTTGGGGCTGGGGAGGGAGCTCAGTCATGTGTTTACCACACAAGCATGAGGACATGCGTTTGAACCTCCAGTACCATTTGAAAAGGCTAGGCATGGTGGTGTATGGCTCTAACTCCACTGCAGGAAGAGGAAGAACCAGACAGACCCAAAGCTCAGTGGCCATCTTGCCTCGCTGAATAAATGTAGTCTAGGTTGTATGAGAGAGTCTGCCCCAAACCGTAAGACAAAAAGTTGCTGAAGAAGCCACCTCATGCCATCTCTGACTACTACATGCATGTAGGTGAACATATATGCCCCCATACACACATGCACACATGCATGAGCCCATTCTCACTCTGCCCCACCAATGGGAGAAGAAGGATGACAGGCCATCACTCTCCACCCTCTTGCCCACATACCTAGACTATAGGGAGGGAAGGTCTGACCTGCAGATGAGAGTGGATCTTTCAAGCAGGCTGAGGCTTCTTATAGACAGCAACATGGGCTCAGTCCCTGGGACTCACATGATGGAAGGAGAAAACCAAATCTTGCAAGTTGTCCTCTGCCCTACACACACACACACACACACACACACACACACACACACACACACACTGTGGCATCGGTGCATGCACAAATGCTAATAAACAATAAACAAATAAAATGAAAACACCCAAAATATATAGTTAAAGGGTTGTAGCTTAGTGATCCAGCGCCTCCCTAGTGTATGGCAAATCCTTGCTTCAATCCCCAGTATTGCAGAGACTCAGGCATTGTTATGAAAAGCCACCACGGGCTGGCTACTTTTGGACTGCTTGGGCAACAGTTCAGGGCCTGAGCATCTGCCTTGTGTTCCCTCATGAACTGTGTTTTTAAGTTAAAGGATTGGTGAGGGGAAGATTATGGGACCTGTAGCTCATGCGTGCAGAGGCAAGCCCGTAAATGCCAAACCTACAGGAGGTAATGGGGCTAGGCAACAGTTCTAGCCCATCCCTATCATGAAAGCTTCAGGGGAAGATTCATAGTGAAGCTTCAGCTGACACCACTTCAACCCACCGGCTAATTGTGTCACAAAGACAAGGGCTGAGAAATGTACTTACATAAAGCACCCCCACCCCAAATGTGTAGCCCAGGCTGGCCTTGAACTCGTGATCCTCCTGCCTCTGATTCCTTCAGCAATTCTACCAGCGTGTGGCACCACAACCAACTCATGAAGCACTCTTACACTGAATTTATGCTAAGCCTGGGTTCTGACTACCATTCAGAGACTTACAATGAAATTAATAAACAATGTGAGAAGGCCTGTTAAAAACACACAGATCATCTTAGAGAACTGATTCTGTTGACAAATCAATAGCTAACTATTAAAAGCCTTAAGGATTATACAGAAGCTGCTTATACTGACAACCAAACAGTATGTGGACTTGTGTGTGTGTGTGTGTGTGTGTGTGTGTGTGTTGTTGTTGTTGTTGTTGTTGTTGTTGATGATGATGATGATGATGATGATGCCAGTAAACTTAAGATTGAAGATGCTGGCAGATTGGGAGTCCTAGTTTATAGATAGCCATATGGTGTCCTCTCTAGTGGGAAGAACAAGACAGTTCAGTGGGCCATTTCTCCTAAGGGCACCTGCCTCATTCATGATGTCACCTGTGCCATGATGCAGTCGATTTTGGAAAGCTTCACCTTTTAAGATTAAGACATCGGTGACAAAAGGTTTCAGTGTCTGAACTGTTAGGATAGAGAGTCCCATCTCACAGCTTTGTGGTCATGCCAACATGGTCCTTCACAGCTGGATATACACATTAATCAACACAACCTTTAATGTACTCTAAAACACTCCATTAAAAAAAATACCCAAACAAGTATATACGTGACTTTGTACGCAGGAATAAATGACACAAAAGTTGTAAAATAGTGATCATTATTGAAGCTGGACTATGAGAACAAATGCATATAATAGTTAATTCTTTCTAATTTTGAGTATGCTTCAAATTACCTATATTTAAAAAAGGCTTAGATTGCAGGATAGAGGCAAATATTAGTGTTTAAAGGAGTGACAGCCTTTTAGCTGACTTGTCAATAGTGACAATGTAGGGTGAGGAGCAGAATAGTTGCAATGTTCTGAACACAACCAAACCAAACCAAACCAAAATTCAACCCAAAATTCTACACCTGGGTAACAAAGATAGTTTCAGACAAGACTGAAAAGGAAGAAAAATATCATGTCTTTGCTAAATTAACTTCTACAGGGATGTGTGAAGTGGAAACTTCTGGTTTATTTGGAAAGTCAGTTATGTCCAATGATGCTTTCTCTTCTGGGGCACACAGGTGAGAGGATGCATGATGTTTAGAAGGAATATAAATATGACTCCGCAGGCTGTCGGAGCAAAAGCATTGGTTCGCCTTGCTCCACCTCAGTAGTCTTTGCTGAACACACACTGTATTGGTTCACCTTATATTACTGTTGGTAGCCACCCATACCAGCTGTTGTCTGTTAGTACAGGGCACAGCTGTTGTCCACCCCCGAAGGATGCAGCGTGCATGCGCAAGGGTGTGTTCGCGCCAAGTCTTTGCCCACCCCGGGGTGTGCCAATGAGATCACGGCTATGCGGCCAATCAGGAAGGAACACGTTGCTTTGGGGGATATAAAGCTAAGGCTCTCTGGGGCCGCGGCGTCTCCTCTTCAAGATAATAAACGCTTTGCTGCAGAAGGATCCTGGTGTCCACATGCATTCTTGCTGGTGAGACAATAGCACGGGACATTTGGTGCCGAAACCCGGGAACAAACGCCTCACCATCACCATCGCCAGCGCCGAGGAGACCCTCCGCTCGCGGAGAGGATTCAGAACTGCAGGACGAAGGTAAGCTCTGAGAGGCATGTTTGGTCTTGATCTCTCTCATCTCTCTCCCCCATTAGAAGATGCGGTGGAAGCTTTTGTTATTGTTTTGGCAGCGCTCATTCTTTTTCTTTTGGTTTTCGATTTTGCGGCTGCCACTATGGTTAAAAAAATGTAACATTGGTAACAAAGTTGACATAAAACTGTTGATTTGGATGGAGTTATTCTAGACAACATGTGGCATGAGCCAGTCTAGGGAAATAGGTCTAAATTGGGACAATATTTTTATGGAACTCTTATCTTAGAAACCAGGCTTCTAAAAGATTTTAAGGGCAATGTCTCTTTGTTGAGGTATTGGAGACCGCACCATCATGCATTCATATGTAAGAATTGACAGTCGAACCTTGTATAGACTCGATGTCTTGGAGACTGGATTTTGGAGACTAGATTGTTTGTTGGAGGTTCAGTTTTGCTTTCCAAAGTTGTTTGCCCCTTTTGCCGTTAGATAAGAATCAGACTGCAGCGTGGTTTAATTTGCCACGGGATTCATCTGGGCCCTGTAAAAGCTGAATGCCACCTGGATTTCTGGCTGGTGGCCGACCAGACAGGAGGGGCCTACGCCGTCTCGACAGCCAAAGAAATTGGACTAGTGAATTTGACAATTTGATGGAGCAGCTGCGTGTGGCCATTGTAACCGTGAATTCCACAAGAGTTGATGCTTCTTTCGCAGAGGGACTATCTTCCTGGATCACATATGCCATGACCCACTTCAAGGAGTGGGCGGGAATAATTGGGGTTGGCATGCTTTTGTGTGGAGGGATAGTGTTTATGCTCTGGTTGGTGTGTAAGCTACGTGCCCAACAGCAACGTGACAAAGTGGTCATTGCGCAGGCCCTTGCAGCACTTGATGTGGGCTCATCTCCCTCGGTTTGGTTAAACATGCTTAAGGATTGACAATGGGATTGTGTTCAGACAGCCCATGCACTCTGAGTCCTTTGAGACATCGTACCAGGATTGGGTGTCCTACACCTAAAGGTAGCCTTTGCACCCTGCAGGGTTAGTCCCATTGCACCCAGGAAGGTACCTTGCCCTTGTCACATCCATTCAAGGTCTCGAACCCTGAGGGTCCTACAAGAGCCCAATGGTTGATCGAACTTGTTCTTTATATTATTTGAGAGGGGGAGATGTTGGTAGCCACCCGTACCAGCTGTTGTCTGTTAGTACAGGGCACAGCTGTTGTCCACCCCCGAAGGACGCAGTGCGCATGCGCAAGGGTGTGTTTGTGCCAAGTCTTTGCCCACCCCGGGGCGTGCCAATGAGATCACGGCTATGCGGCCAATCAGGAAGGAACACATTGCTTTGGGGGATATAAAGCTAAGGCTCTCTGGGGCCACGGCGTCTCCTCTTCAAGATAATAAACACTTTGCTGCAGAAGGATCCTGGTGTCCGCGTGCATTCTTGCTGGCGAGACGATAGCGAGAGACATATTACGTTGTTGAGCTTTACTTGTGGTGATGTCATAGAGAGAAACTTGCCAGCGAAGTTCTCTCGAGGTTCCCGTGACTCCTCACTGTTTCCACAGCCTCAGGCTGGTTGGCAAGCCTTGAGGTTTCTTCTGGACTGAACTGCCCTTGCTGATTTGTGTGTGGTGTCCACCAGGTGGACTGGACTGCAGCTGCTGATTCATGTTTGGTGTTTGCTAGTGGACTAGACTGAGAACAATGAAGATTGGATTCGCTCCAAAGAACTATTTCTAAACAGATCCAATTCCCCTGCATCCTAATAACCTTACTTTCACATTACCTCTGGTGGGTGCTAGAGGGGAGATTGAATGCTTATTAAAGTAGGTTGAGAAAAACTTATGCCCTACAGATGTGTCTGAGACAGAAAAACGTTTCTGGTGTAAGGCTGGGGTGCAGAGGGATGGTGGGTGTGGGAGCTGCACCTATGCTGACGTGTAAGTGAAGACTGGATTAATGAAGTTGGGACTCGGGAAAGTAAAACATCCAATACGTGGATGTTTTAAAACGGTGGTTTAAAAAAGTAGATCAGAAATGTTTGCCAGATTTTGCTTTTATTTTCCAAGAGAAACCTAAGGACCATTCATAAACATTTTACTTTTATAAATTGCGATTCATGCTATAATTTCTTGGGTGACAACTCAAAGTTTAAATTCAAGAAAAAGAATTGGCAAAAGAGAATCAAAACACACCCACAAAGCAATGAATCTAAGGTGGAGAGACAGGGAAAACAGTGTAGAAGATGGAACGGAAATTTAAGTTCAAATATCTCTATAGTTACTCATGCAAATGAGTAATTGTTTTGCTGAACAATCAAACTGCCAGTTTGAGTTAAAAATGTGAGGCAACAGTACAAGGAACAAATGGTTATAAATACAAATTCAAATGGAAGTAGTAAGAGTGTGTGTGAGGTTTTTTTTTTCCCCCAGATAAATGGTGGCTGTTGAGGTAATACAGAATATTCTGGTATTGCTACCTCCAAGTACAGAAACTGAAACTTGAAATAACTGCAAGAAAAAAATGTACTTCCAGAATCATAATGGAGGTTTACTACAGCAGTAATGACAAAGTCAGTTGGGAACCTGAAAATTAGTGAGGATGTGGGACACTTGAAGGTTAAATACACACACACACACCCCCACACACACACACCCCCACACACACACCTTTAAAGACAGGTTATCAGGAGCTACCAAGATATTTGTGTATAGTTTATAGATGCTTGGTCACATCTAGCTGCAAGGGAGTCTGAACAATGTGATTATTTTTTTTTATTTGAAGAAAAATTTCTGCCAGACAGACTGGCATATGCATATAACAATTAGATTGTTGTCTGCTCACCACTTTAATATGTAATAGACACAAGCACTCTTAAAAACATGAATGCAAAGTCTAAAATTAACATATAACATATGCTAACATATAAGATGGGTAAGCAAATGGTCAGATTGTGCTGCTTTTTAAGATTACATTTGAAATGAGGCAAATATGCATTCACATAAATATTCTTGTAAAGACGAAATTTACAAAGTAGCCTCATTTGGCTTTTGGGTACCAGCCTGAAAAAAAAAAAGAGCGAGAGAGTAATACATTTTGAGGAGATGATCTCTGTCTTATTTTCCCCCTGAAATATTTGCATTTTCCTAAGACCACGTGGACCCCAATACTCTTGGTCATGGCACAGGCTAGCTTATTTCCCTCTTCTGATTATCCTGTCTATTTTGGCGTTTGGGATTACTCATATTCTTTTCTCTGCACTGCGTTTATAATGCCTGAAGTACAGAACACATTTGACATTGATATCCACACTAAGTCTTCCGACAATTAAAAAACAATTAAAAAACAAAAATCCAGACCTTCACACTCATTCTACTGTTGTCGCCAACTCTTTTAAGGAAGGAATTTATTTATTTTTCTTCACCGAGCAGTGTCTCTCTCATAAGTGTTCAATAAACATTTGCTGAATGAAGTATTAGAAGAAAAGCAATTTAAATAAACTTCACTGGAAACTTATGCAACAGCCTTTTAATTTTCTATTAACTGCTAGGCAAAGCAAAGCAAAACAAACAAACAAACAAAAACCCTCACTAGTGCTTATGTAAATGAAACCAGAAAGATAAGCGTGCTTTTAAAATAATGCCAATTAGCAATAAGGATTTCAAACCATAGTAGCTCAGATTTTCATAGGCTCATTGTGAATCAGTTCACACTGGCTGTAGGTTGGTTCATTTCCCAAATTTCACAAGCCCCTAATTTGCTCATCCTGGATACACAGCCCAGCTTCTCTGCTGGTGGCCTTAGTGCTCAGGGACCTTGCTGAGTTTAGGAGACCAGCTGTTTTCCCTCAGGGTGCAGCAAGGAGTCAGGATACCTTGGTTCTTTCCCAGGGATAGCTATGCCAGGAAAGCCACCAGGCAGGCCTCCGTTTCTGGTAACAACTTTCAACCTGTAGTCAATAGTGATCAGATAACAGCAGTGGCCACCCTTATTGCAGACAAAGTACACACATTTATTAAACTAACAAACTCCTAATCTCTTCGTGGGTTTAATGAGTAACTTTAGATAATGCATCGTCTCCATAGTGATAACAGTCCTGTACTACCCACCTCACCTAGAACTGAGCAGCCACCTTTCCCCCCTGCTCTACGTGCTGAGCAGAAAGGGTATGAATTTTCTGTGGCTGCCATATCAAGTTACCCTAACTGGCTGGTTTGAAACAGTGAAAATGATTTGTTTCTTAGTGGTGGAAGCCACAGACTGAAACCCAGACGCCCTAGCGGCTACGCCACCTGCAGTCTTTCAAGAGAATTACACCCATCTTTCCCAGTTTCTGGTAGCTCTAGAGCACCGGTCTCAAACTGTGGGTCCTGATCCCCCAAAGAGGGTATCAGATAGCCTTCATAGTAGCAACATTTACAGTTATGAAACACAACTAAATAACTTTATTGTTGGGGTGGGGGTCACTGCAACATGAAGAACTAAACCGTATTAAGGGTTGCAGCATTCAGAAGTTTGAGATTGTCTGGGTTAGAGGCTGGCTTTGTGGGAACACAATTCTAAGTTCTACTTGGAACTTTTCACGGCCTTCTCCCTCTCATGTCTGTTTTTCTGTCTCTTGTTACCTTGTAAAATCCCCCGGCATGTTTGGCTAGCCACTGCTTTGTGCAGTCGTCTCGATTAGATCACAGTCACAAAGACCCTATTTCTAAACATCGTCTTTTCATTTTTCTCTTGTAATAAAGTACTCCAGCCAAAGCGACTTAAGGGAGAAAGGGTTTACTTCAGTGCACAGTTTGTGGTTACAGCACCATATGCTAAGGAAGTCAAGGCGATGGGAGCAGGAAGCAGTTAGTCACATGACCACATCGGGAAGTAATGATGCCCGCAGGATCGTGCTCTGCTCTCATTTAATATTTTACAGTCAGTAGGGCAGAGCGTTTACTAGTGGGATTAGAGCTCTACTATAGCAGACCCGGAGAGCTTTCCTCACCCCTTTTATCAAATGAGAACACAAGGAGAAAGTGATTTGTGGACCAGAAAAGGAGTCCCCACCCACCTGGCACCAAATCCGCTCATACTGTGATCTCAGCCTCCAGCACTATAAGAAATAAGATTTTATTGTTTGTAAGCTACCATGTCTGTGGAAGTCTGTGGAACGCGGTACAGAAGGACTAAGCCAAAAAGCTGAAATCTGGATTAGGGAAGATACCGTTGTTTGAAAAACTCGAGTGCTTTGTCAAGATTGATTGCTTCTTTTCATAACCATTCATTCTTTTAAAAGATTATATATTTTATTTTAAATTATGAGTATGTATGTGTGTCTGTTTATGGGTATGTGCCCATGTGTGTAGGTGCCTATAGTGGCCAGAGGGTGTTGGATTTCCTGGAGCTAGTGTTCCAGGTGGTTATGAACTGCCTGATTGTAGCTGCTGGGGACTGAACTTGGCCTTCTGGAAGCAACCTCTCTAAACCACTGAGCCATTTTTTTTCAGCCCCTAACTGTTCATGCTTAAGTCTTAGAGCCAAGGAAGGATTCATTCTCTCTCTCTCTCTCTCTTGAACATCCATTGAAGAACTGTTTCTGCCAAAATCAAGAAACATCCTTCAGACACAACTATCATCGTAACTGGGTTTGATTCCACACATAGGCCTTGAGCATTGCACTGCACTATCGAGATAGATAGATAGATAGATAGATAGATAGATAGATAGATAGAGATATGCAAATGACTCTTTCTGTGAGAAGTGAAGACCAGCCGCTGGTGGTGGTGGTGGTTGTGATGACTGAGGTAGGCCACACGCCTTTAATCCCAGCACTTGGGAGGCAGAGGCAGGTGGATCTCTGTGAGTTCCAGCCCAGCCTGCTCTACAGAGCTAGTTCTAGGACAGCCAACGCTACACAGACAAGCCCTGTTTCGAAGGATGAAATAAAACCAACAAAAAAGTGGCGCTCCAACAGGGACACAGCCAGTGGAAGGAAGAAGGTATTAGGGGTTTGTTTATCTCTGTCAAAGCTTCTGTGAACAAGGAACATGGTCAAAACAGGCCTTGTGTTAACAAAATGATACTTAGGAACAAATGCCTTCACCCTAAATGGTGTTTATTCTGGAATTAGCAGTGGCGTCCTAGTCAGTGATGGTGCCATTGGTAATTAAAGCCAAGAAATACAATGGACTTCGTAGCAATGAGGTCAAAAGGTATTGATTTACATACAGAATTGCAGACATTTAAAGGAAGAATTACATGAGTCTCTGTGGGCATTTAAGGTGAATTAAAAAGTAATAATAGAAATGGCACATTGATGTAAAATGCCTGCTGTTGCCTCTCTCCATTCTAGTCTACCCTAGCACAATTACTGGTTTAGTATCCCTGAGCCTAAAGCCACCGATTTCTTCTTCTCCGTCCTTATGGGCCAGAGGTTCAGCTTCCGCCTGAGGCATCAGAGTTCTCTAATACAGTAAGCTGCTCTTTGAAGCGTGGGGATCAAGAGAGGATGGCAGAATTGCAAAGAGGAGTATCCTTAGGGAACGGAGTGCTTCTACTTTTTTAAAGCCAGCCCATTGAGGCTCCTTGTATTAGGTTGAGTTTGCCATTAGAAAGCTGCGGAGACCCAGCTCTCAGATTCTGTTGTGCTTCTTGACAGAGTTTGAAATCATTCAATTCAGAGCTGTTGAAGTTTGAACTTGTATTGGAATTTTAGGTGCACGGGCTACAGAAGTAACCAAGGCTGGATTTTCAGGTGGATTCCTTTAATTCCTGCCTTGTGAAAGTTTGTTGTAGTTTCCGATACTGGCACCGGATGGCGCTCCAAAACCACGTACCCCCTGCTTAGCGGAGAGGAAACAGACCTTCGGAAACTGAATCCATTCAGAAACTTAAGAGACCATCTCTGGCCTAACAACTGATCCTTTCCAGTTCCCTTTACGACGATGATTTATTTCTTCTGAAAGCATAGTATACTGTTTCCCAGAGTTGGGTTTTCATGCTTTAAGACCTCTTATGTGGAAGCTTAATTGTACTCTGCTAGAACTTTGGAAGCATTTAAACTCCCTTCTTTTTCAGTGCTGTCGATTGGCTTTTGAGACAGGGACTTTTGTAATACAGGCTGTCCTGGAACTTGTAATATTCCTTCTTCAACGTCCCAACTGCAGGGACATAAGCCTATGCAACTTCACTTGGCAAAACACAGAATTAATTATGTGTTGAGAATCGATTTTCTTTTGTCAGAGTAGCAAATAAAATAAAGATTTTTTTTAGTGCCAATTTAAAATAAATTCTGTTTCTAGAGGGTCCTGCTAAAAGTTCATGTCAATTTTTCCTTCTAAACTCCAGAAGTCATTTTGAGTGAAGCTCATACAATAAAAATGAGGCCATTAAAAAATATCCACATGCTGAAAAACAAAAACAAAACAAAACAAAACAAAAAAACCAAACCAAACAAACATTGCCCCCCCCAATGAAAAACAACAACAAAAAAACCTCCTGCAGACTGCTGTTGTAGTATTTACCTACCTCAGCCTGAGGTGCTTAATGTCACTGAAGACTTTCTTACTTTCTTTCTTTTCTTTCCTTCCTTCTTTCCTTCCATCCATCCTTCCATCCTTCCCTTCTGTCTGTCTTTTCTTCCTCTCTCTGTCTCTCTCTGTCTCTCTCTGTCTCTCTCTGTCTCTCTCTGTCTCTGTCTCTCTGTCTCTGTCTCTCTGTCTCTGTCTCTCTGTCTCTGTCTCTGTCTCTGTCTCTGTCTCTGTCTCTCTCTCTCTCTCTCTCTCTCTCGTAGAAAGAACGTTGTTGTCTCCAGGAAGCATTTATTGGTACAGGAAATATTGCTCCTTTAATATTCTTTTTATAAATTAATTTATTTATTCGCTTTATGTCCTGATGCCAGTCCTCTTCTCCCAGTTTCCTCCTCTTCCAGCTCCTATGCCCCATCCCCTTCTCCTCTGAGAAGGGGGAGCTCTCCCTGGATTCCCCCACCCCTACCCCCAGCGTCTGTCATTGCAAGACAAGGAGCATCCTCTCTCACTGAGGCCAGACAAGGCAGCCCAGTTAGTGGAAAGCAGATCCACAGGCAGACAACAAATTCAGGGACAGCCCCCACCCCATAGTTGGGAGAATGTGATCCTTTGTCTTCCAGCACAGCTTCCTTGGGTATGGTCCCTGCCTCCCTCTAGATGGCTCTCTATGCCTCTTCCCTTGGCTGTAACCGAAGCTTTGTCAGTTTTGCAGCTTGGAATTGGGTTCATCCAACCACCTGTACCCCAGTTTCTCACTTTAAGGAACACCTCAGGGTTCAGACATCTGAGGGGCATTTTGTGTCTTTATTTGAGGGTAAGCCTCCTTTCCCAAATGCCCAGGTGACCCAGCGGTCCCTTCTTTTGTGCTTCTGGCCTCCTTGCAGATGGCTGTCTCTTCTGTCTCTCAAACTCTGCACAGGATGAATCATTCTTGCCCCCACTTCTCCACTTAGTTCATTTTCCTTTGCTTAGGGCTTCAACATCTAGTTCTTGTCCTTGGTGAATCTTAGAGGCAGACTTATGAGGCAGCGAATGTGTGTGTTTAGGTGTGTTTAGATGTAAAAACCCCACTTTACAGCTCAAGCAAAGCCGTTAGCAACGTGCCCAGTGCACAGTTACCACCCATTCAATGGCAGGCATCACTTGCCGAGGCTTTCTCGTCCATTTGATTGACTTCATTTTCGCATACCTGTTTCGTAATACTTACCTTGTCATGGAGGTAGCGAGAACCAACTGTCTGCAATCTCCTTCCCTCAGCAGCTTAAGGATAAGGGAAGGGGGACAGAATCTAATTAATAACCGAGAAACGGTGTGCTCCTTTTAATTAGGAGTCGTGGGCAGAGCTGTGGCAGAAGCAAGAGAAGAGTGTGGATAGTTGTTGAGTAACAGCTCTCATTCTGGGTTTCACAGGAACAGTGAGGTGGGATTTCCGTTCATGTGTGGCTTTCAACCGGTTTCCTGCCTCATTTTGTCCACCTACAGCAGGGGAGAGTGCAGGTGTGTTTGCTCACACCCAAGTGACCCCAGACAGACTCCTATTTTTTTTTTTTTTATATCTAAGGCCTGGGCTGCCTACAGATGTGACTATTCTTCGTCCAAATGGCTTTATACTCGACAGTCCCAGATGTCCTCCAATCTCTCACTTATCCCTATTTTAATTAAAGTCTACAGTGTTCTTGAAAAAATAATTCCAAAACTGTGTACGTGCAGGCTTACAGGTAGGTGGGCAAAGATTAGAGAGCAGGGCGGGAGGAGATGAAAGAGATAGCCTTCTGCCAGAAGCCTCCTGCTGCCTGGGCCATATTCCCCAGGCTCCTTGCCTCTGAAGCCCATGGGAGAGACGTCTCCTGTCCCAAACCAGATGCCTCCCAAGGGTGTAATTGCAAAGCGCGAGACAGCTGGCTTGAGAGAGGCTGGTGTTTATAACCAGACTGGTTGCCTGTTATAGCTCTAATGGGCTCTCTGAGTCCAGATGGCCACCCCTTGGCCAGCTTACATCTGGCTGAGAATGCAGAGAAGCACGTAGCTGGCTGGAGTTCTGGAGATGTCCCTTTGGGGGACGTGATGATGGAAGGGACTTACGGGGCTGTTTACAGCACACTCTTCGAGCAGCATCTGGGATTCTTCTCTCCTGGTGCTCAGCCTCCCCGACCACCCCCTCCTCTCTCCCCCATCCCAAATGCACAGAGACCAGAGCTTGAACCAGACATGAGGCGCCTGCTGCTTCTCTTCCTGTGATGGCAGAGCACAGGCCTTCCTTGTGGAAAATTCCTCCATGAGTCGTGTGAGACTGTCCTCGGAGTCTGCTGAGGAGGGTAGCTGCAGCCTTGTCCTTTTGTGCCTACCAATAGTTCAAAAGATCAGGGCTACTTCCCATTTGTATGATGATCTTGAGAACATTTATGAAGCCACTAGGCTGCATACAGAATTTAGAGATAGGGAGCGTCCTGTGTGTTCTCACATGTGGAAATCAAACCTGCCTGTCTGTTTGTCTGTCTGTCTTCCTCTCTGTCTCTGTCTCTCTCTCTGTCTGTCTCTCTCCATGTACATATATGTGTGTGTATGTATATAAATATATATGTATATACATATATGTAATAAAATATCTACTATGGGGAACTTCTGTCTTCAAGGTTACAGATTTACTTACAGGAGCTTTTCTTCTCTCCTGTTTACCTCATCTCTTAGGGAACATAATTTAAAATGATTCACTCATATGCAGTTAAAGTAAGATGAAGATCAAAATCCAGATTTCCAGCTCATTCCTCTCTCTCTCTCTCTCTCTCTCTCTCTCTCTCTCTCTCTCTCTCTCTCTCTCTCTCTTCTGTGTGTGTGTGTGTGTGTGTGTGTGTGTGTGTGTGTGGTGTGTCCCATTTTACCCTCAGCTAGGATACTAGGTTCTCTTCTGAGAGCATGAAAGCAGGCTGTAGCGCACACTGGGTCAGTAGTAGAGAATTATAAGCTATTAGATCCAGGAAGAGGTTCAAGCCTATTTTTATGCCACAAATCAGCAATGGCAGTTTACAACATTCCCTTCCCTTCTACTAGGTCAGCTTGGACTCTGCAGCTTGATTTTCTATGTTCTTCCTTATCCTTGCAGAAGCCAAGTCTAGCTTAGAACAGACTGAACATGAGAGACATTTCATTGAAGACATGAACAGATGACTGGATCTGTTCTCCACTCAGAGTTGGCTCAGTCTAAATCCCCAGGTTCATTGTTCTGTGTGTCTATCCATCTATCTATGCATCACAATGTTCTCTTCCTTGGAGGGTGCAGAGACTCCTGGTTCTTGTCTCCGATAGTTGGAGCATTGTTTCCTGGGATTTTGAGACTTTTATCCTTTCTGCTTTTCTCTACTTCCACTAGGCATCCCATCTCCACACTAAACCCAGGGCTATTCCCCTACTTACTCCTCCCATGCTTCTCTGTTGCACACATGCGTGCACCTCCCTCAGGCCTTTGCCCTTACCTCATTCCCATGCCTGGCATCTCTCAGAAGTTTCCATTGTGTTGCTGCATTGAAAAAACCAATAGGATACCTTTTCTTGAACTCAGAGGATCTCAACCATAGGTAGGATCGTCCCTGATTGAAACAGGACACAGTGTATGGTTGGGAAGAGGCAAGATAGGATTATTTTGAGACAGAAGAACCTAGAAGTTTATGTTAGATTGCTGAGAAAGTTTGTGTCTCGGAAACACAAGACAGAGTGAGTTAGGAGAATTGAATGCTAATGGGAAATTTATTAGATCATATCAAATATTTTTCCATTTTATTCACTTTAAAACAAACGGTTAGAAATTAGTAGCACTTACTACTATTTATTTACTTGGTTCAGTAAGGATATTTTCACATTTTTATTTGATAGACATATCCCCATGAGTTCATGTGTACACATGTATGCAGGTGCCTTTGGTGGCCAGAGGGTGTTGGATCCCCTGGATCTGGAGTTACAGGCTTTTGGGAGTCACCTGATGTGGGTTCTGGGAACTGATGTGGGTTCTTGACCACCAAACTACATTTCCAGTTTTCAATGACCATAGTTTTATCTTCAAATAATAATTATCTGCTGCATGGCAAATTATCTGCTGCTTCTGAGCCTACATTTCCCATAGACCTAGCAGGAACTGCTGTTTAACCCAGGCCTCAGCACCCAGACCTTGCTGTAGAGGCAACCTTCCTATCAGAATCTTGTCAGTGCGTTTGAAAGGCGAGAGAGAGTAAACACTGAAATGACTGAAAATGCTGGATACAGAGAGTGACTGGAGACTTGGGGGGAATCAATTACTGAACTGAGTGGTTAAAATCAGAGGAGAGCCAGGCACATTGGTGTATGCTTGCCCTCTCAGCGTTCAGAGGGAACTGGCAGGAGGATGAAGACTTCAAGGTCACCCTGGATATGTAGTGAGTTGGAGGCCAGCCTGGGCTATGTGGGGCCCTTTATCATAAAAACAAGACAAAAATTGGGCCAGCCAGTAGGATGCCGTATCTGGTAAAGGCACCTGCCATGAAGGTGAAGCCTTGAGTTTTCTCTCTGGGACTCACGTGGTAGAGGGAGAGAAACAACACCTTCAAATTGTATTATCCAGTATTCCTCACAAAAATAAATAAATTAAAAATTATTTTTTAAAATTGCCTGGGTTTTTCATAATTTGTAGTTCCCAGATGATGTCTGACACTAATTAGAAGAGAATGGTTTGAAGTGGGCCCAGAAAAACACCCACTCACACACACACACACACACACACACACACACACATACACACACACACACAGACACACACGCAGACACACACACATATACATATACACATACACACATACACATACATATACATATACACACATATATACATACACACACATATATACATACACACACATATACATATACATATATACATACACACATATATATACATATACATATACACATACATACATATACATATACACACATATATACATATACATATACACATACATGAACATATACACACATATACATATACATATACTTATACACATACACATACACACACACACACACATATATATTATTTCTAGCCAGTGTCTGTATGATACGTCTATAATTCGGGGCCATACTCTGAGGACTGTGAAACAACCCTCCATATCAAAATGCCCCCATGATGGGAAAACGTTTCAGTTACCAGAATAATGTAAAATCCTCTGGCTTTCTTAGTATTGAAACTCTTTTGAAAAGTGACGGGTTGTATTTACCTGCATTGTATCTGTGAGGGCAATAACAGATATGCATGCCCCTTAAAGGAGCAGTTCGTTCTAGAATTTAAGAACTGAGTTTTCATGCTTGTAGGGCACTTTCCTCTGGAGACTAGAGAGCCACCAAGCAGTGGCAACCTAGGCTGGAGTTTGTAGTTTCCTGTCGTCTATTTGATGACAAGGGTGCATTTGTGCTGAGGAAAAATAAAACACAAAAGAAAACAAAAGACAACAACAACAAAAACAGGCTTGTGTTTTTCTAAGACTCACATGTCTGTGTTGTTAAAAATCCAGATATATCTTTCTTGAGAGAGCTTATGGTCATATATTTTCTTTGTTCAGAGTCTGCTCGAGACAGATACCCATCAGGGTCCAAGAGTGGTTACTGAGCAAACCACTTGGTGCCTGGTATATATGGGGGAAGGACCCCAGACTAGATCACATGAATGCTGTCTGCACCACAATCAAAGAGCATTGATAAGAATAACCCAGCCTGAGATTAGAGGGGGTCAGTCTGTGCATTTTCTCTGATGGGCCAGAGAGGGATTCAAGCCAAGAGACTTCCTGGAATCAAATGGTAGCATGGCCAGGCCAACTGCTATGACCAGTGCAGAGGTCTCTGATAACAGGGGAGGGGTGATAGGGCGGGGTGTGTCAATGTGGGGGCTGGGCTGTCAGTGTCAATGTTTTGTTTAACTTTGTCCTGCCTCTCCTTTACGGAGACAGAATAGAAAGGGAAGCCATCACATGGGTGGCTGAGTCCCCTTTCCCTGTTCCCTGGAGTTAGTTCTGACAAGCATGTCTGCGTATTCTTGCCCTTATGCAACTAAAAAGGGTTGATCTGTAGGCCTTACAGATACCAGAGGCCACAGGAAGCTCCTGATAAGTAAGCAAAGGGACCCACTCATCTGGGTTTTTCCTGAGACGCCTGAGGTTTTCGTGACCAAACTCACATATGAAGTCCAGTTCTGTGAGAGGGATAGTTGACCTGACCTCTGCTATCTCAGCGCCTGATGCATCATCATTTCAGCTGGAGCTGTTGAGCTTCCTCTGTGTCTGGCTGCACATTTAGCAGGGCAACACCAAAGGAAACCCACGCATGCCGATCCTTACTTGGGAGGCATCTCAGGATGGCCATATTCATTCCTCCCTGTGTGTAAAATAAATCTCAGAGAAAAAATTCTTTTAAATTGGTGGGAGAGATCCCTGTTTGGGGAAAGGGTTCATGGTGGGGTGGGGAGCTTTAGAGAAATTTAGAGAAAGAGTAAGGAAGCCCAAAGTACTAAAACAAAACAAACAAATAAAAGCACTCAAAAACACACCAATTATAAACCCACCAAACAACCACCCACCCACCCAACCAACAGAAAGAATTCTTAAGCTCCCAGCACAGAAAACAATAAAAACAAAAAGAACAGGATTTAATTATAGCATTTAGCTTCCAGAAGAGGATGGTAGAAAATGAATGGGATGGTCCTGTTAGATCATGGTGCATTTAGGAAAGTACACGATTTCTTAGAAAGCCCCTCATCTGTCCTGTCCGGTTAGGATGGCTGATGGTTCACGGACATCTTTAGGTACAGATGTCTTCCAGTCAACCAGACTCTAAACACATTTAAGGAGCACTGGAAAACCAATGAGATTACAGCTTGAGTCTTGTTTTCCAGAATATGATTATGGTACTGAGGCTGCTCTCTAGACATTAAAGCCAAAGAAATGACCTGAAGGTTGGCCTTAATTATGTTTATTTTCTGCTTAAGAAAATGATTCTACTGGTCAAAGTTTTTCCAAGGCTCTGTGTAGCTGATTGAATTGACAAGAATCTCAGCCTGATTTTCTTGGCATTCCCATTATCAAAGCTGCTTCAAGCAGCTTGTTCAGTAATGAGTTACAGATGTGGAAGAAAAAGGTCATCTGTGGCACTCAGACCTATTTGCTATTGCTGTTAATACCACAATGGGACTCTGAGTTGATGGAATCCTGTTATCCTCTTTCAGAATTTTAGCACTCTGAAGCCACATAGACTGCCTGTGATTTCAGCTATTCTGAGGTTGTTGCAGATAGAAGGGAAGACCCAGGTGTATTGAGATTATCATAGTAGAACATAACTCAGTGGTAGGAGCAAAGTTGTAATAAACGTAATACACATTGCCGAGGGCAATGGTCCTGAGAAATTGTCAGAGCTCAGTGTCTAATGTGTTAACTCAGTGTATGGTGAGAACATGGACCCTAACCAAAGATCAGGAAGACCAATTGCTCCTCTCATGGTCCCGTGCTCCCTTTGCTGGTGGGCAAGGATGTTACAGGATCATAAAGCCAGAGCCACTTCTGTTTCCCACAAGCCACCTTCCATACTCACCCTTCACGTCTCTTTGGTGCTACGAGCCTGTGTGTGGCTGGCTGGCGGCTGTTCTGCCCCAGCTTGGACACATGCCAGCACCACTCTCTTCTCATCTATATCAGGACTAAGCAGGCAGAGGGGATGGCACAATGGTCCAGTCATTCCAGGCAGATGAAGTCCTCGGTCTGAGGATACAGGTGACATAAAGAAAGCTAAGACTGTGTGTGGATCTTGGAAGTGACAAAGGACAGGGGACAAGGTTCTATGTGAGACAGGCCTTCAAATGCCCAGCACATGGCTCACTCTCCTGCCAAACTCACAAAGGCAAATTATTCAGGATTTTTCAGACTGGAGACCCCACCCCCTGGATGACATCAGCATGTTGACTCCACGCTTGCATTGAGAGAGTTTCTATGGGGGATTTGATTACAAATGCCACTAAGCACACAGATTTTGAGGACCTCTCAGGGAAAGGAGGTTGTGGGGAAAGACTTGTCGATCTTGTCAAATGAACAATGACAGCTACCATGAACACTTAGTTTGCATTAGGCACCATTCAAAAGCACTTTATACATGAATCCAAACCTATAGGACTATTATTCTCTCCATTTCACAGGTGGAAAAAACTGACCTGTTGAGAAGCAATTTGCTCAAAGATCACATGGTTCATAAACAGCAGGGTCGAGCTATGGCTCATGCATTCTGGCCCCAAAGCTTGCATTGGTAGCCAGTCTACTACACCGTGTGACACCTGAGCTTGTGTTTCAGGCTCATATTAAGGACAGGAGTTCCATTGTGATGTTTGGATTAATGGTGCCATTGATACACACAAGAGGATGCAGTTAGGCTTATTCATCTGTACCTTATAGAACCAATGTGCTTTCACTAGCCAGCCTTAGTTTATTCCTCCAAGTATCTGGGCAATGGCGAAGCAGGATAACGATAAAGCCTTAGATTGCTGCTGACTGCTGAGTCTCTTACCTTAACCCTCTCTCTCTCTCTCTCTCTCTCTCTCTCTCTCTCTCTCTCTCTCTCTCTCTGTGTGTGTGTGTGTGTGGAGCTCAGGAGATACTGTGGGATTGGTTCTCTTATCAAAGTTTCTGGATTGAGGACGGAAAGCCCGAGGGCTTAGGTGGGGTTACTGTAGTAGGCTCCCTCGTGTGCTAAGCACAAATAAAGACAGTGTAACATTGAATATATTCTTAAGTGTGGGCTTAATGACCACGTCCAATGTAGTTCTCCTTCCAGGACCAAAATCAGGCTTCTTTTCTTCTTCATCCTTAATTACAAGTATTTTTAATTAGATAAATTCCATTAGTGACCAATTAAGTTTCAATTTGGAGATCATATTCGAAGACGGCAACCCCCATCACAGCTTGGGCTCTCTGCAGAGTGACCCGAGTCTGGGCTTCCATATGCTTAATGTTGCTTTGCCCATTAAGGGAAGTTAATGCTTGCCTGATTGTTTATGTTGGGAGAGAAGCCAAGCCCCGCCCTTCCACTAGCAGCCGCACTTTCACAGCTGTGATTGGAGCTGTTGGGCAGGGGAAGGAGAGGCCTGGGGAACTGGGAGACCAAGCTTCTCCGAAGAGGAGGGTAGGTAGACGTGTGTCATCTCAGAGGGATTGGGGGTGGCAGTGGTTTGAGATACGGCAGGGACTCAGATTACGACGACATGTCGTGGAGACGGTGTTACTTCCTAGAGGATGCTTGCTGGTTTCAAGTGTGGCTTGCTTGCTGTCAGCACATGTTACAGGTCAGCCAAAAGGCCCGCAGACCACTGGTGCTGTCCCACCTCCTGTCTTCTTCCTTTTAAAATGCTGCCTTTGGAGCAAAGCAATCGGATGTTCTCCGCAATTACTGTGCGGATATGACAGACTCTTGGAAGCACATTAGTGGATCATCTTCTATAATTGTCAGAATGTAATGGAGCAGTAAGGTGCTGTTACTAATTTTATTTCACAGAAAAAACACACCCTATGGCATAGAGTGCTTACTTTTTTTGAGTTAGTTCTTTCTACACCCCTCAGAATCATGGGACCACAGTGAGTTCACATGGCACCAGGTGACTGAAAGAACAGTGGAGCCTTTTTATCAAAAGGAGAGCCTTAATCAGGATTCTATTGCCGTGAGAAGGCACCATGACCATGGCAACTCTTACCAAAGACAGCCTTACTTGGGGCTGGCTTACAGTTTCAGAGTTTTATTCCGTCGTCTTCGTGGCAGGAAGCAGGGAAGCTTGCAGGCAGGCATGGTAGACGAGAGTTCAACCTCTGGGCCCAAAAGCATCAGGAAGAGAGAAGTAACAGAGAGTTCTCTATCCAGATTTCCAGGTAGCAGGAAAAGAGAGACTCTGGGCCTGGCTTGAGTCTTTTGAAACCCCAAAGCTCACCCTCAGTGACACAACTTCTTCCAACAGGGCTACACCTACTCCAGGGGTAACACCTTCTAATCTCTCTCAACTTCGGCCATTCCCTAATAACGAAGCATTCAACATATGGCCTACAGGGGACCATTCCTATTCACACCACCACGAGGAGCGATGCCTGTCATTGCCTAGGAAGATCACAAGAGCAATTGGGATTTATTTTGAACAGAAAAGCCACATGACTACCACCAGCTTTTTAGCCAAAGGTAGAAGCACTCTACTCTTAGATAGCAAGAGAAAATGGAGATTAAAAACAATAAAGTAAAAAGGAATGGGAAAATGGAAAATAAAGAGTCTTCTAGTAAGTGCAAGATTCTGACTTAAGGAAATGTATACCAGTTAAATAACTGTGGGATAAAACTTGTATTATAAATATAATCAATATGTATAATCAATAACTTGTATTGAGCAACAGTAAATGGCTTGGTGGAATGAGTGTCTTCTCTTTCTTGCCCCCATTTCAACTCCCTTTTATAATCTACATGTATCTTTGCACACAGGGTCCCTTTGATGTCCCACTGGACTGTGCCAAGGGTGAGGTTCTGCCATTGCTCTTGTCCCAGTGTTCTGCCCCATATCAGAGGAAAGCACATGCCTGTCTCGTATGACTGTCCACTGATGCGAGGAGACCACTTGTGATGTGAGAAAGGAAGGCATGTGGCCCTAGGAGGTCTCCCCAGGTTGTAGTGGAAGTGATATCAGGTGGTAGGAATTGGGGGGAAAATCAAAAATGGTTTAATCTCAGACTGCAGAGATTCAGTCCAAGTGCCAGAAAAAGGGATGCTTCCTTCTGGAGCTTGTCTTGAAAATACTGTTCTAGGGCTCTGGAGAGGGGCTCTCTGGTTTAGAGCACTGATCACTCTTACTCTTCTGCAGCTAGAAGTCCAGGGCATCTGGCACCCACTTTTGCCTCTGCAGGCCACACATGTGATGTACACAGGCAAAACAGGCAAACATATCAAATAAAAATAAAGTTTAAAAAAGTAACCGGTATGTTGGTCAGTTATACACAGAATTACCTTTAATCCACATGCTAAAATCCCCAATACTAGAATCCTACAAAGTTACAATAAAAAGATACTCAAAAATTGTGATGTAAGCACTCCAAGTCTGTAGTTGAGAATATAAAGGCTCTCTCTCTCTCTCTCTCTCTCTCTCTCTCTGTGTGTGTGTGTGTGTGTGTGTGTGTGTGTGTGTGGAGAGAGAGAGAGAGAGAGAGAGAGAGAGAGAGAGAGAGAGAGAGAGATCTGCCTCAGGCTTTAGACTAAAGCCTCAAGGACAGAAGGACAGGAGTTGTTTTTTTTCTCCATCCTGTGTGACATTAGAGAATAGAAGACCCTAACTCCTCTCCCTTTCTCTCATTCTAGGGGCTGTTTTAAGTGTATGGCCTTTGTCAGCATATAGACAAAGCCCAGCATCTCTCTTCTTTCCTTTATTCCCCGCTCTGTCCTTGTTCTCTGCTGCTGTGCTCTCCAGAGTGAGCTGGGGACACCTAGCCCAAATGTCCAGTGGAAAATAAATTCTGAGGGCTGGGGAGATAGTTCTCTTGATAAAATGTTTGTTGTGCAAGCACAAGGAGGGCTTGGATTTAATCCCCAAGACCTCAGGAACATCCTGTAATTTCAGTACTGGGCAAGCAGGAGTTAGAGAAAGGAGAGTTCCCCAGGGCTTGCTGGCTGGCTAGTCTTGCCCAGCCAGTGAGCTTCAAGTTCAGTGAATGTTCCTGTCTTCAAACATTGAAGTAGAGAGTGATAGAGGAAGACACCCAAAGTCACCTTCTAATGTGAACACATGCACACGCACACACACATATACACATACAGACTTAAATACACACGGAGACAGAGACATGCAGAGACACAGAGACACACATACAGGCACACACACAAACACAAACACACACAAACACATATATACAGACACATACACAGATCCACAGTCACATGCACACACACAGACAGATACACACACACATACAAACACACACAGATATATACAGACACATAAACAGGCACACACAGATATACAGTCTCTCTGTCTCTCTGTCTCTGAAGAGCTATGAGAGTTCATCAGTGAGCAAGGGGAGAACAGAACTGCAGTGGGTAGAGGTACTGAGGGGTAAAAGGGCAGGGGCAACAGGTAGACAGGGCCCACCACAGTAACTTTCCTGTCCTGAGAGGTTTGCTGTAATCATTGGATAACATTGACATAATTTTAACTGGAGAGCTGATCATTGATGGAACATACGTAGCAAGTATTAATTTACATTTATGAAGCTTTACAGTAAGATTTTATTATCCTCTATTTATAGATCATGCTGGCTTCCTGGGATATAAATAGGTAATCACGGGGGTAAATTAAATGTTGAGCCAGGAGCTCTCTCATGTTATGACTCTGCAAACAGAGGGACTTCACTATAATCAAGTTTCCAAACACCCTCTTATGCCCTGGACAATACATGATTAGTTCTGCTTCTTCCAATTAAAGCTAAGCTGGTCAAGAACCCAGAAATTAAACCATCTGCTCAAGATGAGACTAGAATTTCGGGAGCTAGTCAGACATCAGTATTTAAAACCTGTCATTTATTTTCTAAGTTTATAATTGTATCCATTCTCTTAACCTTTCTTAGGGCCTCTGTCTTTCCCATGTAAAATAACAAGCATACAAAACCCACGTGTGTGTCACTCTCGTTCTCTTCTGTCTTCTTACCTTTAGTTTATAAGTGCAAACCCGGAGGTTAGTAGATGTGAATGACTTCTGTACTCAGTCGGGGTGGGGTGGGGTTGGGATCTACTAACCAGAAAGCTTGGGGGTTGTTACTGTTTAATGGCCCTCATCTATTCCCTCCTGATGCTGCTTTATCTCATGACTGCTCCACTTACGTCATCACAGGCGGGGATAAAGGCCTTCTTGACAAACAGCCACTCCCCCAGTGAGTCTCTGCCTCAGTTTGCTTTCTAACCCTGTGATACATACCATGACGAAAAGCAGTGTGGGGTATGAAGGCAAGGGTTTATTTCACCATACAGATTAGAATCCCTCATGAAGAGAAATCAGGACAGGAACACAAAGCAGGAACCTGGAGGCAGGAACAAATGGAGGGAACCTAGAGAAATGCTGCTTATTGGCTTGCTCTCCACAGCTGGATCAGTTTGCCTCCTCATACAACCCAGGACAGCCTGCCCAGGGATGGGGTTATCACAGCATGCCCCCACGTCTACAGTTTGTTGTGTCCTCTCACATAAATCATCAATTAACAGGATGCTCCCAGAGATTTGCTGATAGGTCAAACTCTGGCGACAATTCCTATGTTGAGATGATCTTTACTCTAGTATGGCTAGCTTTGTATCAAGTCAACAAAAACATCTAAGCAGCACAACCTCTCATCTGAGCTCTAGCCATTGGGCATCTTCAGATCCATAGTGAGGAAGAGTCAGGAGTAAGACCCAGTAACATCTTCCTGTTTTTCTTCTTGTCCTCTGACCTCCTCTCTCCTCTGCATTATCCCCTGCTAATTCAGAGGATCTAAACTTAGGTTCCCTACTCAAGGGACAGGTAGAACCAGGACACACAACTTCTCTGAGTCACAGTAACCCAAAGGACAGCGCACTTGGTGTGGGTGTGGGCATTTCTTTCTTTGCATTCTTTGTTCAAAAGTATACACAGGAAACTGGTTTTATATTTTTCTCAGAACTGAACGATTTGAGGGCTTGAGGACTTTAAAGTTTTTTTTTCTTTAATCCTTGGACACCCCTGGGGAGACATTTTTCTGGGCAATCATATGGTATTTAAAAGGTTCCTAACAATAAACCATTTGCCATCTTTCAAACTTGCAGAGATTAAAAGAAAAAACAGTTTGAGGAGAATACTCTTAAGTACAGTTGGCAGATAGCAAAATCATTATTACATATTAGAAGTTATTTAAAGATATTTTCAACATGCACAAATTTTTGGTTTCTTAAATTTTTGGTTAGCTTTTAATGACTGATCCATCTCTCCAGCCCATGATTTCTTAATTTCTTTTATTGATCTTCTCCCAAATTGTTGGCATGGTTATCATTATACTAATGCATGTGAAATATTACATAGCCTTTCAAGACTATGCTTTCAAAACCTACAGCCTGCTGAGATGGTAATAAATTGATAATACCACAAATCAATTGTATATATAATGTATAATCCCAGTTTTAGAAAAGGTTTTCTAGACATGGTGAGAATAAACTGTAACATTCATTGTCATTATTTCTTACTGGTGGTCTTACTTTTGATCTTTTGGTTGTTTTCTTTCTTATTCTCCAAATTTCTTGCCTATTTTCCTGTATGTTCCAAATTTTCTTCCATAAATGATACATTTATAATTTAATAGAAATTATCATGCAAAAGGAAACAGAATTAGAATATTTGGTCTTTTTCTTTCCCATTTAATGAAATGCAGAATATTTTAGAAAACCTCTTCAAAAATGTCCCTTGTTCTTCCTGTGAAAGTAAAATTGGAATTGCAGATGGCTTTCAGCTTTAAACATAAAAAAAATGACTCACAACACTTCCCAAAGAAAGCATTGGTTGGTACACTGACTGGTCTTTACGTAAAAGACAAAAATCAGCTACATAGAAAAAGTGGGATAATTTGCCTGAAGAAAGTTTAGCAAAATAATAAGTCTTGGCAATGTCAAAAGTAAGATCAATGGCTATAGAGAGATATCTCAGTGGTTAGGAACACTGACTGCTTTTCCAGAGGACCTGAATTTGATTCCCTGCAACGACATGGTGGCTTACATTTGACTGTAACTTTCGTTCTAGGGAATCCAGCCCCCTCCTCTGGCCTCTTCAGCCACCAGGCACACACATGGTACATAGATACACATGCAGGAAAATCATTCACACATAAAATAAAGTAAGTTTTCTTAGTATATTTTTTAATTTATGGAGGACGGGGGTACATGCTTAGTACAGTGTAGAAGTCAGAGGACAACTTGTGGGACCTGGTTCTCTCCTTCTACCATTGAACTCTGGCTTGATGGCAAGCATCCTTATCCACTGAGGCTGTGTGCAGGGACTGGATGAAGAAAGATACATAGGGACATGAGTTGATTTTACATTACCTCAGTATGGCTGAGTACACGAAGATGATGTCATGAAAAAAATGCTAGTCTAAGTCTGCCACACATTGGGTCCTGTTGCTCTATTGAACTACTTGATAGGAGTTTCCCTATATGTTATTAGAATGGGAATATTTGCAGCAGAATTCACATACTTTGGTCTTTAAGCTGTGGAATTAAAACTATCCCACAATAGAGGGGAAGGTCCTATAATAGTTTCTGAAATTTCCTCTAATCTACCCCTTCCAACACCAGCTTGGAGTCTAGGAGGGATAACTACCACTCTGAGGAAATAAAGGATGTGTGGGTGGTGGCCTTCATCATATTGGCATTCTTCAGCTTGTTTCCTACAGAACTCAGATGGACTTAAATGGCTATCAGTGGACTACCCTCACCTCAGCTATATTGCATTTGCCGTGTTGGAGGAGATTGCCACAATTTTGAATTCATGATACAAATGCTGTCAGCCACCAAGCTGACATCAATGTTCTTTATCAGCCTTGATATAAAAGTAGAAGCATTTCTCATTTATAACTGAATATACTTATGGCCTCGTGTAAGGCATGTTTGCTGTGTAACCTCCAGTTATGATGCAGTCCAAAGGGACGACACACACCATTCTACCTATTCACAGAAGTTTTCTGATATCAGCTAAGGAGGAGGTGTAAAGTAGGATGAGGCCATGAATATGTCCTAGAGTGCGGGACATAAACCCTGCAAAAATTCTCTGCTCCATTAGAAGCAGTCCTAGGAGTCTAAGAGTCTGGGCATGGTGAGATAACCATTCCCAACAAGGACAAATATGTCTTCCATATTCCCTCATGATGGTAGAGGTATTCCATCCCGTAGACTTCTCCATATATTTATAATTTTTCATACTTGAGAACATGCTCTGAACTATTTACCAGGCTATGTGAAAGGCTGCCATCTCTTAGTGGAGCCTCAAACAGGAGAAGGCTCAGCAGAAAACCCAACCTGCACCAGCGATCAGTCTTTCCGTTTGGATTACATCATGAGATAGACTGTAGCACTGAGACATGTGCATGGTTTCTACCAAACGCTGATAAGAAAATCACAGCATAGATGTCTGACCTCATAGGTAGCAATGAATATCCTAGTAAGAGCACCAGTGGAAGGGGAAGCCCTGGTTCCTGCTAAGACTGAACCCCCAGTGAACTAGACTGTTGGGGGGAGGGCGGCAAAGTTGGGAGGGGAACACCCATAAGGAAGGGGAGGAAGGAGGGGGATGTTTGCCCGGAAACCAAAGAATTATTATTAAGTATTAAATAAATTAAAAAAAATAAAAAAATTAAAAAATTATCACAATAAAAAAAAGAAAATCACAGCATAGATGTCTTGGGTTCTGGCATATAGTCAAGCTATTTGCAGCATAGAACTAGACATAATTTTTTGAAAATAGCTCCTGGCAGTCTTTACAGCCCTGGCACAAATGAAACCATCTGATGGTAAGATATTAAGTTACTGGGCAGCCAGAATTGTCCAAAATGAGCTGTGCTTTTGACAATCCTCTTGAAGTACAGTGCTGGATGACCCCTACAGCAGTTCATCATAATATGTAAGTGGTACGTTGGCACTTGGGTATAAATAGGGATAGGGTACAAGCAAGCAGAGAAAATGGACTTCCGTGCCACCCACGGCTGTCACATCACACATGTTCTGTTCATCCTTATGGCCACTTTGGTAGAAGACAGAAAAGGATGAAATTGGCTCATGGGTAGTTGGTTTAGCATGGAGCAAAGGACTTGGGTTACCCTGGTTGGTTTTATATCCAATGACATTTGTACTTATAAGACACAAAAGAGAAGATCGATACACTAAGGAGAAGGCAATTTGAAGAGAAAGGTAGAGAAGAGGTGGGCAAATCTACATGCCAAGAGATGCCTAGGATCATCTACAGCCACTACTGAGTAGGAGAGAGGAAGGGAATGACTGTCTTTAACAAAGGAGTGCAACCTGCTGATAGGTTCACTTAGGACTTTCGGGCCTCTAGAATTTTGATAAAATAAATATTTATTACTTAAGACTATTTGTTTTGTGTGAATTTGTCATGGGAGCCAAAGATGGGATGACAAATGAGTCATCCTAGTGTGTAAGAGGATCAGAAAATGGTCCATGGTTTTATTTCACCAGAGGGACCCTGAGTGATAGCACTGAGGGAGAGGGGCAGATTTTTAGATGTACAATGGGTTATTTAGTTCATATGGAGGAGATGTGTCCCATATTAAGAATAGGAATGGACTTTGGGGCAATTTACTGGTAGGAGAGAGAGGGAGGGAGAGAGGGAGAAGGAGAGAGAAAGGGAGAGGGGAAGGAGAGGAAGAGGGGAGGGGGAGGGGTTAGGGGAAGGGGAAAGAGGGGAGAGGAGAGAGAGGGGAGGGGGAGAGGGAAGAGAGGAGAAGGGAGAGGGGAGAGGGGGAAGGGGGAGAGATATATAGAGGGGGGGAGAGAGAGAGAAAATGAAGAAGCCCCTTGAAGAGGTATACAGATGTAGATATGAGTAGCCATGTGTTAGTTTGCAGCATATTGTAAGGAGTTGTCACCAACTTAGTGGCTTAAGCATTAGAGAGTTATCATCTAACTGTTCTGAAAGTCAGGAGAGCAAGGGTCCTGTGATAGCACAGTTTCTGACGGAAAGCTAGTTTCCTGTCTGCAGACTTCAGAATTCCGAAGAACTAGTTCGCTTCCCCTTTCCAGTGCCTTGGGAAGACTCCATTCATTGGCTCCCAGATGCTTTTCTTTATCTCCAAGACAGAAAAATTGTGCAATCTTCCTCACATTGCATTCATTTACCACAGACATCAGAAGACTCCTGTGATGATGAAGAACTCAATGGGCTCACTGTATGAACGGTCTTGTACCCAGATGTGGTCAGAAAATGTGTCCAAAGTCACTGAAAGAGGAGGTGGGTCAGGCAGGCTTCCAACCATTCGTATCTCAGTTCCACCAGATTCCTAGTTAAATCCGTGAGATTTACAATCTACTTGGAAAATATAAATAACAACCTGATGCTCTTGGAATCTGAAGAAAGAAAAAATACACAAGAAAGGATTTTATAACTTACAATGTACCTAATTAGTAAGAATAGCTAATATTTTCTAAGTGCAGAATATAAGCCAGGCAGTGGGCATATATTCTTTTTCCTTTTATTGCATTTTAAATTTACATTTTAAATGCTATCTTCTTTTCCCCAACTCCCCTCCAGAAACCTGCTATCCCACCACCCTGCTTCTATGAGGGTGCTTCCTCACCCACCCACCCACTCCTACTTCTCCACCATGACATTTCCCTACACTGGGTCATCGAGCCTTGACAGGGCCAAGGGCCTCTCCTCCCATTGATGCCCGACAAGACCGTCCTCTGCTACATAAGTGAATGAAGCCATAGGTCCATCTTTGTGTTCTCTTGGGATGGTGGTTGAGTCCCTGGGAGCTCTGGGGGGGTCAGGTTGGTTGGTATTGTTGTTCTTATGGGGTTGCAAACCCCTTCAGCTTCTTCACTCCTTTCCCTAACTCCTCCATTGGGGACCCCCCTGTTCTCATTTCAATGGTTGACTGCGAGCATCTGCCTCCATATTTGTTAGGTTCTGGCACGGCCTCTCAGGAGACAGCTATATCAGGCTCCTGTGAGAATGCACTTTTTGGCATCTGCAATATTGTCTGGGTTTAGTGGCTGTATATGGTATGCATCCCCAGGTGGGGCAGTCTCTGGATGAACTTTCAGTTTTTGCTCCACACTTTGTCTCCATATTTTCTCCTGTAAGTATTGTTGTTGCCCGTCTAAAAAGGACTGAAGCATCTGCACTTTGGTCTTTCTTCTTCTTGAGCTTCAGGTGGTTTGTGAATTGTATCCCAAGATACAATATTCTGAGCTTTTGGGCTAATATCTACTTATCAGTGATTGTATACCGTGTGTGTGTGTGTGTGTGTGTGTGTGTGTGTGTGTGTGTGTGTGTGAATATAATGTGTGTGGCTGCTATGAACATAGTGGAGCATGTGTGTTTTATGTTGGAGCATCTTTCGGATATATACCCAGGAGTAGTATAGCTATGTCCAATTTTCTGAAGACTGATTTCCAGAATGATTGTCCCAATGTGGAGGAGTGTTCCTCTTTCTCCACATTCTTGCCAGTATCTGTTTTCACCTGAGTTTTTGATCTTAGCCATTTTGACTGGTGTGAGGTATAATCTCAGAGTTGTTTTGATTTGCATTTTCCTGATGACTAAGGATGTTGAACATTTCCTTAGGTATTTCTTGGCCATTCAATATTCTTCAGTTGGGAATTCTTTGTTTAGCTCTGTAGTCCATTTTTAAAGGGTTATTTGATTCTCTGGAGTCTAACTTCTTGAGTTCTTTGTATTTATTGGATATTAGCTTTCTATCAAATGTAGGATTGGTAAAGATATTTTCCCAATGTGTTGGTTGCCATTTTGTCCTAATGACAGTGTCCTTCACCTTACAGAAGCTTTGCAATCTTATGAGATACCATTTGTCTATTCTTGATCTTAGAGTGTAAGCTACTGGTGTTCTGTTCAGGAAAATTTCCCCTGTGCCCATGTGTTTGAGGTTCTTGCCCACTTTCTTTTATTCGTTTGAGTGTATCTGGTTTTATGTGGAGGTCCAAGATCCACTTGGACTTGATCTTTGTACAAGGAGAGAAGGATGGATCAATTTGCATTCTTCTACATGCTGACTGCCAGTTGAACCAACCCCATTTGTTGAAAATGCTATCTTTCTTCCATTGGATGGTTTTAGCTCCTTTCTCAAAGATCAAGTGACCATAGATGTGTGGGTTCATTTCTGGGTCTTCAATTCTATTCCATTGATCTACCAATACCATACAGTTTTTTTATCACTATTGTTCTGTAATGCAGCTGGAGGTTATGGATGGTGATTTCCCCAGAAAATCTTTTATTCTTGAGGATAGTTTTGGCTATCCTGGCTTTTTTGTTATTTCAGATGAATTTTCAAATTGCTCTTTTTCATCCCATCAGGTAATGCACCTACTTTTCAATTCAGAAGACTGGAGTGCTGAAGGCTGTGAAGTATTTTTTCAGCTTCATAGCTTCCAGGCGATTATGGAGCTAGGCTATTTCCTGACTTGGCTTTTCAGCAGAGTCTGCTGTGTCTCAGGGTCAGTGGAAGATAGTTTTTTTTTTTAAAACCAGTCCTCATTTGAAGTTGTGGGCTTATGTTCATTCATTTCCTATGCACAGCTTAAGAGGGTATCATAAACTCAGTGGTTTCACAGATGAATACATTTTCTTACAGTTTTTAGAGTTCAGAGATCAAGGTTGCCAGGGTTATCCCTTCTGAGAGCTGTGAGGAAGAACTTAGTCCTCAGGCACCTCTCCTGGTGCCTGGTGTTTCACTGTCATTCTTTAGGGTTCTTGGTTTGTGGAATTGTCATTTCTTCATTCCTTCACTGTCACACAGTTCTCTCTCTCTCTCTCTCTCTCTCTCTCTCTCTCTCTCTCTCTCTCTCTCCCTGTCTCTGTCTCCCTCTACCCATCCTCCTCACCCCCCCAACTCTGTCTGAATTCCTTCTAAAAATGATGCCAGTAACTGCTGTAGTTTGACCTTAACTTAGTCATACTGGCATTGAACCTGTTTGCAAATAAGGTCATTTTCTAGGGTGCTGGGCGTTAGGACTTAAAGGTATGAATTTTGAGAAGATGCAGTGTAATTCACAACGGAGGATATCAGAAGACAACTGTCAAGATAATCTTGTTGCTTTTTTTGTTAACTTGCAAATGAGCAAAGTCTTAACAGATGGTGCTGATGAAAATACCTCCTTCATCCAGCCCCTGAAGCAAGTCAGTGTATGCTCAGATGGTCACCTGATTTGTTTTCAATGCCAGCCTGTTAGTGGATTTGGTGCCTGGAGTAACCACTGATGGGGTGAGGTTTGTGTACACACTGTATGCTCCGAGGCACAAATGTGATTGGCATGTTTTTAATCATTTCTCCTTATCGCTGTTTGCTCTGGTCAGTACCATCCCTGAAATAAAGTCCATTCTTTACCTAATGTCTCATTATGTAAAGTCAGAGAAAGCTTTTTAAATGGTTTTTTTTCCTGCTCTGTGAACAGAGAAAGGACTGGATGTCTGTAGCTTGTGGTCCCAGGTGAGACTTGTGTTACTTAGCATTTAGGGTTGTTGTCTGGGACCCTAAGGACAGGTGTGTCTGCCATCTTTCTGATCTATTTGTTTCTCTTGGTGCTTCCAGCTTTTCTACACCGAGCAGGGAGCCCTTGCAGACCAATACATTTTATGAATGATAATATTTAATTTCTAGAACTTTATATGCAAACGTTTGACAAACCCTAGTTTATGGCAAGCTACTATCTTCATTTTGTGCAAGGGTCCCGTGCTGGCTAATATTGACTGTCAACTTGGCCAACTCTAGAATCACCTAGGTGACAAGTCTCTGGGCATGCCCGGAAAGAAGTGTCTGGACTGGTTTAATTGAGTCTGGGATACATTTGGCACAATTCCACAAGGTGGGTCCAGAAATGTGCGAAAGAAGAAGAGTAACTGAACACTCATTTCCTCTCATGCTCCAGCTACACAGAGTGACTGGGGCCTCACGCCACACTGCCGTCCCTGTCTCATACACTATACTTCTTTCCTTAAGGTGAATTTCTTGGATATTTTGTCGTAATAATAAGAAAAGTAATAAACATAGATTATTAGTTTATTTCTTTTTAGATTAATTCTCGAATCTTCTGTCACTCCTCCAAACAGCCACTGTGACATGTCTTCTAGATCATTGGATTATTATATGCTTACGCATATATTTAATTTACAAAGACTTTATTTGCTTATGATCCCTTCAAAATCCCTTCAGAGGCTATTTGTTGACAATTAACCTAAAGTGACTTAGCATTTTCTCTCAGATGCAGAAATTCTAGACGTTAATTGGGCCCACTTTCCTGTTTAGAAGAGAGTAGACGGACATGATCAATGCGAGGTTGTTGTCATTTCAACGTACAATCAATGGGAAATTATTGAGATTATTTTACATTTCTCTTCTCCTCCAAAGCCTTCAAAGTCTAGTGTGTTATTTTATATTTAGATAGCTGTAAGGATGTACTCAGTTCAGCTGAATCCACGCATGTACTTAGTAGCTTCTAACTGGGTTGTCTCTACAGAGCCATGAGGTACAAGGAGGTCCCAGGTTGACCCACTAAGGTGTTAGATATTCAAATGCTACACCATTTCAGTCAAGCTATGTCAATAACCCTTCTGACGTTTTGCAGAAATGAATAGTTCATCCCTTTGTCATCTCTGGCCTTCATTTCCTCCTGAGAGGTGAGTCCTTGAGGCTAACAGGAGTGAGCCTTCATTTCAGACAGTTATTCCTGGTCTTACTCCTCTCACCTTTCTTCTGCCTCTGTCTCTGTTCTCTCTCTCTCTCTCTCTCTCTCTCTCTCTCTCTCTCTCTCTCTCTCTGTGTCTGTGAGAGAGAGAGAGAGAGAGAGAGAGAGAGAGAGAGAGAGAGATGCATTCTGTAAGTGACTTTCCCCACTGAACATCTTGCCAGCCACAGATGATGAGTCTTTAAGCCCTGAATGTGCATGGAGTTTCAGGTTATGGGCCATCCCCAAAGGGAAGTTAGGGAGCTTGAGGCAGCTGATCACTCCAAACCGGCAGTCAATGCACCATACTGCTTGTCCATTTTTCCTGTCCACAAACGATGTGATGACCATTTGTACACACCTAGCCCTAAACCCCAATAAGCAATAGATCCTGTTCGATATTTTATTTTGGGATACATTATTATTTCTTGGAACAAAGGATTTGATAAAAAGATCCCTGGACAGTATTAGTCATCCAATGAATGTCAGTAGAACACCTCCAATATGCTCAGCCCAGCACTGAGCACGGAGGGATGACACATCAGTGAGCAGAACACACTGGCTACGCTGAGCCCCAACAATCTACAGAGAGCCCCGAGAAGCATGCCATAATAGTACCTTCAGACATGCTTTCCCAGAATTTTAAACAAGGCTTTACATCAGGGGAGGATCTGGGAGAGGGGGGCAGCAGGATTCTCACGCTGCACTATCCCAAAGTTCTAAAATGGGGAGTGCAGGGTGGTATGAAGCTGTTGCTGGAAGTTACACAGGCTGATCCTCTTCAGAGCATTGTTATTACATGAAGACACTTGAAATACTTTTTATTTTAAAGTGGGAGGGAGGGAGGAGAAAGAACAGGGAAGGAGGGGATTGGGGAGCTGGTTCCATTGGTAAAGTGGCTGCCATGCATATAGGAGGACCTGTGTTTGAGTCCCGATACCTACAAAATTGTCAAGTATTATATTCATCTGTGTCTTCTACAATCCCTGCTCTGGGGGAGCAGAGACAAGTGGATCCCCAGAGTTCATTGTCCTTTCAGCCTAGCCAAACAGAGACTGTCTCAATAAGTAAGGTGGAGAGTGAGGGAGAAAGATACCTGTCTCTAGGGTAGGAACACACACACACACACACAGACACAGACACAAAAAGGGAAGGAGAGGGAGGGAGAGGAAGTGAGAGGGAGGGAGTGAGGGGGAAGAGGAAAAAAGAGAATCGATTTTATCATAAAGATAGATACAGAAATATTTTTGAAGATCCATGAAATTTTACAATAAAATGGAATGCCAAAGAAATTTCTCAGTTGTGGTAAATGAACTGGGCCAAATGCCAAGGCTATTTTGAGCCATGTTATGTCTTAAAATGATATCTTGATGGGAAATCCTGGAGGGGAGTATGTGAAAGTATTCAAGTTTTACTCTTTCTCCAATATATAAAATTGTTTTACATTCTGACGTCACACAAGCTGTTTCTCACTTCCTCTGAGGGATGAGCTGTATATATGCCATATTCGGAGGAGGATATTATATACCTGATGGCATAGGTCCAAGATAAGACTCTGCACACTTCAAATCTCTGCCTGAATACATGTATATTACACAGGGTCTTGCTACATTGCCCCAAATGGCCTTGAACTCACTCCACTGTGCCTCCTGAGTGAGATCATAGGTGTGTGTGTGTGTGTGTGTGTGTGTGTGTGTGTGTGTCGCCATGTGTGTTCTGCCTGCATTTATAAATCAAGACTGGGGAATTTTATTCAGTCCCATCTCAGTTACAGTCATTGCTTTTTTTTTCCAACATAAAAAGACATTACTTAAAATCTTTGAGAAAAACGAGGAACTGTGTTCCATCAAGGCAAGGCCATCTGCAAGAGAGAGGGCACCTAGGTGCTATGAAGGTTCTTTTGTGTTTGGTAATGCCTACCATTGTAGTCCTCTGCTCCCACAAAGCCAGAATCTCCTCAGCCTTGTGGAGAAATGCACTCCTGTGCTTGGATTAAAGTTGAAATGTTGGCTGGCAAATATTGAATTCAATACAATGATCTATTTTTCTTCCTTTCTTTTCGTTTTCTTTTTCCTTTCAGAGCTTGTTTAATTAGAGGTTGAGTCAGCCCTGGGTCTAGATGGAATGTCTGCCAACCTGAACAGCCGAGCAGAAGCAGTGACTCATCTTTGTGTAATGCATTATAAATGGCAAAGGTCTCACTACGTCTTATTGTATTTGGTCCCCACAAAATCCAGTGTGGCAGATGTTGATTGATCGATATTTTCCTATTTACATTGCTTCATGTTTCCTCACAGTAATGTAAGCTGCATTGTTTGGATAGCTTTTCAGACCGATGGCACCTCTGAGCACTGGAGTTGTGGCTATGCACATCCATGCTGAGGTACACACAGGAGAAACGGATGCTTGCAGCCCTGAAGATTGCCTTATCATTTCTTTTGTCTTAGTATTTCTATTGCTGTGAAGAGACACTATAACCAGGGCAACTCTTCTTTTTTTAATTAATTATTTTATTTGTTTACATTCCAAATGTTGCCTTCCTCCAGAGTTTTTCACCCCTTCCCCCCTTCCCTTCACCTTTGAGAGGGTGCCCTCCCCAGGACATCCCATGTCCCTGGAGCATCGAGTCTTTACAGGATTAAGCATATCCTCTCCCACTGGGGCTAGACAAGGCAGTCGGTCCTGTCTACATATGTCCCGTCAACTCTTAAAAAGGAAACATTTAACTGGGGCTGGCTTACAGTTCAAGGGTTTAGTTCATAATTGTTTTGGTGGGATGCCTGTTAGAGTGCGGGCAGACATGGTGCTGGAGAAGGGCTGAAAGTTATACATCTGGATCCTTGGGCAGAGGAAGAGAGAGTGACCTATTGGGCCTGACTTGAACATCTGAAACCTCCAAGCCTACTCCCCAGTGACACATTTCCTCAAACAAGGCCGTACCTGCTAATAGTGCTACTCCCTGTGAGCCTACCGGGGGGGGGGGGCATTTTTCTTCAAGCCAGCACAGTGATCCAGTAGTTAGTTAGAAGTTTGTTGTTTCATTTTCACCTCGCAGAAGTCTCTCAAATTTACATCTGGAGAATATGCCTTGTTTGATTTAAGTTTCTTTACGTCATTTGAAACTTTTGTTTCATGGGTTGACTAACTCAAGATCAGTCTGGATGATGTTCCTCATACTCCTGAGAAGGCTGCATGTTCCGTTGCTATTGGGAGGAGCTATTGGCTTTATGGATTAGTCTTGCTGGTTTACATAGATGTTGACACCTTCTACTTCTCTGTTGGTCTTCTGTCTGGTTGTAGTTGTTAAATAGTCATAGTTGTATTGCGTGCAGTCACCTATTTTGCCTCTTGATTCTAACAAATTTTGCTCTGCGTTTTGGGGTGTTGTTGTTAGGAACCTTTGGGGACATATTATCTCCTCTTGACAAAAGGCATTCTTGTGGTGTAAATGGATGCTATTCAGGATTTGTATTAACCTATTGGAGCAGAGATATCCTGAATGATTGACAGGACTGTCAACTGTCACTTGTTCTACTGAGGTGTCTTAGTCAGGGTTCTCTAGAGTCACAGAACATATGAACTGTCTCTATCTATCAAGGGAATTTATTGTAATGACTTACAGTCTGTAGCCCAACAATGGGCAGCTGGGAACAGGAAATCCATGAATCTAGCAGTTGCTCAGTCCCATGACACTAGTTGTTTCAGCTGGTCTTCTGTAGAAGGAGGTTCCAACAGATGTGCCGGCAAGTAAACGCAAGCAGGCGAAGAGTGAGTGAGTCTTCCTTCTTCCAATGTCCTTATGTAAGCCTCCAGTAGAAGGTGTGACCCAGATTAAAAAAGTACCACCATACCTGGATCTGGATCTTGCTTTGTTCTAGGCTGACCTTGAACTCAGAGAGCTGCTTGCCTCAGTCTCCTGGGATTAAAGGCATGTATTAGCTTGCCTGGGCCTAAGCTTTTCATGGCCACTATGCCTCAAGATCTCCTCCATCTTAAGACCCAGATCAGAAAATTGTATCTTCCAGCCTCAAGATCTGGGTCCAGGTGTGCCTTCCATTTCTGGATTGTAGTTCATTCCAGATATAGTCAAGTTGCAACCAGGAATGGACACCACATCAGGTGACTCCTGCAGTCAGGCTCTTAGATAGTTTTGGGATGGGGTTAGTTATTAAAAATCCAAGTATTGATTATAAAGAGAGATTTCAGCCATACACCTCAAACCCAGGCAGGAGGGAGGTCTGTTGATCACCAATGGCCAGTGACTTAATCAATCAGGCCTATGGAATGAGACTTCCGTAAAAACTCTAAAGGTGGACTGTACCCCAGGGCGAGGACAGTGTTGTACTCAGAGTGCATGGGGACTCTGTGTCACACTCTCCCTATTTTGTTTGCCTTCTGATCAGGTGGTCTAGAAATCCATCTTCCCGTGATTATTTTCTTGAAAATTGTTGAAACTGGATAGGGGATATTATGGGAAATGCATATTTATAGCCTGATTAGAAGGAAATTTGGTTAACTGAGGAATTTTATACTTAGAAGGGGCATCTGGGATGAAGGTATGTCTGAGCTCTTAACCTGTTGAGTCTGAAACTAAGTAGTCACTATGGAATTGAATTGACTTGTAGGGCACCAAGTAAGTGTAGGAGAGGTCCTGAGGTGGTCTTGGAAAAAAGAATCCTTGTGACAGGAACAAAAACTATAAAATCTGCCTTGTTCCTAGTAATAAATTCTGCTTTAAAGTGTATTTAGTTTTTGTTTTGTTTAATAAACATTTAAGATTGTTCAATGTCAGTAACTATGTCAGGCAAATGTAAATCAAAACTCGATTAAGAATCTTTCTCAGTCTAGTCAGAATGGCTGACATTGAGGAATTGAATGACAGAAAATGTTGAAGACATGAGGAAAGAGGAACATTTATAACAGGATGTATGGGACTTTAGATTGGTATGGCCTCTGTGGAAATCAGTAACAGGATGTATGGGACTTTAGATTGGTATGGCCTCTGTGGAAATCAGTAACAGGATGTATGGGACTTTAAATTGATATGGACTCTGTGCAAATCAGTGTGCTTGTCCGTCAGCAAGGTAGAAATAGAACTACCATATGATCTAGATATACCACTCCCAGGCATATGTCCAAAGGATTCTATATCTTGTTATAGATACTTCATTTTACATGTTCACTGCAGTGCTAATCATAACAGCTAGGAAATAACATTAGTCTAGATGTCAATTGGCTGATGAATGGATAATGAAAATGTGCTATGTATGAAAATAGAGTTTCCTTCCTGGTTGCTGCCGCTGCAGAGAGCCCCTGGGCAGCACCCCACGAGCGAACTTGAGCCTCGAGACCACAAGTAAGACCAAATTTTCTGCTGCAAGAAAGCTGCCTGGTGAGCTTGGGACACACGGAAGCAGAATTTCTCTAGAACCGGGCACGTTCTGTGTTTACCGGAAGTCCCACACCCGCGGATCCCGGCCCGCAGCAGCTCTCTGCTCCCAGACCCGGTGAGAGAGAGACCCAACCGCCTGGTCAGGTGGGCACTCCTGAGGCTGCAGAGCGGAAGAGACCACCAACACTGCTCACCCCTGCCCACATCCCTGGCCCAAGAGGAAACTGTATAAGGCCTCTGGGCTCCCGTGGGGGAGGGCCCAGGAGCGGCAGGACCCCTGTGCCTAAGACACCACCAGAACCAGAAGGAAACAGACCTGATAAACAGTTCTCTGCACCCAAATCCCGTGGGAGGGAGAGCTGAACCTTCAGAGAGGCAGACAAGCCTGGGAAACCAGAAGAGACTGCTCTCTACACACACATCTCGGACGCCAAAGGAAAAAGCCAAAGACCATCTGGAACCCTGGTGCACTGAAGCTCCCGGAAGGGGCGGCACAGGTCTTCCTGGTTGCTGCCGCTGCAGAGAGCCCCTGGACAGCACCCCACGAGCAAACCTGAGCCTCGGGACCACAGGTAAGGCCAAATTTTCTGCTGCAAGAAAGCTGCCTGGTGAACTCAAGACACAGGCCCACAGGAACAGCTGAAGACCTGTAGAGAGGAAAAACTACACGCCCGAAAGCAGAACACTCTGTCCCCATAACTGACTGAAAGAGAGGAAAACAGGTCTACAGCACTCCTGACACACAGGCTTATAGGACAGTCTAGCCACTGTCAGAAATAGCAGAACAAAGTAACACTAGAGATAATCTGATGGCGAGAGGCAAGCGCAGGAACCCAAGCAACAGAAACCAAGACTACATGCCATCATCGGAGCCCAATTCTCCCACCAAAACAAACATGGAATATCCAAACACACCAGAAAAGCAAGATCTAGTTTCAAAATCATATTTGATCATGATGCTGGAGGACTTCAGGAAAGACCTGAACACACTTAGGGAAGCACAGGAAAACATTAATAAACAAGTAAAAGCCTACAGAGAGGAATCGCAAAAATCCCTGAAAGAATTCCAGGAAAACACAATCAAACAGTTGAAGGAATTAAAAATGGAAATAGAAGCAATCAAGAAAGAACACATGGAAACAACCCTGGATATAGAAAACCAAAAGAAGAGACAAGGAGCTGTAGATACAAGCTTCACCAACAGAATACAAGAGATGGAAGAGAGAATCTCAGGAGCAGAAGATTCCATAGAAATCATTGACTCAACTGTCAAAGATAATGTAAAGCGGAAAAAGCTACTGGTCCAAAACATACAGGAAATCCAGGACTCAATGAGAAGATCAAACCTAAGGATAATAGGTATAGAAGAGAGTGAAGACTCCCAGCTCAAAGGACCAGTAAATATCTTCAACAAAATCATAGAAGAAAACTTCCCTAACCTAAAAAAAGAGATACCCATAGACATACAGGAAGCCTACAGAACTCCAAATAGATTGGACCAGAAAAGAAACACCTCCCGTCACATAATTGTCAAAACACCAAACGCACAAAATAAAGAAAGAATATTAAAAGCAGTAAGGGAAAAAGGTCAAGTAACATATAAAGGGAGACCTATCAGAATCACACCAGACTTCTCGCCAGAAACTATGAAGGCCAGAAGATCCTGGACTGATGTTATACAGACCCTAAGAGAACACAAATGCCAGCCCAGATTACTGTATCCAGCAAAACTCTCAATTAACATTGATGGAGAAACCAAGATATTCCATGACAAAACCAAATTTACACAATATCTTTCTACAAATCCAGCACTACAAAGGATAATAAATGGTAAAGCCCAACATAAGGAGGCAAGCTATACCCTAGAAGAAGCAAGAAACTAATCGTCTTGGCAACAAAACAAAGAGAATGAAAGCACACAAACATAACCTCACATCAAATATGAATATAACGGGAAGCAATAATCACTATTCCTTAATATCTCTCAATATCAATGGCCTCAACTCCCCAATAAAAAGACATAGATTAACAAACTGGATACGCAACGAGGACCCTGCATTCTGCTGCCTACAGGAAACACACCTCAGAGACAAAGACAGACACTACCTCAGAGTGAAAGGCTGGAAAACAACTTTCCAAGCAAATGGTCAGAAGAAGCAAGCTGGAGTAGCCATTCTAATATCAAATAAAATCAATTTCCAACTAAAAGTCATCAAAAAAGATAAGGAAGGACACTTCATATTCATCAAAGGAAAAATCAACCAAGATGAACTCTCAATCCTAAATATCTATGCCCCAAATACAAGGGCACCTACATATGTAAAAGAAACCTTACTAAAGCTCAAAACACACATTGCACCTCACACAATAATAGTGGGAGATTTCAACACCCCACTCTCATCAATGGACAGATCATGGAAACAGAAATTAAACAGTGATGTAGACAGACTAAGAGAAGTCATGAGCCAAATGGACTTAACGGATATTTATAGAACATTCTATCCTAAAGCAAAAGGATATACCTTCTTCTCAGCTCCTCATGGTACTTTCTCCAAAATTGACCATATAATTGGTCAAAAAACGGGCCTCAACAGGTACAGAAAGATAGAAATAATCCCATGCGTGCTATCGGACCACCACGGCCTAAAACTGGTCTTCAATAACAATAAGGGAAGAATGCCCACATATACGTGGAAATTGAACAATGCTCTACTCAATGATAACCTGGTCAAGGAAGAAATAAAGAAAGAAATTAAAAACTTTTTAGAATTTAATGAAAATGAAGATACAACATACTCAAACTTATGGGACACAATGAAAGCTGTGCTAAGAGGAAAACTCATATCGCTGAGTGCCTGCAGAAAGAAACAGGAAAGAGCATATGTCAGCAGCTTGACAGCACACCTAAAAGCTCTAGAACAAAAAGAAGCAAATACACCCAGGAGGAGTAGAAGGCAGGAAATAATCAAACTCAGAGCTGAAATCAACCAAGTAGAAACAAAAAGGACCATAGAAAGAATCAACAGAACCAAAAGTTGGTTCTTTGAGAAAATCAACAAGATAGATAAACCCTTAGCCAGACTAACGAGAGGACACAGAGAGTGTGTCCAAATTAACAAAATCAGAAATGAAAAGGGAGACATAACTACAGATCCGGAGGAAATTCAAAAAATCATCAGATCTTACTATAAAAACCTATATTCAACAAAATTTGAAAATCTTCAGGAAATGGACAATTTCCTAGACAGATACCAGGTATCGAAGTTAAATCAGGAACAGATAAACCAGTTAAACAACCCCATAACTCCTAAGGAAATAGAAGCAGTCATTAAAGGTCTCCCAACCAAAAAGAGCCCAGGTCCAGACGGGTTTAGTGCAGAATTCTATCAAACCTTCATAGAAGACCTCATACCAATATTATCCAAACTATTCCACAAAATTGAAACAGATGGAGCCCTACCGAATTCCTTCTATGAAGCCACAATTACTCTTATACCTAAACCACACAAAGACACAACAAAGAAAGAGAACTTCAGACCAATTTCCCTTATGAATATCGACGCAAAAATACTCAATAAAATTCTGGCAAACCGAATTCAAGAGCACATCAAAACAATCATCCACCATGATCAAGTAGGCTTCATCCCAGGCATGCAGGGATGGTTTAATATACGGAAAACCATCAACGTGATCCATTATATAAACAAACTGAAAGAACAGAACCACATGATCATTTCATTAGATGCTGAGAAAGCATTTGACAAAATTCAACACCCCTTCATGATAAAAGTCCTGGAAAGAATAGGAATTCAAGGCCCATACCTAAACATAGTAAAAGCCATATACAGCAAACCAGTTGCTAACATTAAACTAAATGGAGAGAAACTTGAAGCAATCCCACTAAAATCAGGGACTAGACAAGGCTGCCCACTCTCTCCCTACTTATTCAATATAGTTCTTGAAGTTCTAGCCAGAGCAATCAGACAACAAAAGGAGATCAAAGGGATACAGATCGGAAAAGAAGAGGTCAAAATATCACTATTTGCAGATGACATGATAGTATATTTAAGTGATCCCAAAAGTTCCACCAGAGAACTACTAAAGCTGATAAACAACTTCAGCAAAGTGGCTGGGTATAAAATTAACTCAAATAAATCAGTTGCCTTCCTCTATACAAAAGAGAAACAAGCCGAGAAAGAAATTAGGGAAACGACACCCTTCATAATAGACCCAAATAATATAAAGTACCTCGGTGTGACTTTAACCAAGCAAGTAAAAGATCTGTACAATAAGAACTTCAAGACACTGAGGAAAGAAATTGAAGAAGACCTCAGAAGATGGAAAGATCTCCCACGCTCATGGATTGGCAGGATTAATATGGTAAAAATGGCCATTTTACCAAAAGCAATCTACAGATTCAATGCAATCCCCATCAAAATACCAATCCAATTCTTCAAAGAGTTAGACAGAACAATTTGCAAATTCATCTGGAATAACAAAAAACCTAGGATAGCTAAAGCTATCCTCAACAATAAAAGGACTTCAGGGGGAATCACTATCCCTGAACTCAAGCAGTATTACAGAGCAATAGTGATAAAAACTGCGTGGTATTGGTACAGAGACAGACAGATAGACCAATGGAATAGAATTGAAGACCCAGAAATGAACCCACACACCTATGGTCACTTGATTTTTGACAAAGGAGCCAAAACCATCCAATGGAAAAAAGATAGTATTTTCAGCAAATGGTGCTGGTTCAACTGGAGGGCAACATGTAGAAGAATGCAGATCGATCCATCCTTATCACCCTGTACAAAGCTTAAGTCCAAGTGGATCAAGGACCTCCACATCAAACCAGATACACTCAAACTAATAGAAGAAAAACTAGGGAAGCATCTGGAACACATGGGCACTGGAAAAAATTTCCTGAACAAAACACCAATGGCTTATGCTCTAAGATCAAGAATCGACAAATGGGATCTCATAAAACTGCAAAGCTTCTGTAAGGCAAAGGACACTGTGGTTAGGACAAAACGGCAACCAACAGATTGGGAAAAGATCTTTACCAATCCTACAACAGATAGAGGCCTTATTTCCAAAATATACAAAGAACTCAAGAAGTTAGACCGCAGGGAAACAAATAACCCTATTAAAAAATGGGGTTCAGAGCTAAACAAAGAATTCACAGCTGAGGAATGCCGAATGGCTGAGAAACACCTAAAGAAATGTTCAACATCTTTAGTCATAAGGGAAATGCAAATCAAAACAACCCTGAGATTTCACCTCACACCAGTGCGATTGGCTAAGATCAAAAACTCAGGTGACAGCAGATGCTGGCGAGGATGTGGAGAAAGAGGAACACTCCTCCATTGTTGGTGGGATTGCAGACTGGTAAAACCATTCTGGAAATCAGTCTGGAGGTTCCTCAGAAAATTGGACATTGAACTGCCTGATGATCCAGCTATACCTCTCTTGGGCATATACCCAAAAGATGCCTCAACATATAAAAGAGACACGTGCTCCACTATGTTCATCGCAGCCTTATTTATAATAGCCAGAAGCTGGAAAGAACCCAGATGCCCTTCAACAGAGGAATGGATACAGAAAATGTGGTACATCTACACAATGGAATATTACTCAGCTATCAAAAACAACGAGTTTATGAAATTCGTAGGCAAATGGTTGGAACTGGAAAATATCATCCTGAGTGAGCTAACCCAATCACAGAAAGACATACATGGTATGCACTCATTGATAAGTGGCTATTAGCCCAAATGCTTGAATTACCCTAGATCCCTAGAACAAACGAAACTCAAGACGGATGATCAAAATGTGAATGCTTCACTCCTTCTTTAAATGAGGAAAAAGAATACCCTTGGCAGGGAAGGGAGAGGCAAAGATTAAAACAGAGACTGAAGGAACACCCATTCAGAGCCTGCCCCACATGTGGCCCATACATATACAGCCACCCAATTAGACAAGATGGATGAAGCAAAGAAGTGCAGACCGACAGGAGCCGGATGTAGATCGCTCCTGAGAGACACAGCCAGAATACAGCAAATATAGAGGCGAATGCCAGCAGCAAACCACTGAACTGAGAATAGGTCCCATATTGAAGGAATCAGAGAAAGAACTGGAAGAGCTTGAAGGGGCTCGAGACCCCAAAAGTACAACAATGCCAAGCAACCAGAGCTTCCAGGGACTAAGCCACTACCTAAAGACTATACATGGACTGACCCTGGACTCTGACCCCATAGGTAGCAATGAATATCCTAGTAAGAGCACCAGTGGAAGGGGAAGCCCTGGGTCCTGCTAAGACTGAACCCACAGTGAACTAGTCTATGGGGGGAGGGCGGCAATGGGGGGAGGGTTGGGAGGGGAACACCCATAAGGAAGGGGAGGGGGGAGGGGGATGTTTGCCCGGAAACCGGGAAAGGGAATAACACTCGAAATGTATATAAGAAATACTCAAGTTAATAAAAAAAAAAAAAAGAAGGTACAATAAAAAAAAAAGAAAATAGAGTTTCATTCATCTATAAAAAATGAAATGATAAAGTTTGAAAATAAATTGGTAGAACTGGAAAAAGTGTATTAAGTGAGGGTTACCAGGCACTAAAACCAAATGCCCCATACATTTTCTCATATATGGATCCTAGCTTTGACTTCCTAATTGAGTGTGTTCAGTTGGGAACACCTGTAGAAGCCAGAAGGCCAGAAAGAGGCCATTGAAAGGGGTTACCTTAAGGAAGGGAGGATAGTAGGACATGGGTAATGTGAAAGTAGAGATGGGAAATATTAGAGAAAGTCTAAGCGAGAAGGGGTTGGGGATTATGGGGACAAGAGGGTGGGAGGAATAGTTAACTAAGTCCAAAGATTATGAAAAAGCCATATAGAGACCTACAATCCTATATTCTCATGGGAAATGCTGCTCCTAGAAGTTGTGGGATATTAAACAAAAACCCCAGTTCCAGGGGTTTTAGTCTACAGAAGTCCTGACCCCCAAACAATACCCACTTCTGCCCTTCTTCTTAGTTGCTCACAGAAAGAGTCGATGAGGTCCTACGACTGGAGATACCATCTATTTTGACTTCAAGATATAAAGAAATTGAATCACAACTAAACTGGAAGCTTTCTTTCTTTGGGCAGCTTTCCTAGTAGCAGGAGGTGGTATTTTAGCTGATAGGGGAGAAAGAACAGTCTTCTTTTTTTTTTTTAAATTTTCTTTTACTTTTTTTATTTAATATTTTTATTTATATTTCCAATGTTATCCTCTTTCCCAGTTTCCTGTCCATAACCCTCCTATCCCATCTCCCCTCCCCCTTCTTCTTTGAGGGTGTTCCCCCACCCATCCACCCACCCTTTCCTGCCTTCCTGCCCTGACATTCCCCTACACTCGGGGGGATGGGCGGGTCCAGCCTTGGGAGGACCAAGGGTTACTTCTCCCATTGGTGTCTAACAAGGCCATCCTCTGCTACATATGCAGTTGGAGCCATGGATTTGTCAATGTGTACTCTTTGGATGGTGGTTTAGTCCCTGAGAGCTCTGGTTGGTTGGTATTGCTGTTCTTATGGGGTTGCAAACCTTTTCCGCTCCTTCAATCTTTTCTCTAACTCCTTAGTCTTATCCATCCGAGAACCCTGCAAACTATAATACTAACCTGTTAGTCAAAATGAGGGCACATTTGTGTACTAGTGGTGTAACTGTTATAGGCGTAACCAACTGCATTTTGCATTCGAGTTCTGCTCCACAGGAGAGAATCCATGCCTGGTACTGTAAATCAAAGAACTAAGTCTGAACCTGTCATATAGTCAAGGAGGTGAACCTAATGCTATTGTTGTCTAGAAAAATTGACAGTTAAACTATCTTTTAAGTATCTATGTTTACATTCATAGACAGAAGCTTCCCTCAGCCACAATCAGAGAAGCCCCTCTTTCTAGGAAACAGCAGTGAATGCGGAGACCCATGACTGCTCAAGGTGTTGAGAGTAACTCACAATTAAATAGTCAGCCATGAACAAATCCACCTCCCTCTTCGGGCTCAAAGAAACTTGCAGAAGAGGGGTGGCAATATCTATAAACTAGAAAGTAGGAAACAGGGTGGCAAAACTCCACCTTATGAGCAGGGCACAGCCATAGAGATCACAACATCTATGGTTGCTTGCACTGAGTCTGCACAAGAATTGGCCTGAAATAGTCAGATATGGACTGAGGAAGGGTTGAGGAGGACCTTGCTGAATTGGTGGCAACTAATGTATTCTGGGAGATGAGAAGGCATTTTCTGTTGTGTACTCACTAGTGAACATGTCAGGCTTCAGTGGGTGTGCCCAGATCCATGGTCACAAAGACGGGCACGATTAAACTCAGTGCTTCATAAAATAAGAAACACACACACACTGTTTTAGTTTTATGTGACCCCATTTATCAAACTCGGACAATATGGAAGTGGCTTTCTATATTCCTAGAAAGATGTCAGAGATCTTTAAAGCCTCCACTGACATCTTATTCCCCAATTCCCTGTTGATTTTCTTGGTTAGCCTGCTGATTGATATAATTGTTACCCAGTGTCTGAGATTGCTGTGAGGTAAATAATTGCCTATAATTACTTTCAATCAAAGAGCCTAGAAAAAAAATGTTTTTCTTTCTCCAACCTGGATGACTCCATCTGAATCAAATTGAATGCAGACAGCTTTTCACAAAGAACCTTCTAGAGAACCACAAGGCAAGACAAATGATGATGATTCTATGGAAACGAGACTTCAAAGGAACCATAACTCTCTTTCTTTCCTCCTGTAGCTTCCAAGGTCCTAGTTTTCATTTCAAACAAAAGTTATTAGTTTTTAAAGATACTGTGGAGGTGAAGACAGGGAGATGAGGTTTGAGTGCATTAAAACACCAGGACACTTATTGCTCTTCTTGGGATTTTATTTTCTCTTCTGATTAGATGTTTCCAGGATTGTGTAAGCCACTGGCTCATTTCCAGAGTGGACAAAAAGGATTAAAAGTCATTTTAGTTGTGGACAAAAGAGTTTATGGAAGTTCTTGACCATTTTCTCTGGTCATATTCCCCAGCTTTTGGCTTTTGAATGATACCTCTCTAAATAGGGCTACTTCTTTCCCTGGTTCTTCCTTCCTACCTGTAACTAACTAAAGGGTAGAAATAATGTGAGTGTGTGGGCAGTTGAAACTCACTTACATTAAGAAACAAAACCACGGGGGATTGTAGAGCAACAAAAAGAAGCTCCTCCTGGATTGTCTACCTAGACATCTATATGAGACTTAGGGTGCATGCATCATTTAGACTACTGTTAGCTTAGGTTTCCTGTTATGTTGCTGAGTCAAAATCCAAACTTATACACCAGTGAAGTTGAAATTGATTTGTCACTATGACATTATTATATGGAAATAATTTCAACTGAGAAGTTAGCTGTTATCCCCAAGGAAGAATGACCATCATGACATGGTCAGGTTCATACCCAGGGTTCTGATACCCAGTAACCCATCCCCTTTCCCTATATATCCATTTGTCTATCAGATAAATACACCAGTAAGATCAGATTCCATATGGAGGATATAGAAATAGTGGGTTATGAATCAGAATCTTGGGTGGATCAGATGGACATTTTAAATCTAGAAATAGCTCACACATAGCTTTGCAAGATGGAAGGGAAGAATTATCTGGAAGAGATTCAGAAGTATCCTTCATTTCCTCAAACCAATTGAGATGCATCTGACAGAAATCTTGGGTACCAGACATGTTGTTGTCCTATTATCCATCCCACAAATAGTATTAGAAAGACTGAATCATAAAGGAATTTGTACAGATCAATAGTAAAATGATTGAAACCATAATAAAGACAATTTCCGTCAAAGCAAAGCCCAGAACCAGATGACTTCACTGCCAAATGCTATAAAATTGTAAAGAATCAATATTAATTCTTCTGGAATTATTCTTAAAAACTGGAGAGGATGGCATCCCTCCAATACTTCTACAGAGTTGACATTTACCAGAAACCAAAATCAAACAAGAATTCAAGAAAAGAATTCAACATATTAATATCCTGAATGGGAAAACACCAAAGACTAAATCCAACAGCTTAGTGAGATTATTCACTGTGTCCAAGGGGAGAGTAGGATAGCTGAGCTAATGGTTTGCATATGCAAATTAGTAAGTGTGATACAACACATCAGCAGACTGATACAAAATTCAATGAGCATCCAGATACATGCCATAAAAGCATTTGATAAAATTCAACATCCTTTCATGATGTAAACTCTGAACAAATTAGGCATAGAACGAATAGAATTTAGCTTAATAAGATCTCATCAAAAACTCCACAGCTCACACCACACTGAGTGGAGAAAAGCTGTAAAATTTCCTTCTATCTGGAATGAGAAAAGGGTGCTTTAAAACAGGGTGGGGTTTTCTTCAATATCATGCTGGAACTCCTAGTCAGACCATTCAAAAACACTCAAGTTAAAAAGAGAGGAAGTCTGGTAGTGAGCTCGTGACATACATTGACAACCTCAAAGGCTCACAAGAAGTCTGACAGAATTAATTAAGTCAGCAATGTTTCTGCATATAAAATTAATCTTTAAAAAAATCAGTAGTGTTGCTAACACTGACTTTTATCTGTCTGAAAGAGAAATCAAGAAAGCAATCTCATTTGCAAGTTACAGGAATACTTAGGAATAAATTTAACCAATGAAATGAAAGTCCTTATGAACATGGAAGACATTAGTGAAAGAAACAGAAGAAGAAACAAACAAATGAAAAGACATCCTGTGTTTATGATGTGGGAGAATCAAGATTCACAAAACAACCTTAGTACCCAAAGCAGTCTACAAGTTTAATGAATTCTGGAGATGTCGCTCAGTGGTAGAATGGTTGCCTAGTGGATTCAACTCAATCCCTATCAAAATGCCAATAACATTTTCATAGAACTATTAAGAATCATAAAATTTGAATGTAGCCATTAAACACCCAAATAGCCAAAACCAGGTAGAGCAAAAAATAACAAAAATGTAGCTGTCAAGTCCATGTGGTATTGGCAGAAAGGCAAACGTGTTCAGGAATCAGAGCAGAGAACCTATACATGGACTATGGAATCGTGAGTTTTGACAAAAGTGCAAGGACCTACAATAGAGAAAGGATTATATTTTAAATAAAAGGCCCTGTGAATACTGGCTATCTAACATATATGCAAAGAATGAAATTAAAACACATCTCTTGACAGTTAAAAACATGAACTCCAAGTTATTCAAACACTTAATATTTGAAATGGTGGAACTTCTGGAGGAAAATACATGAGGGAAACAGCTGAGGGCATTAAAATGGGTGGGAATTTTTTGGGGGGTAAGATACAAAAGAACAGGAGACAAAATGAAAAACAGGCAAGGACTCTGCCAAGCTAAAACTAAAATGTTTATGCACTGTGAAGGAAAAAGCTGACTAAGTAAACAGACAACCTACACGGTGACAGAAAGCAAACCAAACATCTGGTTGTGGGGCAATAGCCAGGAAACGGAATGAGCTTTAAAAGCTTCAGTAGCAAAATGGAAAAGGAGAAACAACTTGATTTTTGAAACTGGGCAATTGACTTACAAAAGACATTTCTAAGACGAGATGCATAGATGATGGTCAACATACCTGACCATTAGAAGCCAAAACTGTACTCCATGTTTATTGACCAACTATTGCCAAGAATTAAAAAACATGATCAACTGAAATGGGCATCAGCAAAGACAATATGGTACATATACACATGGAAGACCAAAGGCTATATGGTTCATAGACATACGGAATACTATCAGGCAAAAACCAAGAAGATGTTGCCATTTGTGTCAAGATGGATGAAACCAGGGAGCCTTCTGTCAAGTGAAGGACATTGGGCACAGGAGGATAAACACCACTAAATTGTGTTTACATTTGGGATGGAAAGTGTTGATAGGAGTTGAGAGGCTGAGCAGGGAGAGTGAAGAGAAAGGGGAAGCAGGAGAGATTTATCAGGGGGTAGCAAGTTAGAGTTAGATGGGAGTAAGTGACCCCTGTGTGCTGTTGCACAGTGGCATATACTGTATATTTCAAAAAGCTGTAAGAAAGGGTTTGTATATTTTCATCATGACAAATTGAGAAATGTTGGGGTTTCTCAGAGGATCTCTAAATTTTGTTCCCAACAGGCAGTTCATAATTGCCTGTAACTCCAGCTCCAGGGGATTTAATGCCCTCTTCTGGTCTCTCATGTACACACACACACACACACACACACACACACACACACACACACACACACAACTAAAAACAAAACCCAGGTGTAGGCTTAGATTTTTCAAAGACAACTTTTAATAAGAATTTTCAAATGCGTTGACCTCCCCTTGTAGCCCACTGTCAAGAGGTAGTGGAGAAAAGATGATAAATAGGACTAGGGGATGTGGACCTGTTTAGAAGTAGTTCTTTGGGAAAATTCCAATCTCTGTTTTTCAGGATATCAGCATTCCAGTTCAGAAGTGTCAGGATACCAAACACAAATCAGCAGCAGTGGCACAATCCAGCAGAAAAAGCCAGGCCTCTGCCTAATCTGATCTAGTCAGCAGTAGCAACTAGGACCACCTAGGACACCAGGAGTTCTCTGGTATGCCTCTCTCAAGGAAGTGAAGATTGTTGCAAAGCTAGCTATGCAAGCACACTGTCATTGTCTGTTAAGTTCTACTTATACTCTCTCCAAACAACATGTGTTCTTCCATGGTTTTGCCTTAGCAAAATATCACATGAGTCTGTATTAGCAAAACACCACGTGAGGTGAGTCTCCATTACCAGACATATCCAGAATCTTTCACATCACCCAGGAAAAATCTACAGCTGATAAGTACTCTCAACAAAGTGTCAGGTTACAAAATTAACACATACATAAACATATGCATGTGCACACACACACATACACATACACACACACACACACACAAAACAGTAACTTTATATACACATAGCAAATAAAATGAAAAAGAAATCATGGAAACAACATCTTTTACAGTAGCCTCAAATAAAATAAAATTAAAAATTTTAGGGTGATCCTGACCAGGCAAATGAAAGACTTGTATGATAAATACTTTGAAGACATTGAAGAAAGAAATTGAAGAAGATATCAGTAGATGAATAGATCTCCCATGCTCATGGATAAGTAGCTCTGATATAATAAAAATAGCTATCCTTCTAAAGGCAAACTATGGGGCTGGAGAGATGGCTCAGGGGTTAAGAGCACCCGACTGCTCTTCCAGAGGTCATGAGTTCAATTCCCAGCAACCACATGGTGGCTCACAACCATCTGTAAAGAGATCCGATTCCCTCTTCTGGTGTATCTGAAGACAGCTACAGTGTACTTATATATAATAAATGAATAAATCTTTAAAAAAAAAAGGCAAACTATGGATTCAATGCAATCCCCATCAAAATTTCAACGCAATTCTTCACAAATATTGAAAGGACAATACTCAACTTCATATGCAAACAAAACTAAGCAAAACAACACAAGCTAGCTGAAACACCCTAGAATAATAAAAGAATAGTTTGAGGTCTCACCATTCCTGAGCTCAAGTTGTACTACAAAGATATAATAAAAACAGCTTGGTATCAGCACAAAAACAGTTTTTTGATCAATAGAATCAAATTAAAGACCCAGAAATAAATCCACACACTTATGTACACCTGACTTTGATAAAGAAGCCAGAAATACACATTAGAAAAAAAGACCATCTTCCACAAATGGACCACTGTATATAGAATCCATACTTGGATCAAAGACCTCAACGTAAAGCTAGATACACTAAATCCAACGAAAGAGTGAGCTTTGAACTCACTGGCACAGGAAAAGTCTCTGAACAGACATTGTCATCACAGGCACTTAGATCAATAATTAATAAACAAAACCATGAAACTAAAAAACTTCTACATGCAGGACACTGCATTCAGACAAAGCAGCAGCCTATAGAATGGGATAAAAAATTTTTCTGAACTCCACATGTGATAGAGGACTAATTTCCAAAATTCAGAGAGAACTCCAAAAACTAGATAGCAAGGAAACAGGTAACACAATTAAAAATGGCTTACATATCTAAACAGAGATCTCTCAAGAGGAAACTCAAATGGTTGAGAAACACTTAAGGAAATGCTCAACATCCCTAGTCACCAGGGAAATGCCAATCAAAATGACTGAGATTTTCTCCTACCCCTGTCTGAATGGCTAAAATCAAAGTATACAAGTGGCAGCTCATGTTGGTGATGATATGGAAGACGGGGAGTACTCCTCCATTGCTGGTGGGACTGTAAACTTGTACAGCCACTATGAAAATCAGTGATGATTCTTCAGGAAGAGGCAAGATGACCTATCTCAAGGTTCAGCTACCACTACTCTTGGCCATATATCCAAAGAATGCTTCATCCTACCACAGAGACACTTGTTCAACCATGTTCAGTTCTGTTCTATTCATAACAGCCAGAACTGGGAGCTACTTAGATTCCCCTCAACAGAGTGAATAAAGACATGTGCTCTATTAACACAATAGACTGTTACTCAGCCATCAAAAAAAAAAAAAAAAAAAAAAAAGGAAAATTCTAGGTAAATAGATGGAACTAGAAAAATGATCATCCTGAATGAGGTAAACTCGACCCAGCAAGGCAAATACGATATGTATTTGTTTCAATAAACTAACAGAAACTGAGGTAGCATGCACAGGGCCTGCACAGGTCTACATCACATGGGGTCCTAGAGCTGAAAAAGAAAGTATACATATTTCTGTGTTCTTAACCCGGAAGCTATCTCCAATCGATAGGGACTTGCAAATAGAAATTTAGTTTTCTCCATGGGTGTTACACTGGGAAAATAATTTACTCTTGAGGGTAGGGTGCCTGCCTAGCCGGAAGTGGCCAAGAGAAAACAAACTCAGTGACATCTTTAGAGGTTTCTTGTCTCATATTGTCATGGCAAGACCTTTTCTTTTCTTCTTTAATTATTTAATATTTTATTATATATCTTTTTACCCTATAGCTCCTTTGTGTATATTTTATGGTTTCAGTTTAGTGTTATGGGATTCCATAGTGTGTGAAGGAGTGTGTCTCTGCATCCTTATCTGTTTCATATGTCTTTTCTTGGGCTCTTTTCCTTCTGTTTGTTTTGTCCTATTCCAATGTGGGTTTTTAAAATTGTATATTATATTTCCTTTTATTGTTATTTCTTAGAAACATATCTCTTTTCTAATGAAAGACAGAAAGGACATGGCTCCGGCTGGGAGGGAAGGAGATGAGGAGTAGATGGGAGGGAAGGTGTATATTATGGGAGGAGAAAAAACTATTTTCAATAAAAGGAATAAAAAAGAAAGTAAAACTCCACAAACTAAAATTTAAACACGAATACCATGGAACACCACACAATAATCTATAATACATTTATTTTATGTTTCAACTAAAATAGATTTAATTAAGAGGAAGGACTTGTAACAGCAGAGCGTGGAGGTGAGAATTCCAGAACATGGAGAAGCTGTCACTGGTGAGGTGCTCACAAGGAAACCAATGAAGCTCACGAGAGGGGAAATCACCACAGCTCTGACAGGAGCCAACCAGAGTAAAGACTGAAGGAAGAGAACAATTTCAGCCTTGATTTCCCTTGACTGCTCTGATTTTTAGCCACTATGAATTGGGACCTACGATTTCTATCTCTTCAGTTGTTAATAATACATCTGAATTATCCATTTAGATGAGAAGTAAATTAGATGCCTACCTTACATCTCATATGCTATTATAGGAGAATATCTTATAACTAGATTAATCTTCCCAAGGCCTGCTTGTTTAAGACCCTGGTACACATAAATCGTTTAATTAGTGAGAGTGTATACACGCTGATTTGGCTGGCTTTTGAAGTCCTCTGTGAGCTGAGGTCTTTGGGAAGCTCTAGGGGGAAAAGGATTTCTGTTCTGTAAAACAAAGACTAGTTCCAATGATGAGCTCCGCTCTCTGTACTGCTTACCTGTGGATGGGAAAGCATCACCTTGCTGAACAGTCTCCTCCACAGAGTCCTGTGTAAGAAGCAGTCATACATTATCTCCCTCAGATCACAACCTTCGAATGAGAGTTGACCATGGACAATGCTTGGCTTGAACTCCAGAAAGGGCTAGACGAACTTTCTTCGTTTTCTTTCCAAGTTCTCAATAGTTGAAAGAAGATGAGACGAAAGAGCCAATCAATTGGAGTCCAAGTAGTACTGATATTGCTGACACACTCTGACATAGTATGACATGTTTCATGTCTGTGAACAAATGGACTTCTTGCTATGGAGTTCTGAATAGTAGGCAGGTCAGCTCATGAAGGTATATATCTCACGCCAGGCCAGGGACGAGGGGCAGGAAAGCTACACATTCAGGGATAGAGTAGAACCATGCCCCCACCCCATCCCCCACGCAAGGGAGAGAAAAGCCATGTTGGCTTTCACACCATGGTCAAGAGTGAATGAGCAAGTGGGAGGGAGCCAAGAGGCCCCCCACACATGGAAGCAAGCATAAGGAATCTGAAAAATAGCATCTTACCACCACCCACTTCTCTAACGGAAGACATTTATCCCAGCTACCAAGCTAATTCAAGCAGAGCCGGGATTAGGATAGAGGACTTTGGTATGCTTCCCGTTCTACATCCTGCCAATAGACAGCTAATTCTGAAAGCATCGGATTGCTTTCATTACCGATGACAGGCAGCAGGGAGGCCAGCACAGATGCGGTTCTTAAATCCTCAAAACAACACTGCAGTTGATATCATTATCAATCATCTGCAGATAAAGACATGTGAGTTCTGAGAGGCCAAAGAGCTAGTGGTTATCACTGAGCCCGGCTGCGGTGAATTTCGGATATGAGCTCAGATTTATTTTACTTTAGAAAGTCGTGCCTCTTCCTACAACATCACGAGTCCTCCTGCTGGAAGCCAGGCGAGTGACATCAGCTGTGCAACCGTGCTTTGGAAGGAGGTTTCTCTGTTAAAGGAGACACAAAAATTACCGTGATAGATGTTTTGATAGGCAGAAGGCCAATGTAATAGAATTCTTAAGAAATGCAATGAGATCAGATATGCTGTAGAGTTATAAATCAGCACACTTCAATTAGGGTGTTATTAAATAAGTGAGTTGTTCTGAAGTTTGTCTGCTGCGTGCTTGAAGAGTTTCAGCTTAGTCAATTATCTGGATTAAGAATGATCATTGACCTTGGTAGTAAGAAGAATATGGGTCAGGGCAGGAGGAATATGGGTCAGGGCAGGAGGAATATGGGTCAGGAGGGTAGATGTTCCTGCTTTTAAAAATAGCCACCCAGAACAAGGTGAGGGATAGGGTTGAGGACCAAGCCAAGGGGATGGTTATAGAAAGACTTAAGAACTCCAGAGGGAAGGCCACACAGTATATGAGGAACATGAAGACTCCTGGATGTTGCTCAGGGTCTTCTGTGAGAGAACATGGGGTAGCCCAGGGGTGAGTGGGGAGGGGTTGGCTCACACAAGATGTAAGGGAATGGAAGCCATTTTCTCAGTCTACCTAGTCTTACTTCTCATGAGTGGTACTGGTAGTTCTGGCCACACCTTGATTTTCAGATTTATTAACAACAACAACAAAAAAAAAAAAAAAGAAAGAAAGAAAAAAGAAAAGAAAAAGAAAAAAATCCTGTATAGATAGTGCATACTATCATTCAAATCAACAATGCTACCTCAAACAAAGAGAATTTTAGGGAATTCTTAGTGGGAAAAGCTTGGAAACAAAGATTGTGGGGTTGGGGATTTAGTTCAGTGGTAGAGCGCTTGCCTAGCAGGCACAAGGCCCTGGGTTCGGTCCCCAGCTCCGGAAAAAAAAAAAAAAGAAAAGAAAAGAAAAGAAAAGAAAAGAAAGATTGTATTAGTTCTTCTTAAGATTTTTCTAATTGTCGAACTCCATATTTTATTTTTCATTTTCTTACTTTATATGAAGATCTACCGGCATTCACAATCTGGTTAGAATCTTTGGAGAGCAGTCAACAACACCTCAGCCTTGTTATTAAGGTTATTAATTACATTATTTTAAAAAATCAGAGAAAAGTAGAAGGCTGATATATTTTATTTCTCTCAGAGCACTTCCAATTTTCTCAGAATTCTTCATTTGAGCGACTACATTATAAACATTAGGAAATATGGTACTGGAAGAGGAGAAGGATCTAGAATTTTAGATTCCTAAGCTTTGAGACAAAACACAGAAAACTCAAAAATGAGTCAGGTATGTTTCTCATGCCTAACATTACTTAAGGTTTATTAGAATAGTGGTGTGTGTGTGTGTGTGTGTGTGTGTGTGTGTGTGTGTGTGTGTGTGTGTGTGTGTGAGAGAGAGAGAGAGAGAGAGAGAGAGAGTGAGAGAGAGAGAGAGAGGGAGGGAGGGAGGGAGAGAGAGAGAGAGAGAGAGAGAGAGAGAGAGAGAGAGAGAGAGAGAGAGAGAGAGAGATGAGACAAGGGAGGCAGAAGTCTCAGAGGAAGCTAGGAATGAGTAGGTGCTCTCATTCCAGCAGGGAGGGTCCATTTGCAGAAAGAATCCAGGACTCCACCTTCAGGCGGAGACCAGGACGGGGTTCACGATGGATGAACTGTGAGGAAGGTCTATTCTCTTGGATCTGAGAAGCTCTGAGGATCGCCATTGCTCATCACGATATGGGGGTGAAAAGTGAAGTCAGCAGGAAGCAGAAGTTTGACACAAGGCCCTGGGTTGTCCTGCTTCTGTGGGTTCAACAGATTTAGTGAACCCTGAAGTGACAGGGACCCGGAAGCATTTACTGAGGACTATCACAAGGAATCCTGAGTGAACGGTGCTTGGGGAGTTTGCAGGGACCTAACTGACCCAATTAGGAATGAGCCTCTCCAGAAGCCCAGGCCAGGTGTTCCTCTTCCTTTTGACTCCGCTGGTCTGTACCCTGACTATGGCTCAACTTTATACAATCTCTCCTCAGAAACTAGACAGACCCTGAGGAAGTTGCCGGATGTTGGTCACCAAACTGAAGAAGTTTCTATCTCTTGGCAGACTAGGGTCCTGTATGTATCAATTTAAATTCAATGACATAAAAAGTGCACAGGATTTGATCACTTTGCCTTTCAGCTTAATATTTCCTGTAAGACCTTGTAAGAACTTTTCCCCTCTCTTTTTATAGATGGAAAATTGGGGCCCTGACATGAAGCTGTGTTGTCAAAGCCACATTCCTGGCGAATGAAGGCGGGGAGCTGCTATTTCAGTGCGTATAACGTCTCTTGTTGTTTCTATAGATCATGACACTTTTAAAAAAGACACATTCACCTAAGAAACACAGCCGAGACAGAAAATGAGAGTAGCCAAGTACAGGCACCAAACAAAAATAGTTATGGGGCCACTTGACAAATTCTCTTTGAAAGAACTGTGATTCAGTCTGAGGAACGAAAGAAGCTGTTTTAAAAAAAGACTCAACTGCGTCTTGTATAAGAGGCGGTTACGTTTTGGTCCCTTTGGGTCAAATCTCCTTCATGGCTTTTTGGTGTACATATGACTATGTCTAAAGAAAGGGGTCTTTAGCCTCAAAATAAATGGGTTAAACTCAGGGAATGCCCTATCAACCTTGTAATTAGAATCCCAGAGCTGATTCCTGTGGCAGTTTTCTTTGTGTACATGATGAACAGAGAGCGCAGTGTCTGTGGGCCAGGCCCAAGGGTCGCTAGTCCAGGTACAGCAGAGGAGAGTGACAAGATGACTTTCAAAGACAATTGTGATTTTGCGGTTTGCATAGTTGAGGCAGCTGAAGGACCAAGGAAAGATGGGGGAGTGGCTGTTAGTTTTAGTTCATCCAGATTGTGGAGGGGATAAGGGCTCTTTTTGCTTCAAAACATATTGATCAAGGGCCTGGGCTTGCAGTGGGTAAACCAGTGGATCTCAACAGTGAATGAGAGAGAAAAGAAACCCTTATAGTTTAGACATGGCTGCTATTGAGAAACTTTGCTAGGTTGGCCATTATTGCTGTCTGTGAATGTACAAAACAATTACAAACTAGAGCAACACAATGCAACTTTGCTGTGGTTTGTGGCACAATGAAACACAGACTTTTTTTTTTTCTGAGCCATTCACAAATTGTGAAGATTAGCATTAGGGGTTAAAGTCGAGTTCAATTTGATTCTTAGCACAGATTTTAATATCTGCTTCCTTGACCTAAAATTCTAAAATCCAGAACACACAAACAACCTTCACACCCGTGAGCAGTCCCTTCCACATGGTTGAAGGGTTTCTGAGGGAGCTTTTTGCACATTAAATTGCTGTGAAAAATCTCTCACTTGCAATGTGATGTTGCTTCTGAGTCTGCAACGTTCTGACAGAAGGTCCCCCAGGTAGACCAGCCCTTTCCTGTGAGCTCCTGCTCTAGGCTACCCTCCTGTATTGCTTCATTTTTCTTCTAAATTTATGATCATTAACTCTGAAATCTCAGTGGTAGTAGTACCCTGCCGAAAGCTCAAACTTCTGGAAATAAATCCAAATATTTCTCATTCTTTTTAAAGAATTGCCTTGACTGATGTGTGTGTGTGTGTGTGTGTGTGTGTGTGTGTGTGTGTGTGTGTGTGTGTTCTCTCTCTTAGTATGCTCTTAAGCCATTCCAGAACTGCCATACTGGGTTCTAGCTAAAGAACCATAGCAATATAACATTTCAGAGTCAAGAGAGCTCTGGGTAAAATTCTTGTCCAAGAATAATTACTCGGAGCTGAGTTCTCAGGTTATCAGACACACTCCTCTTAATACTTTCTGAATAGTATAAAGAGAAGGCAACCAACCATCAAACCTACAGACAGACTCCAGATTGCAGCAGAGCATGTCTGAGACTGCACTGAGTGTGGAGAGTGACCTCCGTACTCCTTGATTTGATGGTTTTGAGTATTAGGGCTAAACACAGTGGCAGCTACCAAGGATATCATGTAATTTACATCAGCTTGACATACATTCCAGCAATTTAATGTATAGAAAAAAAATCCTCCGTTCTTTAAAATAATGTGAAACAACTTACTGAAAGAAACGCTCGGTTAAATATAGACGGGGACTCTGATGAAGAGCAAGGGACCATCACATCCAGCACGATGACAAGCTTTTTTGTCTTAGTTGGCCCTCTCATTACTCTCTTGCTCCTGAGCATTTTGGGGGGTGTCCTGGGTTTGGAGGCGCCCATGACCTCCATGTCCATGAGCACCCGGATGTACGTGCACACTCACATGCTCTTGCTGCACTGGTTTCGTCTGTGTAGCTATGAGAAGAGGACACATTTATTTGTCTCTCAGTCGCAGAGGTGTCAGTCCATCATAAAGGGGAGGACCAGGTAGAGAAGGACAGCTCCAGCATGGTGGGCAGCAAGCAGAGAAAAGGACAGGTAGTGAGGAGTCAGTGTGAGATTCAGCCCCACAGTCAGGATCCTAGTGACTTGCTTCCTCCAATTGGATCCAGCCTCCTGCCTTTTGCTACCTCTCACTAGATCAGAGTTCTTATGATGCAATGGTCTGTAGGTCTACATACACCACCAGTGCATGTATGTAGATCCACATGCTTTTTAGAAAACCAAGGACCATGAAACACCTAGCATTGCTTGAATAGCAACATTGTAACAAAAATCCAATTAGTGCTTTTGATGTACTGTTCAATTAATTTTCCTTCAAATCCTCTAAAGAAAGACCACTAGCTTCCTCCCCAGCTTATCAGCCAAGTTTGTATCCTGTGTAAAATATGTGAATGTAGGCACGGCTGGGACTCTCTTAGCACTCTGCCTCAGACCTTTTTCTAGGGAATCTCTGAAGCAATTACAATCGAACTCATTCAGTTTCTTTGTGTTTTGAGAGGCCACAGGGAAAGCTACTCTGAGCTGTCCATTCTAAGGGTGCCATTTGGAGCAGGTAGCTCTTGATGGACACCTGATATCTAGACTTGAGTTTCCAGAATGGGTAGTTTGGATTTGGTGGACATCGGTGATTGGTGTTTATGACACACAGTCAGTCTCTTTTAAAATAAGACTTGAAAGAGTGCTGTTACTTGTGGGTAACACATATATAGCCCTTGCCTTGTCTCATTAAAAGCCACCTCTACTCAATATACGAAGCCACCACATTTTCCTTGGCATTAAGTTCCTGCTGAACTGTTGTCCTCCAGTGTGCCAGTCTCAGATTTCCTCTGTGCTGGTGAGGATGCTCTTACCCAGAGGTACCATTTACATTAAACTAAGCCTGTCACTCACGTTGGAAATTCGTATGAATGGTATGCTCTAGATTCATGCACCACAGCAGGCCTGCATCTCATTCCTCTCCATTTCTAATTGTGCACAGTCTCATAATGAACCCAGCTTGTCCCTTAAACCCAAGCTCCATGGTATCAAATCCCCAACCTCTCAGTTTGTTTTTTTTTTTTTTTTTATAAGGAGGACTCCGTTGTTTTCTGGAAACAAAGCTGGCAATATATTTATATTCCTGTGTTTTCTCTCTTGTAGATTTAAGGCAGCCATCTACTGAATTATCCCTCTGCTTAACTGAGCCGTAGATTGTTGTTGCAAACCAACATTCCTGATTTAAATGACCATAAAAGCATGTTTTCATGACTCACTTGTTTACTGAAAATTCAATATTTAAAGTCTTCGCCAGTTGCCCAATTTAATCAGCATCTGTCTGCATACTTTGGGCAGATTTTCACAATCAAGCCTGTATACAGGGCTCGGTAACTTGTCTACCCAATACAACACAAGTCAGTCAATTCTCTTCCATCCTTTCTCTGAAACCCTTCCCTCTGGCCTCTGATTTGCAGTCTCGTCTCCTGTTTATGAGTCTCTGCATCTTACGTTTCTTTCATCTATGGCACCCGTTGAGGACAGAGACAGCGCAGTTCTCCATCTGCATGTCTAGCAAAGTACCTGGAACAATAAATATTTATTAATGGCTTTGTCTCTTTGTTCGCTGCTCTGTTTGCAGAAGCCCAGGGAAATCCTTGGCATGAGTAATTGCTGAATGGAGAAGTAGGCAGTTGTTCGTATTGAAACTTTACTAAAGAAACTCAAGCAAAATACGAAAGTGATGTGAAAGACTAGGAAAGCACAGACACTTCTGCATTTCGTCTGAATTAGAGACCTTGAGCTACACTGAATTGGATGAATTATTTAGATAACACCACATTAATAATTCATATTTGGTCTAAGATGAGCACTCAGTGCCCTTTCTGCATATTTTACGTCGTGGAAACCCATTTGGCTAAAGGTTTCTAAGTTATGAAGGAAAAGGAATATGGGAACTTCGGGCAATTATCCAACTTACCAGTGTGCAGGTGTTGTTAGGAGGGGAGGGTGACAGCCGTTAGGTGTGGCATTCTCAAAGTAGGTGGTAGCTTTAACGTCATGCAAGATCTTTTGTGTAATTTGTGAGGCCTCTGACTTAAGACAAAAACCAAACCGGGGTTGGGGATTTAGCTCAGTGGTAGAGCGCTTGCCTAGCAAACACAAGGCCCTGGGTTCGGTCCCCAGCTCCAAAAAAAAGAAAAAGAAAAAAAAAAGACAAAACCAAACCAAACACACAAAGTTACTGGTCTGAGCATGGTGGCGCGTACCTGAATACCAGAACTGGGAAGGTAAGATAAGTGTATATCAGGTTGAAAGCCTGCATGAGTTGCATGCTGAAACCCTGTCTCTATGCCCAATCACCATTACCACCACCACCATCAGCAAACAACAGCAAAACACCACCACCACCACCACAACAACAGCAAAAGCAATAACAACAACAAGGCAACAGGCTGAGCTTCTTGTAGAAGCTGTTATTATAGAACTTACTTGCTCAGTTTAAGTCACATTCTCAGTGTTAAAACTGTCCTCTGTGAGTCTCAGGTGTCTGGACACTTGGTCCCCAGTTACTGGTGCTGCTTTGAAAAACTGTGGACCCTTTAGGAAGAGGTGGATTACTAAGGGTAAGCCTTGAAGGTTTATAGAGCCACCCCACTTCCTGTTTGCTCTGATTCTAGACTGCAGGTACAAGTGATCAGTACCTTATGCTTCTACAAGTCTAGCAATAATTGTGGAAATAACTCATCTGGGCTTCCCAAAGATTGCAGCATGCAAGTGGTGACGGTATATGGGACCCTTCTTTCTACCTTGGAATTGCTGTGCGCTGAGACAGAGCAATGCCTGCTGGGGAGAGATGAGGAGTTTGGTGTTAGCAAAGCTTGTCAGGGAGGAACTTGAGTCCTGTCAGAGTTAAACAATGCCCAAGAAAGTCTTGATCTACAAAGGAGGTAGACATGACTTCTCACCCAAGAGCTTAGGAAGGATCTTATCCATATCAGGTTCCCTTAGACTCAAAGTCCCAAACACGTACCCAGGTCTCAATGCAGTCCTTATTTTATATGAAAAAAGGTTTGGGTATATTAGTTATAAGCAGTAAGGAGTATCTAGAGGCCACATGCATTATTTCCTTGCCTTGTACTCTTACCTGAAGGTGTGAGGTGTAACCCTGGCTTGGTCATAGGCAGTTGTAACTCTTTCTCTGAACCTCCGAGCTTCTGAGCCTACCCAGATCAAGAGTTGAAACTCCTGATTCCCCCCAGCTCACTGTTCAGCATCATGAGTCGGGAGCCCTCCTGCTGGTGCTGCGTTTCCAGCTACACTTTGAGAAGTACTTCACTCTGCAGACACTGGAACCAGCCATCCTGCTTCCCAGTTTAAGTTCTTTCCACTCCCCATGTTACCCTCTAGCACAAATACCCTTAATTCAATTGGACATAGCTTCCTCTTTCCTCCATACTGTAACATTCTTATTAACCCGGGCTTACCCCGTAGTGCGATTTTATCTCAATTACACACATGGGGTGGAGCTTCAGAAGAGCGATTTCTGCCCCTGAAGATGCAGGGGTATGCGAACCTGGTCTCTGTGGTGGGAAGTTGGTCTCTTGTTTTCCTAAAAGTTGGTATAAGCCAGTGGGACAGGGCAAAGTCTCTGAGAACACGTGCTCTTTCTTTCGTCTAGCTTTTATTGACCCCCATGCCGCCTCGGGCAAGCAAGGGCTTTTCTTTGTCTTCTGTCACTAAAGGGAAAATAATGCAGACTAGGCCCATAAATTAACAAATAAATGACTGAAGTGGGATGTCTAACCTTTAGAATCTGACATTCCGTATCCAGTGTAACTTCCGAAATAGGCCTGTGACCCTGACAGAGCACCAGGGCGAAGTAGTCATTGCCAAGTTAGTAAGGGAGCCTGGAGTCATTGTGTAGCAGCGTATAACTAGGAAGCAAGGCGCTGTGCTCGGCTACGGGCTTTCTCTGGGTAAATGAACGCTCCTGCCCAGGGTGGGGTCGCTGGCTGTGCAGTTCAGCTGGCCCTTTGTTCAGCACAGCCCGTCAGAGCTGTCCTTTGATTAGCATAATGGAAAAGTGTGACCTTTGAATCAGACACAATGAATGCTGTGATCACTTATCAGACGGGAGCAGGTAAGAACAGGGATCCTTGCTTCATAGATATATTTAAAGTCTTCATAATAACAACACGAATGTGAAAGTTCTAGTAACACAATGTTTTTTTTTTAATGGCTCTTAAATTTTCCTCCATCATTGAAGTATTAAACCATGCAAATTCATGGTCAGAGCAATTTATCTTTTACTAAAGGCTGGTTCTACAGACTGCTTTGATACCGTGAGGTCTTGGAAATAGATGTCTAGAATTTGATGTAAGATTAATGAAAAGCACTGAGAAGATATCACACAGAATCAGACTGGTTGGATATTAATTCCAGAGTGCATCAAGGAAAGGGGTCTATTTTGTTGTTGCTTGTGGTACTGAGGACAAGTGCAAAAGCCTCACACAGGTGAGCACTTTAGCACTGACGTGTACCCCTACCCTGTGTCTTTTTATTTTGAGCTTAAATATCACTTGATAATATTCCTCTCCTCCTTCCTACCCACCCAACTTTAAGGTTGTTTAAAAAGAACCCAAAAACCCAATGCAACTTCCCCCCACCCCAACCAAGAAAACAAAATAAAACCACATCGAAAAAGATAGAAAAAAAGCAAAAGATTCCACCAGTCTAACCATATTAAAAGCACACACACACACACACACACACACACACACACACACACACACACACCAACTACTCCTGAGCATGAGAGCTTTCCTAGAATAGTTAACATACATAGTGTATATGTGTAGTGTAGTAACGTAGTGTCACTCTATAAACTGATTTTCTCTATCCCAATGCCATATTTATTTATGTTTTAGACAAGAAATGTTCACATATTTCTGGTCTCCATTCTGCTAGTTCCCTACTGCTGGGATTGTTGGTGTGTGCCAGGCTGCCCCATGGGCAAGCATCTGTTCATTTGAGGCCAAGGATTCTCCTTGAACTCGTTAGCAAGAACGAGGTAGGTAAGCTGCCAGAAATGACCAGTCAGAGCAGGCTGGTGGTCCTAAGATGGTGGCTATAAAGATTGAGGAGGACAATGGACTGCCTGCAGCATTTACCAGAACCTGATTGACACCAAACACCTGAAGTTGCCTTTACATGATAGCACCATAGGTGATGTACGGCAGCAGAAATCTAAATGTCCACAGACATGAACTCAGGGATCCAGGTAGCTTAAGTCTGAGAGGCCTAGGTGACTTAGTAGGAAGGTGGCACTTTACGTAGTCCTGAAAGTAAGGCCATTCATACATATTATGGGTTACAAATTTAGGTAACACCATGAAAGAGCAAATATACTGTATGCGGTGTGGTGACATTTTGTTTCAATCTGTATTGGGTCAAAGTGCACATTTATTTCTGTGATCCACTGTCAAAAATGTTTGAGACTCTTCCAGCATATGTATAATTTGGACTGTGGGATGGTAACCATGCCAGGAAGATTGGTGGGTAGAGCGAGTTGAGAAACGCATACCTGACAGGTAGGCGCCTCCCTGCTTCCTGCCTGGAATGAGAGCTACACTTCCCACATAAGGATATGTGACTTGTGGTCACAGAGGCCCAGAATAGAGTTCTCCATGCTAATGAGGTGACTAGAAGCCCTGAGGGTTTGGCCAATAAGCATCCTTCCCAGACATTCCTCCTTGCAAAAGGTATTTAATCTCGGGTCCACCCTGAGAAGTTGGTACTGTACACATCCTTTTCCCATGATGAACAACCAATAAACGGTTTAGAACCAAGGACAGTCTCTTTCATCAAGAACCACCATGGGGAGTACGGAAGGGGTCTTTGACTACCAAGCTGCAGCCTAAAGCCTCCCGCAGAAGGCCCCTCTATACTTCTAGCCACAACCATAGCCAAGCTAAGGACCTTCACTGATGGGCAAAGCCGGAGCTTCCCATTCTACCCTGCCCTGGGCTAGACTCTGCCCTCAGCCCGCTGGCCCTGACTCTGCTCTCAACTCCTCACGGCTAAGTGGAGCCTGAATGTCCAGGAATTTTGGAGCCAGGGAATACTAGCTCCGGCTTTCTCACACCTCAGACTGTGCTTCCCTAAAGCCCAGCACATGCTTAGCCACCTGCATTTCACTTCCCCAGTGGCCTTGCCCAGCAGTGGGGCAGGATGTGGTCTCACAGTAACATTGTGGTGTTTTTCCTGTTTTTATTTAGCATTGAGCTATTTACCTTTTGATTTCTTCTTACTCTTTATTCCCCTTATTTTTCCATTCCAGTTTGAAGTACACAAGTGAGTTTACATGCTACTTCCTTCCATAACATCTTCTCGAAACCTCCCACCCTTCAACTCCTAGCAAGGGTTGAGCCATTCTTAACCACGTCCACTTCCTCAGGGTCCCCTCCTTATCCACATCACAGCACTAAATGTATCACATAGAGTTTGTTTTTACTTACCTATCACAACAACGACCTTCTCTGAGCCAAGGTATGTAATCTCCGTACTTCTCTCTGTACTTACCAGGGCCCTGTGTTTATGATGTATACTGCTACTACCTGCAAATTATGTTTTTTTTTCCAAAAGCCTAAACTAACATTTTGTACTCTACCGACACATTCCACAGCTATTCTGCTCTAATTCCCTCTGTGTAACCAGAGCCACACTTAGTCAACGAAGTCATCCACAAATGGATGAAGAAAACAGGAAGGAATGAGAACACTAAAGTCTGTTATCTATTGCAAGTTATAGATGCTGGGCTGACAATCGTGATGGACGCCATGCCATTTAATTGCCTGCAGAGGCACTGGAGAAAGGCATGGTCTGAATGATGGGGGTGGGGAAGCTCAGAGTGTAGCACGAAAAGGTAGGGCACGAGATAGTTTATCACAAAAGAAAGCAGTGGGGAAATGCTACCCAGGGGGAGAGAGAGAGGGGGGGGGAGGAGGAAGGGAGGGGAGGGAGGGGAAGGGAAGGGAGAAGAGGAGATGTTGAACTCTATTCTGAAGACAATGGGAGGTCAAAGACCATTTGTGAGTAACAAACTTTGGCATGAAAGTGTGCGCGTGAGATTCTTGATGTCTCTTCAGGTCTGGAAGTGTATACACATAGCTAATCTGTTAGTTGAGAGTGGGGATTTCTGAGGAAGTCCAGGGTCAACTGTTTCACAGGTTTGCCTGTAAATGTATGAAGATCAAATGTCTCAGATGAATCCAGTTCAAGTATCAAATATTTTCAATGCACCGAGAAACACAATTAATCCAAGGGGTCATCTTTCAAGCAGCCATGTCTGATCTCTGAGTAATTCCAAAAAAGGGAAAGATCACTAGAGCATGCATGTGGTGAGCAGAGTCAAGACATTTCCAGAGAGTGGGAGTGTGCATCTCCAATAGAGACAACACCGGAACACTGGACATGTGATTCACCCAAATAACAGAGCAAGGCAAACCACACAACTCCTGGTAGAAATAAGCGAACTTGGGTTTTCCAAGTCTTATCCACCCCTAACTCCTTTTCCAAGAGACAAAGCAGGCCCAGAACAGTCGGCACCTCTCTTGGGCTCACATAGCCATTTTGTGGTTAGGTTAGAACCAGTGCTCAGGCAATGCTGTCTGCATTGAATTCTGAAGATTGCTGCCATCTTTCAGTTTCTGTGAGGCGTGCATTTCTTTCAGTGTGCAATGCTGATCACAAGCTCAAACACTGCATCAGGAATGATACAGTTTTAAACCTTTACATCTCTAAGTAGTATGCATGTTCCTCCCCCACAGACCTTGTCTCTGCTATATTGAGATCTAAAATAGAAGGAACACAGTTCGGGTATCCAAATGGTGCCTAGCTGGCAATTTATAGCTATCCTTATCTAAGTGTGCTGCATATCAAATATCTAAATAGAAATTGGAGTCATTTTTCTTTTCTTACCGCCACTGGTTAAGTAAATAGAAGGAAAAAATAGCTCCCGAAAAAAAAAAATAGAAGGAGGAAAGAAAACACTATTTGCTTAAAGTAAACTAACCTTTATTATGGCTCTGCGAGAGAAGGGCAAAGCCTCTTCATGCAGTTGCTCTGGTGATGACTCACACACAGGAGATTAGGGCTTAGTACAGAGGATTGGTGCAAGGTGCCGGGATTCTTTCTGAGGGAGGCAGATTTCATTTCTAGCCTTGGCCGGTTGCATGCAGTCCCACCAGCAAACGTATGCAGAAGATTCAAACTAGGAATACTTTTTGAATATTTCAAAAGTGCCAAGTCGAAGTAAAGGGGGGCACATTTCCTGTCTCTAGGAGCTCACATTGTATCTGGGAAAGGACAGGAGTTCTATAGAGACATTTACAACATGGTGTGTGTGCAGCAATGACCTTGAGCCCCCCCCCCCCCCCCACTAAATACAGGAAGAGAAGATTCCCAGGCCTGCAGACCTGGGAAGGCTTCTTGGAGGAAGGGGTGATTGTGATGTGGGGATGTAGGGTGGACAGTAAAAGAATTTAGGACTGAAGATGTTCTAGGCAGAGGAGTGGCTAGGTGTGGTCGCCCTACTCCTACTGCTCAGGAAACTTCACGTGTGTGTCCCCTCTGTATTTGCTTCTTTGATGCCTTAGTCTATTATGGGTTGCTGTGATCAACACTACGCTGGGTAAATTATGAAGAGACAAAGTTTACTTTATCTAACAGACTGAATACAGGCAGGCTTAACAGCACGGGGCCAACATCTGCTTCTGCTTCTGGGATGGGACCAGGCTGCACTGAACCATGGGATGGCATAGAAGCAGAAGGAGGAAGTTTAGCAAGGGAGGAAGGACTCTGTGTGAGAGAGACAAAGGGAGGCTGGCTCACTTGGAATGTAATACAATAATGACCATTCTTGTAACTAATCCAGTCCTGTGAGCCCTACCTCGCTCTTACCAGATGTAATTCAGTCCTGAGGAAACAGACCCAGTCTCTGGACAGACATCAACCTTTTTAAGATGTGTTGCCTCTGCAACCATGACACCTTTGACCCAGGTCTATTTCTTGAGGTGCCCACCATCTCTCAACCTTGCCACACTGGCAATCAGTTTTACAATGTAGGAGCCTGTGAGGGACAAAGCATAAAGGGCAGCAATTTTGGAGATCTTTGCTGACACTTAGAATTTAAAAATGTTTAGTCTAGTTTACTAACACACTACCAAGTTGAACATACAGATTTGTGGAAAAATACAAGACTGAGAGCAAAGAGAGCTGGTCTAAGGCTGGACTTAAGTCCCATGGTTTGTTGTTAAGCAAGTCACTAATCTTTTAAGGGTTCGTTTGTTTTTTATTTGTTAAATGGTGGTAATTACACCTACCTACATCACAGACTCTTTATTATTCGCTGTCAATGAATTACTAAGTGCCATATAACTTAATGGATTTTATATATGCCCACACGTGTGCGTGCACACGCATTATCTGCCGTTCATTAAGCAGCAAGTAGACTGTAATAATTCTTATGCCATGAGTGTTTTTCTCATGAATTGAAAGCGGATGCCTTCCACACCCTGCAACTAAGTGTCTAAACAGGAACATAAATAGGACCTTCCTTTTCCTATTCAATTCTTTTTTTTTTTAGTAATTATTTTATTTATTTACATTTCAAATGTTGTCTCCCTTCCTGGTCTCCCCTCCACAAACTCCCCATCCCATTCCCCCTCCCCTTTGTGTCTAAGAGGGTGCTCCCCTACTCACCTACCCACTCCTGCCTCACCCCTCTAGCATTCCATTCAGACAATGCCATCCTCTGCTACATATGTGGCTGGAGCCATGGACCCACCCATGTATACTCTTTGCTCTGTGGTTTAGTCCCTGGGAGCTCTGAGGGGTCTGGTTAGTTGAGGTAATCGTTCTTCCTATGGGGTTGCAATCCACTTCAGCTCCTTCAATACTTCTCCTAACTCTTCTATTGGGGTTCCTGGGCTCAGTCCAATAGTTGGTTGTGAGTATCTGCATCTGTGGTCTGCAAGCACTTCTTGGCAATAATGTTGGGGTTTGGTGTCTGCCGATGGGATGGATCCCTAGGTGGGACAGTATCTGGATGACCTTTCCTTCAGTCTCTGCTCCACTATTAATTAGTCCCTGTGTTTCCTTTAGACAGGAGCAATTCTGGGTTAGAGATTTTGAGATAGGTGGATGGGTGGCCTCATCCTTTATCTGGGGGCCATGTCTATCTCCCGGCTCTATTGGGTATTTCCTTGAATGACATTGCTGTTGGGTCTTGGGATTCAGTTGCTTCCCTGGTGTCTGGGATTTTCTAGTGGTTTCACCCAGTCCTCTCCCTCCCCCATTGCACATGTTTCTATTCATTTTCCTCATCCTCTGGACTTCTCTCCTGTCTCTTTCCAAACCTGATCCTGCTGCCTTTTGTCTCTTCCCCTCCTCTCTTCCTCCCAGATCCCTCCCTCCCTCTACCTCCTATAGTTATTTTGTTCCCCCTTTAAAGTAGAACTGAAGCATCCACACTTTGGTCTTCCTTCTTCTTAAGCTTCATTTGGTCTGTGAGTTGTATTGTAGGTTTTCTGAGCTTTTGGGCTAATATCCACTTATCAGCGAGTACATACCATATGTGCTCTTTTATATCTAGGTTACCTCACTGAGGGTGATATTTTCTAGTTATATCCATTTGCCCATGAATTTCATGAAGTCATTGTGTTTAATGGTTGAATAGTACTCCATTTTGAAAATATACCACATTTGCTGTATCCATCCTCTGTTGAAGGACATCTGGGTTCTTTCCACATTGTGGCTATTATAAATAAGGTTACTATGAACATAGTGGACTATGTTGCCTTGTTATATGTTGGAACATCTTTTGGGTATATGCCCAGTAGTGGGATAGCTGGGTCCTCAGGTAGAACTATTTCCAATTTTCTGAGGAACTGCCAGATTGTTTTCCAAAGTGGTTTTACCAGCTTGCAATCCTGACAGCAGAAGAGGAGTGTTCCCCTCTCTCCATATCCTCATCAGCATCTGTTATCACCTGAGGATTTTTATCTTAGCCACTTTTATTAGTATGAGGTGGAACTTAGGGTCGTTTTGCATTTCCCTGGTGACTAAGGATGTTCTTTAGGTGCTTCTTGGACATTCAAGATTCCTCAGTTGAGAATTATTTGTTTAGCTCTGTACCCCATTTTTAATAGGGTTATTTGATTCTCTGGAGTCTAACTTCTTTGAGTTTTTTTTTAATATACTGGATATTAGCTCTCTATAAGATGTAGGGTTGGTAAAGATCTTTTCCCAATCTGTGGGTTGTTCTTTTGTCTGATTGACATTGCTCTTTATTTGACAGAAGCTTTTCAGTTTCATGAGGTTCCATTTGTCAATTGTTGATCTTAGAACATGAGAACATTGGTGCTCTGTTCAGGAAAATTTCCCCTGTTCCCATGTGTTCAAGGCTCTTTCCCACTTTCTCTTCTATTATATTCAGTGTATCTGGTTTTATGTGAAGGTTCTTAATCCACTTGGACTTGAGCTTTGTACAGGGTGATAAGAATGGATCAATTTGCATTCTTCTACCTCCAGATGAACCAGCACCATTGTTGAAAATGCTGTCTTTTTTCCCATTGGATGGTTTTAGTTCCTTTGTCAAAGATCAAGTGACCATAGGGGTGTGGGTTCATTTCTGGGTCTTCGATTCTATTCCATTGATCTACCTGCCTCTCTCTGTACCATGCAGTTTTTTTAAAAATCACTATTGCTCTGTAGTACAGCTCGAGGTCAGGTATGGTGATTACGCTAGCTAGAAGTTCTTTTTCTGTTTAGAATTGTTTTTTACTATCCTGAGTTTTTGTTATTCCATATGAAGTTGGGAATTGCTCTATTTTTGTGAAGAATTGAGTTGGAATTTTGATGGAGATTGTATTGAGTGTATAGATTGCTTTTGGTAAGATGGCCATTTTTACTATGCTAATCCTACCAATCCATGAGTATGGGAGATCTTTCCATCTTCTGAGATCTTCTTCAATTTCTTTCTTCAGAGACTTGAAGTTCTTGTCATATAGATCTTTCATTTGTTTTGTTAGAGTCACACCAAAATATTTTATATTATTTGTGAATATTGTGAAGGGTGTTGTTTACCTAATTTCTTTCTCAGCCTGTTTATCCTTTGTGTAGAGGAAGGTTACTAATTTATTGGAGTTAATTTTATATCCAGCCACTTTGCTGAAATTGCTTATTAGCTGTAAGAGTTCTCTGGTAAAATGTTTGGTGTTGCTTAAGTATATTATAATATCATCTGCAAATGGTGATATCTTGACTTCCTCCTTCCCAGTTGTATCCCTTTGATCTCCTTTTGTTGTCTAATTGTTTTGGCTAGAACTTCAAGTGCCATTTTGAATAAATAGGAGGAGAGTGTGCAGCCTTGTCATGTCCCTGATTTTAATGGGGTTGCTTTGAGTTTCTCTCCATTTAATTGATGTGGCTATTGGTGCTTTATTGCTATATATTGATTTTATTATGTTTAAGTATGGACCTTCAATTCCTGATGTGCCCAAGACTTAATGTGAAGGTCCGTTATAATTTGTCAAAGGCTTTTGCAGCATCTAATGAAATGATCGTGAGATCATCTTGTGTTTTTTTTTTCCCTTGAGTTTGTTTATACAGTGGAATATGATGCTGGATTTCTGTATATTGAACCATCCCTCCATCCCTGGGATGAAGCCTACTTGATTGTGGTGAATGACCGTTTTGATGTATTCTTGGATTAGGTTTATTGAGTATTTTTGTGTCAATATTCATAAGTGAAATTGGTCTGAAGTTCTCTTTCTTTGTTGGGTGTTTGTTGGTTCAGGTATCAGCATGACTGTGACTTCATGAATGAAATAGGTAGCATTCCTTCTGTTTCTACTTTGTGGAATATTTTGAGAAATATTGGCATTAGTTGTGTTTGTTATTAGGGCTGGTATAGTATTCATAAAACATGGAGTTAATTTTTGGATCTGTTTTATTCTTTCAATAAAAGATTGTACCTAGGCAAGTACAGCAGTGCTCTACTATTGAAATATATCCTCTTTTTGCTGGTTTTGCATTTAAAACATCACTGAAACATTTGATGCCAACTATTTGGGTTTGAATGTGGTACTAGCAATCATAGCCATGTGTAATGAGTAGTATTTTACAGATACTTTCTACATGCTGTTTTGACAATTTAAGCAAAACTCAAGTTGTAGTTCCCCTTGAGTTGCCCTCCTGTGCAAAAGAAGTATACTGTTGGGAGCTGACAGAAATAAGCAGAATAGATGGCAGCTTTTCCTACACATTCTATCTTTTCCCCACTGTCCAACTGCTGTTCCATTCTTCCTCTGGCCTCTCTCTCCATCCTTACTTTTTCTTTTGGCAAATAGGACTCTCGGTGTCTTGAATTCTCTGGGACATTTGGATGGATAGAACACCTTCAGAGGCCCACAGAACACCCCAGAGAATGACCAAGCTTCCTTTCTCTCTCACAAGAGAGAAGGTTGGTTATCTCTGTCTCACATCTTTCAAAGAAGCTCAAAGGCAAGTCCCCAGACAGCCCCAGAAGCCTCTGATTTGAAACTTCATTATTCTCAAGATATCTGAGTTCCTAGTCCTCATCTCATTCCTGCTGGTGCTGATCCTGAGTTGCCCTGGGGAGAATGATTATTTAATAGAGCTGAAATATGGAGATAATTTCAAAAGCTAAGAAAATACACGATCACCTTACCTGATGTCTAAGAATATGGAAATCTATCTGTGATTGTTGGATGGCAAACACAGGATGGCAAGGAGAGGGCGTAGGGGATTGACTTGATAGTTTAAAGCCTCGATGATGTTCTGCATTATTTCAGTAGCAGAGAGGATTTGTACTTCTGTGTGTCACTGGCAGGTACTCATGTACGTGCTCAGCCAGTGATCTGCTTGTGAGTGTGCAGTGTGTGTGTTCTCTATTTAGAAAACACACTTCTCGCTGATATCCTTCTTCTGAAAGGGACAGCCACTGCATGCATAGATACCGCTAAACATCCTCCCATCAGGGATGGTTGATAGAACCTGTGCCTTGTGTGTGGACCTGTCTAATATTCTACAAGGCTTGGGTATTCTCTTGTGTACTTTACTTCTAGCTTAGCAGCATTCTGTGCCCTGGTCACATAGAAAGCCTCTCCTCAAATTTTACCCACATTGGTCTCCTTCCCAGTTCTGTTCTAACCCCTGCTTTAACCTGCCCCTCTCTTGCCTTTATGCACTTGGCTTCTGAACTACTGTCCCTTCACAGGCAAACTCCTTGGACTAATAATCACATGGTCTGTAGCCTGCTAGAGTAGGTTCAGCTGTCTGAGAATGCTATTTTTGTGTAAATGAGCAATGTGCTGGGGTGTGTAAATGGGCAATAAATAAAATGTCTGACAGATGAAAGATGTTAGTGGTCAGAAAGGGGTTGAAGTGAACTGGGTCTGTATAATCCAGCATCATTATGAGAGAAAAATATGTAGATGAACTTCTGTATTGAACGTCCACAGTAAATGAACATCCACGAGCAGACAGTGTACCTCATTAAATATGATCTATAAACTCCTTCACAATCCGGTCTCGCTTCTTTTGGCTGTTTTTATCCTGTGTCAATGTTCTAGTTGACATTAGGCAACTGGGAAGTTTTACACAAAGAGGAATGGTGTCATATTGTGGTTCTTCGAGAGGAAGCCTTGGCCACTGCTCACTCTGGCACAGTCTACAGGCCTCACTGTACCCTGAGTATTTTACTTCATGTACATGAAATATGTAACTCCAGAATATTACAGATAATCCAGATACTTTCAAAACTAGTTTCACCAGCAACCCATGGCCAGTGTCTAACAAACGCTCTCACTCATGGTGGTAAAAGTCATTTGTAGAGCTCAGCCCGCTGATTGAAAAGCTTCTGTGTCATGGGCACAGACCACGTGAAGTGTTTGGCTGCCATTTTCCAGGAAATCTACCCTTTTGTACTAAATATTGGCTTACATTTGGCCTATGAACAGCTGACATAGACAAGTGATTGTTCCTACAGGAACCGTCGACAGCTCAAACCACAACCCATTTCTGAAAACTTTGTAAGTAGGTGATAAGACACCTACTTGGTGCAGAAGATAAGTTAAAAACAAGCAACATGGGTAATTTCAGGTCAGATTTACTAAGAAGAGTGAAACTTTCTCCCCAGACACTACCCTCTGCTGGTGAAATTACTTTTCAAGATTTTCTTCACTATAAAAAATTGTCAGACCACATGAAGCTCAAGAAAGAAGACCAGAGTGTAGATGCTTCAGTCCTTCTTAGAAGGGGGAACAAAATATTCATGGGAGGAAATACAGAGAAAAAATGTGAAGTAAAAAGTGAACAAAAGGCCATCCAGAGACTGCCCCACCTGGGAATCCATCCCATATACAGACACCAAACTCAAACACTTTTGCAGATGCCAAGAAGTGCTTGCTGACAGGAGCCTGATACAACTGTTTTCTGAGAGGCTCTGCCAGAGCCTGACAACCAAAGAGTACCCACGGAGAGACCCATGGTTCCAGTTGCAGATGTAGCAGAGGATAGTCTTGCTGGACATCAATGGGAGAAGAGGCCTTTGGCCCTGTGAAAGCTTGATCCCCCAGTGTAGGAGAACTCCAGGGCGGGGAGGCAGAGTGCATGTGAGGGTGGGGGAGGACCCTCATAGAAGCAGTGGGAGGGGGATGGAAAAGGGGTTTCTGGAGGGGAAACCAGGAAAGGGAGATAACATTTGAAATGTAAATACAAACATATCCAATAAAAATTGCCATCTTTAGAAATATGCATGTATCTGAAGAGTTCAGTGCTTGTTGATTTAATAAGACTTGGTGGAAACTAGGTTGTTGTAAATTAAATTAATCATATAACTTTCTCCTTTTCTTCATGTTAGACTGGATGAATGGGACAAAGAGATAAATTAGAAATAAAGTTAAGAGTCTAGGTTCTGGGGGGCTCTGTTTGGACCAGAACAGGAAAGGAAAAATGATAAAGGAGAGCCGGGCTCTAGATAAAAGAACAACAGGACTTTGATGGTGAGCTGGCAATGTGCTCTGTAGAACCTTGGATACTTGGCAGTCAAATGCTCTCTGATTGTAACATGCTTGTTCAGCAGGCTGCCCCAAAGAGTGTTACAAAGTGGAGTACAGTCATCAATTTGAGTTTAGAAGACAATTGATTCTGGAGTGGAATGGAACATTGTGCTTGACTTTAGATTGTATTTTATTTACTTATGCAAACAAGTCTCCAGACCTGATGGGCTTCAAACTCCCTTGAACTTCGGATCCTTCTGCTTTTACCAGAGTTCATGGAATCACAAGCCTGTGCTACTACACTCAGTGGATGCCATGCTAGGACAGAGCCTAGGGCTTTATACATACCAGGCAAACATTTGATCAGCTGAGTTACCAGCTTCAGAACCCAATTTACATATTTTCAAATATCCAGCCCATTGCCTGCCCCTAGAATCTGAAAGCTGGTCACTTTCAATGATTCAGGACTATATGCTATACGCCAAGATTCCAATCACCCAGGCTACGCTGGAGCAACAAGAATTGTCAAGAAGAATACTGCAGGGAGGCTGAGGGTTATAATGAACGTGGACCAGTACAGAAATGGTTCTAATGATCCAGAGGAGAAATAACGATACTGGTAATAATGATAATAATAATAATAATAATAATAATAATAATAATAATAATAATAATAATGTAATAGCAACAACAACAATAATTTATGTTGGTACTATCAAAATAAAAAACATGCAGAGGAAATAAATCTTTATCATTGTTTTGATATGAAGGGTAAATGATGAAGGAAAATTACAATTGATTATGAATTTCCCAGTATTTGGCTTGAACAAAGTGGATAATGTAGCCATGTGTGCAAAAAGGAGGACTTTAAGAAAGAGGAGACATAGTAAAGAAATATATCTGATAAAAAATTAAAAAAAAATAAGAAAGAAAGAGGAGACTTCTTGGATTTAGTATTCTTTAGGATGTCTTTTCGACCTGCAAGGGAACTCCAAAATGAGCTCCAAAAGATAAATCCATGTAAGACTTTCACAAATCCTCTACACTAAGTGGATACCTTTTGATACAAAATGTAATCTTAGATAATTAATCACTGAAACACCACACATTGCTCTAGGGGTACGGAAATTACATTTCTTTGCTATTTCTTTGTAATGTTTCTGGGAGTCAAAGCCAGGGCTTTAGAGCCAATGTAAAAGCACCCCTCCATTGATCCATACCTTCAAGACCCTGACAATTTTATCATGGAGACTGTCATTAAGAAATTATGCTGTGGAACTTAGAGAAGTCGATGGTACATCTCTCTGACAGCAGTTCTACACAGGGTATATTCTTTGCAGGGACTAATCAGCTTCTCCAGTCATGTAGGGTTAGGAAGTTCCCAAATACCTTCTAGGTCTATTTACTGTCTAGAAGCCCCAATAAGGGCTGTTTTTATTGACATTCGTGCAACCTATGTGTTAGATGTTCTTCTGTGCTCTAACTTGGAAACCCATTTACTTCTTATAAGCTTTTATATTTTTAGTGGAGAGGGAAAAATCTAAATTAAAAAGGACACACACACACAGAGCTAGGATAACCTTTGAGAACATAGTCTTCCAGTATAACAGAGACTTCCTGTTCTTCCCTTTTGGTACTGTTTTTCAATCCAATTTTCAGTTAAGAGAAAGTTTGGAGAAGGAGAATACACAGAAGGACTCAGCTGTGTATACAGACTGAATTATAATTGGAATGTGAATCATATTTAGATAGCAGAGTAGAACTTCATAGGACCAAGGTTCTCAGCAATGGGGATTATACTAGGTCTGGGGATGTAGGAGTGAGAGGCCCAGAACCCCTACTTCAGTGATCCCTAAAAGTACTGCTCTTGGTATATTTCTGGAGAATTGCCATTCCCAAAGCTATGCAGCAACCATACACTGTTGCATGAACAAGACACCCTGAATTGCCATGGAAAGGAAATGGAATTTAGAATAGCACAGGTCTCAGTCCTGCCTTGCTTAGTCATATGGCTAAGAATTGACAGTAATACAGAGCAACATAAAATTGTAAGCTTATTTAAAACATTATAAGGGATGTGTGTGTGTGTGTGTGTGTGTGTGTGTGCGTGTGTGTGTGTGTGTTGTTAGTGTCTGTGTATGCATGTTTACATATATTATTAGTGCTCGTACATGCATGTCTGTGTGTGGTGGTTAGAGGATGATTTTGTATATTTCTTTTCTTTTTCTTTTTTTTTTTTCGGAGCTGGGGACCGAACCCAGGGCCTTGTGCTTGCTAGGCAAGCGCTCTACCACTGAGCTAAATCCCCAACCCTGATTTTATTATTTCTTTTTTATCCATTTTTATTAAATTGGGTATTTCTTATTTACATTTCAAATGCTATTCCCTTTCCTGGTTTCCAGGCCAACATCCCCTAACCCCTCCCCCTCCCTTTCTATATGGGTGTTCCTCTCCCCATCCTCCCCCCATTACCACCCTCCCCCCAACAATCCTGTTCACTGGGGGTCCAGCCTTGGCAGGACCAAGGGCTTTCCCTTCCACTGGTGCCCTTACTAGGCTGTTCATTGCTACCTATGCAGTTGGAGCCCAGGGTCAGTCATGTATAGACTTTGGGTAGTGGCTTAGTCCCTGGAAGCTCTGGTTGGTTGGCATTGTTGTTCATATGGGGTCTCAAGCCCCTTCAGCTCTTTCAGTCCTTTCTAAGATTTCTTCAACGGGGGTCCCATTCTCAGTTCAGTGGTTTGCTGTTGGCATTTGCTGCTAGCCTATGTATTTGCTGTATTCTGGCTGTGTCTCTCAGGAGAGATCTACATCTGGTTCCTGTCAGCCTGCACTTCTTTGCTTCATCTATCTTATCTAGTTTAGTGGCTGTATATGTATGGGCCACATGTGGGGCAGGCTCTGAATGGGCGTTCCTTCAGCCTCTGTTCTAAACTTTGCCTCCCTATTCCCTCCCAAGGGTATTCTTGTTCCCCTTCTAAAGAAGGAGTGAAGCATTCGCATTTTGGTCATCCTTCTTGAGTTTCATGTGTTCTGTGCATTTAGGGTAATTCAAGCATTTGGGCTAATATCTACTTATCAATGAGTACATACCATGTGTGTTCTTCTGTGATTGGGTTACCTCACTCAGGATGATATTTTCCAGTTCCATCCATTTGCCTATGAATTTCGTAAAGTTATTGTTTTTGATAGCTGAGTAGTATTCCACTGTGTAGATATACCACATTTTCTGTATCCATTCCTCTGTTGAAGGGCATCTGGGTTCTTTCCAGCTTCTGGCTATTATAAATAAGGCTGCTATGAACATAGTGGAGCATGTGTCTTTGTTATATGTTGGAGCATCTTTTGGGTATATACCCAAGAGAGGTATAGCTGGGTCCTCAGGTAGTGCAATGTCCAATTTTCTGAGGAACCTCCAGATTGATTTCAAGAATGGTTGTACCAGTCTGTAATCCCACCAACAATGGAGGAGTGTTTCTCTTTCTCCACATCCTCACCAGCATCTGCTATGGCCGGAGTTTTTGATCTTAGTCATTCTGACTGGTGTGAGGTGGAATCTCAGGGTTGTTTTGATTTGTATTTCCCTTATGACTAAAGATGTTGAACATTTCTTCAGGTGCTTCTCAGCCATTCGGCATTCCTCAGCTGTGAAGGCTGCCCACTCTCTCCCTACTTATTCAATATAGTTCTCGAAGTCCTAGCCAGAGCAATCAGACAATAAAAGGAGATCAAAGGGATACAGACTGGAAAGGAAGAAGTCAAAATATCACTATTTGCAGATGATATGATTGTATATTTAAGTGATCCCAAAAGTTCCACCAGAGAACTACTAAACCTGATAAACACCTTTAGCAAAGTGGCTGGGTATAAAATTAATTCAAATAAATCAGTAGCCTTCCTCTACACAAAAGAGAAACAAGCTGAGAAAAAAAATTAGAGAAATGACACCCTTCATAATAGTCCCAAATAATATAAAATACCTTGGTGTGACTTTAACCAAGCAAGTGAAAGATCTGTATCATAAGAACTTCAAGCCTGAAGAAAGAAATTGAAGATCTCAGAAGATAGAAAGATCTCCCATGCTCTTGGATTGGCAGGATTAATATAGTAAAAAATGGCCATTTTACCAAAAGCGATCTACAGATTCAATGAAATCCCCATCAAAATTCCAACCCAATTCTTCATAGAGTTAGACAGAACAATTTGCAAATTCATCTGGAATAACAAAAAACCCATGATAGCTAAAATTATCCTCAACAATAAAAGGACTTCTGGGGGAATCACTATCCCTGAACTCAAGAGGTATTATAGAGCAATAGTGGTAAAAACAGACAGATAGACCAGTGGAATAGAATTGAAGATCCAGAAATGAACCTCCACACCTATGGTCACTTGATTTTTGACAATGGAATATCTTGGTTTCTCTATCTATGTTAATTGAGAGTTTTGCTGGATACAGTAACCTGGGCTGGCATTTGTGTTCTGTTAGGGTCTGTATGACATCTATCTAGGATGTTCTGGCTTTCATAGTCTCTGGTGAGAAGTCTGGTGTAATTCTGATAGGTCTGCCTTTATATGTTTCTTGACCTTTTTCCCTTACTGCTTTTAATATTTTTTCTTTGTTTTGTGCATTTGGTGTTTTGACTATTATGTGATGGGAGGAGTTCTGTAGGCTTCTTGTATGTTTATGGGCATCTTTTTCTTTAGGTTAGGGAAGTTTTCTTCTGTGATTTTGTTGAAGATATTTACTGGTCCTTTGAGTTGGGGGTCTTCACTCTCTTCTATACCTATTATCTTTAGGTTTGATCTTTTCATTGTATCCTGGATTTCCTGATGTTTTGGGCCAGTAGCTTTTTCTATTTTCCATTATTTTTGACAGTTGTGTCGATGATTTCTATGGAATCTTCTGCTCCTGATATTCTCTCTTCTATCTCTTGTATATTCAGTTGGTGATGCTTGTATTTATGGCTCCTTGTCTCTTCCTTTGGTTTTCTATATCCAGGGTTGTCTCCCTTTGTGCTTTCTTTATTGTTTCTACTTCCACTTTCAATTCCATCACCTGTTTGATTGTGTTTTCCTATAATTCTTTTAGGGATTTTTGTGTTTCCTCTCTAAGGGCTTCTACTTGTTTACTTGGGTTTTCCTGTATTTTTCTAAGGGAGTTCTTTACGTCTTTCTTAAAGTCCTCCAGCATCATGATCAAATGCAATTTTAAATCTAGATCTTGCTTTTCTGGTGTGTTTGGATATTCAGTGTTTGCTTTGGTGGGAGAATTGGGCTCCGATGATGCCATGTAGTCTTGGTTTCTATTGCTTGGGTTCATGAGCTTGCCTCTTGCCATCAGTTTGTCTCTGGTGTTACCTTGTCCTGCTATTTTTAATAGTGGCTTTCTGTTCTATAGACCAGTGTGTCAGGAGTGCTGTAGACCTATTTTCCTGTTTCCTTTCAGCCAGTTATGGGAACAGGGTGTTCTGCTTTCAGTTTGTAGTCTTTCCTTTCCACTGGCTTTCAGCTGTTCCTGTGGGTGTGTGTCCTGAGTCCACTAGGTAGGTCACTTGGAGCAGAAAAGTTGGTCTTACCTCTGGTATCGGGCCTGAAGTCGCTCCTTGGGTCTTAGTTTCAGCTCTCTGTGAGGGCAGCAACCAGAAGGGCCTGCCCCTGCTTCTGGGTCCCTGTGAGCAGGGGACCCTGATGGTGCTAGGTGTTTTCCTCTAGAGTCAGAATTGTGGGTCCAGAGTAGTCGCCTCTGGTTTCCCAGGCATGTCTGCCCTCTGAAGGTCTAGCCCTCCCTCCTATGGGATTTGGCTGCAGGGAGCTGTTTGACCAGGCCCTTCAGATCCGGGTGCAGTGTGGACCACAGGGCTCCTGCAGCTTAGCTGCCCCTATCTTCCTGTTCCCTATTTTGTGTATTTCTCTACATGATTTTTTGCTTTATTTACCAAGGCAGGGGTTTTTGTTGAACCAGATCTTAGCCTAGCTAACCAGCTTGCCCATGAAGATCTTCCTTCTACTCCCAAGCTCTGGGATTACAGATGAATAATACCATGTCTGTCTAGATCTTTTACAATGGGTATTGGGAATCCCAACTCTGGGCCTCATGCTTATATGACAAGTGTTTCTATCCAACACTTCTTTTCCTTCTTTTCCTTGTTTTTTCTTCTTCAATTTGGAAAAACTTAGATGACAAAGTAAATCTACGAAATAGTCCATTTTCTAAGCAAATTCTTTTCCTGGACCAAATATTGGCAATTCCCACAGGTCTACTTTATTACTCTTTCCTCCAATGAACCTGTCTGATTGCAGTTTTAACACTTTTTACTCTATTAGGAACCCCAAGTCTATATTGTAGTGCTTTTCGGCTAAGGATGGCTTTGACCTACCTAATCCCAGGATCTCTGACAATATCTGGAGATAGTTTTGTTTGTTATGACTAGAGGGCAGTGGGAGGCCATTGAGTAGGTCAGGATAGTGAGTAGGCTAGGAGTGGTACTTAACAGCCTCGAAGTGCAGGACAGCTGAACTACAGTGACTTGTCTTTCTCAAATGTGCATGTTATAAAGGCCAAGAGACCTGCTCTATTAGCTCAGTAAGCCCTGCTTCTCCCCTTTCAGCTGGCCCTAAGATGTTTCCATTAGGACCTTACAAAGTCACATTACATCAGAACCCAGGCCAACCTACTTTTCTTGCTTCCATTAATGACAATTAGAGCACATAAACTCGGCAGTGACCCAGTTACCTGCTGAGATGGTCTGTCCAGAGGAACAAGGATGATACAGCCTTTACTCACAGAGTACCAAATCCATAACCCATTACCCCAGATTTTGATAAATGCTCAGGGATGTCAGCTCTCATGTTTCTTTCTATTCTCTGCTTCTTTTTGATTTAGTTGTCAACTGTTTTGCTAGTTTCCACACAAAGCCTTGTCTCTGAAAGATTCACAGAGATGCACTTATCTTAGGGTTTATTGCCTTTATATGTGTCTGAAGGATCAATGAGAATCACACTGTGTTATGTACACTCTCTTCTTGCATCCATTCCTATCCCATTCTTCTTGGGTTATCCTCCAAGAGCTTTAGACTCTCCTCTCCATGGGGAAAATACCCACACTCTTCCTTATTTGAAGCTTTCACATCCCCTGACCATGAAGAGTGTGAGATTTAATTTTACCAACCCTGCCTATAACTTCTATAGCTTATCAAGACGACTGAACCTGCAATGGTACTCCCTTATGGTGATGTCTGTGTTTATAGTCTCTCTATGATAAAATGACTTTCCTAACAAAAGTTTGACTTATATTTTTTGTGTATTATAATGATGCATAACAATAGAAATTCAGCAGAAATGCTATGTTGAGTCTTGATCTTTTCCTGGGTTATCATTTATATGCTCCCCACACTGGACTATACATGATCACTAGAGTAAACAACTGATGTTCTCATATGAGATTACTGGGCTATGATATTTGATTATTGGGAGTAGCAAATGTATTTTCTATGAAAGATATTTGCCACCAAGATACAACCATACTATATTTATGTTCCTCTTCCTTCCCTTAAGAGCCTTCCATAACCAATTCCCTTATCAGACCATTGGTATCCTGCATTCCCCTTAATGCTTCACCCCTTCTGTATTTACCTTCCTCATCCTCCTTAAGGAGCCACTCACTTTCCCATTTCCCATTTCCCCATTACATCACTTGTATCCTGCTAAGACATGGCTCCCATCTAAGCTGAGTGGGAGCACATTTTTAAATCAATTTAAGGTTCATCATTTTCAAAATGTTTGCTGCTCATGAGTTAGGAAGGCGTATCCACTTGGATAGAGGTTCAGTCGCACAAAGCAGAGATATAAAATCATAAAGTGGCAAATGAGGCAGTGTAGTTCTCTCCTCTTTGAATAACTTAGAGCTTGATCCTGTGACTACACCTTGGGCCAATGGGAGCTAGATGGTCTATTTTCTGAATACTCATGTGTGTAGCTTAAAAAGTCAAGATACTTCTCACTGGAAGATGATGAAAATGATGTCGTGGGACAAGTGTGGAAATATTTGCCTCAGAGGGCATTTGGTTTAGAAGAAAAAGTACCATGTTGATCAAAGTAGGCCATGTCTTTACCTCACTTTCTTCCCCACCTGACTTGATTCCTTAGGACATTCTCACACCACTCCCCACACTCCTGCCCTGACTCCAATCAGGCTCTCTTTATGTCAGCACTATATATCACATCAGTGTATTATTACTTTCCTGAATATAACTAGTTGCCTTCCTAACTCATGAGCAGCAAACATTTTGAAAATGATGAACCTTAAATTGATTTAAAAATGTGCTCAGCTTAGGTTGGAGCCGTGTCTTAGCAGGATACAAGTGATGTAATGGGAAAATGGGAAAGTGAGTGGCTCCTTAGGGAGGGTGAGGGAGGTAAACACAGAAGGGGTGGAGAATTAAGGGGAATGCAGGATACCAATGGTCTGATAAGGGATTTGGTTAAGGGAGGCTCTTTAGGGAAGGAAGAGGAACATAAATGTTCTTCTCTGCTTAACTCCCTTTTTTGTTTCAAGCCCAAACCCTTATCTCTGCAATAAAGTCCTCCAACTCCTGACCACTGCAACTTAGTCCCAACTTTCTTCCTAGTACTTGTTCATGAATGCACTGTACCCAGACAAAATTTCCCATCTTTCCCACTCATTCCATGCTATTCTAGAAGGTATATTTTCAACTGAATATATCGGGCAGAAGATGCTACACAATAGAATTACACATGGGACAATTTGTAAATATATGCTATGTATTCTGATATTAAGCATGTGTGTATGTGGCCCCATGTTGAAAGGACAGTAGAAATGAGTGTGGTTGACTATGGCAATATAGAAAGGACCAGAAGAGCCTTGTAAATATTACTTTAATTTATAAACTCAGGGATGTTCTGAGTGCTCCTGGGATGGAGGCAGTAAGAATTTGCACTGAAAGGGATGCTAATTAGAGGAGAGCGATCAGAGAAAATCCTCACTGATAACAGTGAGTACTTGCTTAGTACTAGGGTAAAGGTTAATGAGAGTAAACGCCCAGGAAAGATATCTTAAATTATAACAGTAGCAACAGTGGTGAAATGCTAATTAGTTCATTGACTTTCCTCTTTAGAAATGCCTGATAAATTATAATATTCCAGAGTTCTAGAAGAGAATACTTATTGCAGGCCAGGCTATCGTTCCCTAGTTATTAAAGAGACTCAGCTTGAGTCTAAACTATCACTAGCCTAAGTCTTAGAGGTCTTATGCTGATTGAGTGGGCCAGGGGAGATTTCTGGTCTTTTGAAGAGCTCAAGAGCTTCCACGAAGTGAGGTTTGTGATAATGATCTCTAAAGATAGAAAGTGCCCATGCCGTGTAGAAGGACATAGAGCTACGATTGTAGATGAGTGATTCTGACAGTTCAGCCTAGCCCATTAAAAAACAAATCATGCCCAAATCTTCAGTTTGATTGCTATGATAAAGGAAGGGCTGACATAGCCATTTCTTTAAAATGTTTGCTGCATTGGCATCCCAAGAGACCAGCAGCAGTGTAACTGCAGCAGCAAGGCAGGATGCTGCCTGCAACCGTAGCAGCAATGAAAATGGTTTCCCAAATCCAATCACTGACCATTACATGGTGGCATGTCATTGGTGGTGATGACATCATAGCAGAGACACTTGACAGCAGTACTGGCTACTGGAGAAGATATCACTTCTGAATTTGTGGAGAACAAGACATTCACATAGTAAAGATAAATAAATAGCAAAGCCAACCGTGGGTATGGCAGGGCTGTAATTTAAACAAGCAGGATTAACTTGCTCTCTAGGTTAGTAGGTAGCTTTGGGCTGTCTGGTAGGATATGGTTGGATGTGTGACACAAGACTTAGGTACCTCAGGCCATTCAGCCTCATGTTTTCCTTTGACAGACGAGAACTCTGGGATCGATAGAAAGCTGAGCTCTGTTTACTTAGAGAGAGAAAGAAACTGGTCTCTAAATTTAGATCTTCTAATGCTTAGTCTGGCGTTAGACATCTCGTTAAATATTTCGTAGGTATTTAAATATAAATTCCTTTTAAACAAAAGCTTCATTTTCCGTTGTTTATTGACTAATTCACATTTAGACTAAGAGGAACTTAAGAAATAATAGCAAAAGAGAAAGAAACTTTTTTTTGTATGACTGTGCAACGGAACAGCTTTATTCATGACCCTCAAAGGCATACCTCATGTCCAGCCAGGCTCTGACTTCTGCCTCCGGGCTTTGTTCTAGATCATCTCTTTTCTGGAATCTCTTTAGCACACCTAATTACCAGTCCTCCTGACATATGCAGGCTCTGGTCTCTGGTAAGCGCAGTTAAGCTGACTTTGAAGCTTTGAAAATTATCCAGGCCTTGACTGTGGAAGTCAAAAAGCTTGGGCACTGTATAAGAATAGCTTTGGAGGAGGGGTTCAGTATGCTTAGCAGGGTGCTGGCAGGAGGAAGGCACTGTGCTAGAAGAGTCTTCTCTAGAGGAGAATGCTAGCTTTCTCCTGCTAGGTTGTTTTGAAGCCTATTTTCTCTATATCTCTTCATCCTTTTCTCAGTTCCAAATGCAGTAGAAAGCATCCTCTTTAAGTGCTTAAAATTTACCAAAAAAAAAAAAATACAGAATACTCACTCACAATAAATTCAAACGTTGTACTGAAAATGATAAAGCAAAATTCTGCTCTCCTGGAAAGGCCAAGTCGCAAGGAGACAATGTACACTTGCAAGCAACAGTGCGGTAGATGCATCTGAGGTCCTGTGGACGTGACTTTAAATTTCTAGAATCCTGCGCTCTTCTTAGATGTCCTTTCTAGCTTTCGTGCCATCTGTATGGGAGCTGGGACTTTTTATCTCAACAGCTGTAGAAGTCGAGGTTAAGAGAAATTGTTAAATATATCAAGAGTTAGAAGAAGGAAGTAAGATTAGGAGCTAGAACAAAAAGCTCAATGTCCATGGAGATTTCCCTTACCATCAAATAGACTGCATTACAGAAGACACAGCTATGGGCAGTGATGACAGGAAGATATGGGCAGAAGCATTTTGCACTGGACCTCCAGTGATTGTGAAGGTGATTGTGACCAGCCTTTAAAATAACATTCATTTTTGTGCCTTCTGCCAACTTTACCTATATCATTTCCTGTTAGTTCTCATGGACCTGAATATTTCAATATTCTCTTTACTAACCAAGAAGCAGAGTTAAAGGGGGAATTAAACACTGAGAGTTCTCACATCTAGGAGCGATGTGTGGATCCCAACCACCTGTCTCTGAAGTCTGTGGCTTTCACAGAGGTGACAAAGAAAAGTGCCCAGTTTCTGGGAAACAGCTGATTGGGAGTGTGAGCTCTAGGGTGGAGAATTGAGCTCTGTGCCTGCAGTAACAGAAAGCAAACTGGGGTGGAGAAATGCTCGGGTTGAAGCCAAAAAGTAAGAACAAAAATGCATGAAAGAATTAGGGGAGGTGATTGATGAGTCTTTAAGCTGAGGTCCAGGTGGTAGACATTGATGCACCAGCCTTGAATCTCTCCTACCTGGTCTTGGGCAGAGTTGTGACATAACATGGCAGTGTGTTAAAAGCTAGTTTTCATTTCCCTCTGCTGTCTAGATATTACCAAAAAATGACTGTGGGCTGAGTGACTGAAAGCCAAGTCTTTCCTAATCTTTCCTATTATGATGTTGATGGCTGCATTTTGTGGACCCCAGCTATGATCACAGTTGTTCATACAGATTAGATGTTTTAATGATTCCATTATGTATTATGGTCCTTATTTCCCCCTTACAGACAAGGAAACTAAGTTTATTAGAGAATTAAAGTTACGATCTGAAAGAGAACTTAGGGCATAGGGTAGAATGTAACCATGCCTATGTATCCTCAGTTCCTGCCCTTTTTCTTATACAATGCTGCTTCTAGCCAACTTCTCTATGCCTCATGTCTTCCAAGACCCTCAGTCTCCAGCATTTGCACATGAGATCAACTGGCCAGAAGGACCAGCAGTGATGTTAACAGTTGTCTTGTTCCAAGTGTTTGACTGTCTTGTACACGTGAGCTCTAGATAAGATTTTAGTTCATCAGCCTGGGCCAAGAAGTTCTTGGCATGAGATGTCTCCAACTAATCTTGTGATTTAAACAGGCTGTTCCAGGTACAATGGACGGAGAGTTTCTTTGATACAACAGTGGTTTGGTAAAAGCTTTAGAAAAGGTGCTAATTGTGTACAATTGACCTGCCGAGGTTTCCCTTTCGAAAATTCTCCTTTTTCCACTCAAAATAAAATTGACTGTTGCTTAGAGCCAAATGTCACTGTGTAATAGCAGAGGCTTTAAAATAGATCAAAGAGCATGCCAAACTTTTCCACTCTCCTATTTGTAGGGGATGTGAACGGAAACCCTGCAGAGTGGGACGAAAGTAGCCCAAGGGCAAGATGTTTCTTTGAAGTGAAGATTCATTTCTTTTCTTTTCTTTTTTTTTTTTTTGTGAAACTTCCATTTCCATCCAGACATCTATATTTTAAAAATAAAATGATTTTAAGGCTCGATGTAAAGACCATGATAATTTATTGTACTCCCCTGAATACTGCCTCTCTCATCCAAGGACAACAGATCCTGTGAGCATCAGACATAACAATTTTCCAGCACATCTTTGTGTGGTCATGGGAGCAGACTTCCCTGATCCTATGTTTTTTATGAAATCAAAGCCAGAAGGTCACAACCCACACAAATGTCATGCACAAGGACACTGTATAGTGCAGAGATCAGGTTCAGAGGCCAAATACACTCTCTGGGCTCTTAGAACATCCCCATATTAGTATTGGTAGTGGCTAAGGACAGATATGAGTGTTTGAAGGACGAGGGTTCAAATCTTCAGTGTGATGATTAAAAACATAGCACCTTAGGTAGGTTGCTTGAGAACGTTTGTGATTCCGAAAGTTTAAACTCACAGCCTCATGTGGCTGTATTCAGAAGGACGCTTCCAGTATTGAAAATGCTCAGTAAAGAATTGCTTTATTTAGTCGACTGAGACCATAGGAGTTACTGTTAGTGTAACAATTTAAAACATATAGTTAAGAATGTTACAAACGCCTATTATTTCTCGTAATGATGGTAGATATGAAGCACCCTCTCAACAGTTTGATGTGCTCAGGGTTTAGCCTTCGGGTATGGTGTTCTTCTAGCAGGTTTTAGAGACTGCAGGAGGCAGAATCCAATTGAGGAAATTAGGTCAATGAAAGAGATGTATGGATGTGTCGTCTCCTGGGGCCTCTCTGACTGCCTTTGCCAGCCATGAGGTAAGCAGTCTTTCTCACCCAATGCTACCACAGCCATAATGTTCTGCCCCAGGAACATGGAGCCAAAAGGAACATTGACTAAACCATATGAAACCGTGGGCCAGAATAAACACGTCCATCTTTATACTGTTGACACAATGGCGAAGCAACTAAGAGAATCCCTCATGGAGGGCAACAGTTGCGACTAGAAAACATTCAAGTGCCGTCTACTAGTTCTGTACCCTAGCACTAGGCCATTTACTGGTCCTGAAAGGTAATTGGAGTTTAAACTTTTTAGCGATGTGCTGCTGCATGCTCTCAACCCTTCAGAGTATTTTTTAAAAAATCCAGAAAAGTCATTAAAATACATACAGAAAAGCTTTTTAAAGGTAATTAAGCAAACTTATTTCTAATTTCTCAGAAAAAAAATCCACCAGCCATATGCATATAATGTCCTATCTGAAGTTATGAACGTTCAGTGGTTTAAAGGCAGTGTAAACCTAGGGAAATATTAATTTATGGACATCTAATAGAAAAAGAAAGCATTGGATATAAAATGTGTAATGAATTTCAATCAAAAGTATTAGTGGTAATAACCGGACAATGTAAAATAGTGAAGCCCTTCAGAGTAATCACTGTGCTAGGCTTCCTGTGAGGACTGCGAATTTCGGTTTTTGAGTTCCCATTTGTTTTCAGAGCTATTTTCTGTTACAGTCTAGAACAGACTATGTTAGCATGTCTTCTGAAAGAACCTAAAGACTATAACAGTATTTATCTTTCCTTTGTGAGTATGCATGTGCGTGCATATGTTTGAAGGGGCATGCACAGGGGGGCACATAGTAGGTGTCCGCTTGTGTGTGCATGTGGAAGCAAGTTATCACACTCAGGTGCTGTTTTTTTCAAGGGACAACCATATTGCATTTTGAGACAGGTTCTCTCATCGACGTGGAGCTTCCCCATCGGGCTAATCCAGATCACCAGCAAGCATTCAGGATTCTGCTGGGCACTGCCTTCTCAGTGTGGTGATTCATTTCAAGCTTGTTTCTAATGCCTGGCCTTACTAATGTCGTATCTAGGAATTGAACTCATATCCTTATGCTTACTAGGCAAGGTCTTCACCGACTGAGCAATCTCCCTACTCCCCTTTCCTCTCTCTTTGGTGGGAATTCAGTCATCGGATTTCTTTGTATTTCTTATATATCAGAGCCCTTTATTTCTTTTACAAGGCCTTTAACCTTTGCCAACTACACAGCTATGAAAGTCATCACTTCAGAATAGTCCTTTTCTGAGAAATTCACTTCGTGGCTTTCTAGAAATGGAGAAACAAACATTCTCTAATAAAAGATTATGACCTATACGGCTGTCGGCATATATTTATTGACTGGATTAACACTACTTGGGGAAGAACAGAAAAAATAAGCATCTGCTTGACTCTTTCTCACCGTAGTGCGGTCAGAATAACTGCATGGTTGGGTGGTGACCCAATTTTGAAAGATATCATTAACAGCTACAGCTAACACAGGGCCATACGGAGATGAATTAGACCAGTCTGCACAGGGCCAGCAGGGAGATGAATCAGCCTCAGGAGGTTATGCTAGGCTTCCTGCCAGAGACTCACCTCCAGCAGCTTTCTCTGTAGCACGCAAATTTAATTTAATAGGTAGCAGCTCAAAACAAATAATTTCTATGATTCTTTCATTGTCACACACTAGGCACCTATTCAGGGAATTGTCATAAACATTAATATTCAGGGAATTTTCATGAATAGTCAATGCATGGCCAAAAGATCCTCAGAGAGTACTGACAGAGTTCTCTGAAACAGTAGTGCATCTCCAAGCAGCTTCTTTTTTTGCAAGCAGCTTCTCCATGAGAGCTACACTAGAGGAAAGGGTCCATACAGATGAAAAGAGATGGGATGAATAATTCTGTGGAGTCCTGAGCTGATGCACTCACTCTCCAGGATTTGCTGGAGTATAATCCAGGCCAGATGGCTGGCTGTCCTTCCTGGTGCATCTAATTAGATGTGGATTTATCCTTACTTCATTCTTGATACTTGATCTCCAATATTTATAGAGTTTATAGAGCAGACAACCTTGGGAGCCCACTGGATTCTTGTGTGTCTTCCTAAAAGTCGAGGAATAGAGAAAAGCAAAGCAACACGAGTTGTTTTGATGCCGAGGTTAAACTGAGTTTAATATATTTGAAGACTAAAAATATTTGATCAAGGAGATAGATGCTGGCATTTGAGTCTTTGCTTTAATTAGTATAGAAAGTCAATTACAGTCTCAACAATTCCTAATTACACATTAACTTTTAAATGTTAATGATACCGCCACTTATGCTGCTGAAGGGAATGCTGTATTATAATGGCATGACTTAAACTCCCAAAGGTTAATTACCCTCTGATATTTTAAATGTATATTTAGATGTAAGAACACTTTTTGTATAGATACCATTACAGTACACATACGATTTTTTTATTCTCTATTTAATTGAAAAGTAACTATATTTTTAGTATATTAAACATGATGTTTTGAAGAAAATACATGGTGCAATAGTTAAGTCTAATTAATTAAAAACATATTTCATTGTATAATGATAATTTTTGATACAGAACAGTTACAAATTCATTTTCTTATTCACATTTTCAGTGGTGTGGCACACCATTAGTAACTACAGCCAATGTGCCACATAGTACATGTCTTGACATTTCGTCCTCCTAGCTAATGTGATTACATATCTACCATGATTTGAGAAGTGTCCTCCAGGGGTTCATGCATTTGAATACTTGATCCCCAGTTGGTGATGTCTGATCTTACAGAATTTTTAGGAGATGGAACCTTTTTGGAGGAAGCCATCACTCAGAGAGGGTTTGAGGCTTCATACCCTTGCTGTTCCCCCACTTGCTGTTCTCCCTCTGTTTCCTGTGTCTCGATGCAATATGGTGACCTTGCTTCTTGACGGCAAGGTTGGCTTCATGCTTCTACTGCAATGCCTTCCTTACAATGGCAGACTCTAGCCCTCTGAAAGTATGAGCTAAAATAAACTCCTTCTCTTCTAAGTCCCTTTGGTTTTGGTCAGGAAATCATACTACAGCAACAGAAAAGTAAGCAATACAGAAATTGGTACCAGAGAAGAGAGATTAAACCTGGCCATGTTTCTTGGAGGAATGGGGAAGTGTTTGGAACATTGGGCTAGAAAAGACGTTGAGTGCTTTGGGAAGAGCTTAATGGACTGTTCTTGTGGATGCTTACAGCACAGAAGTACCAAGAGTAACGCAGATAGCAAGGGCCCACTCATGAGATTTCAGAGGGAACAAGGATTCTGTTTGCAATTAGACTAAGGGCCATTCATGTAAAAATTTGGCAAGGAGTCTGCCTATATTCTGTCATTGTCTGAGAACTTGCATGTGGCTCTATTCAAAAATAATGGGCTGATTTCTTTGGAAGGGGAAATTCGAAGATGATGTAGCATTGAGTCAGTGACCTGATTATTACTGATTACAATTATGCAGGTCTAGAATGAAATTGGATAACAAATGGAGCAAAAAATAGGTATGCACAGGTTGCAGGGGAAAAAATCAATAGGGAGCTTAGGGCTACATCCAACTCATGTACTGGAAAACTGTAACTGTACAAGAGATTAATACTATCAAAAAGAAGCTCTCTGCCTTGCACTGGAACAACAGCAAAGGTACATTCAGCTTAAAACCCTACCCAGCCAAGGCTCCAAGCTGTGAAAGGAGAGAGTCCAAGGAGCTTGCCACCCCCTTCACCCCAGAAGCAAGTTTTCCACCAGTTTTTTGCATACAAAAGCTGCTACAGTTGTGTTCTTAGTGGGTCAGGCTCAATCCCAAGATGGCGGCAGAACTTGGCAGCGTCCCGCACATTTTGCTGGTTTTGGAGATATGGAAAGATGGAAGATTGAGGGAGCCAAGTATTCTTCTGCAATTCAGGGAGCTGCTGAGGTCAGACAATCTGTGGTGAGGTCAGAGAGGCCCTATGAGGAGGCTCTAAGAAATCATTGTGTGAGTTTACAAAGAGAAAACTTGGGTTTCAGTATAGATTCCACGATGTCAAAGATACCAGAGGCATGAGAGATATACCAAGGAAGATTATATAGAAGAGGGGGGAGGAGAGAGAGAGGAGAGAGAGAGAGAGGGAGAGAGAGAGAAAGAGAGAGAGAGAGGGGGGGGAGAAGAAGAGGGAGAGGGAGAGAGAGGTGTTACAGGCAGCAAATCTGGGCTGGCAGAGCCATCTAATGCCTTCACAACTAAAATCTCAGATATTGGGTATAGAGCACCGGGATTTGTGTTTTCTCTGCTGTGCTTTGTTCTTGCTTTCGTCCAATCTTTCCTGACTATAAACGAATGTATGTCCGTTGGAATGGAAACATCCAGTCTGTGCCATTGAATGCTGGAAGTACATGATTCGTTTTACTACATAGGTACTGCACTTATCAGGTTGCTCAAGTCTCAGAAGAAATTGTGGACTTTTGTACTTTTGAACAGTCTGGAGACTGGCTGAAGACTGTGTGGACATTTGAAATTGCACCAAATGTATTTTGCACTATGCAATGGTCCTAAGCCCTTGTTGGCCAGAGATAGAATGTGGTAGTTTGAATGAGAATGCTCACTGTGGGATCAGGTAGTTGAACAATTGGTCCCAATTGGAGGTGCTAATTTGGAAGGTTGTGGGAGCAAGTACATCGCTGGGTTTCGACTCTGAGGTATCTAGCCTAGCCTCAAGTGCTATTCTCCCTGGCTTCCTGAATGAGAGGAGATCACTCTGCTTCCTGCCTGCCACGTCAACAACACCTTCAGCCACAATTTCTCTGCCATGGTGGACTATATCTCTTTTAGAATCATGAGCTACAATAAAGCCCTTTCTCCTTCAAGTTGTTTCTTAACAGAGTATCCAGTCATAGTAACAGATTACAAACTAATACACCATCCTTTGACTCTCCAGCTTTGAGCCCTAAATACCCCAACCTCTGATAACCACTGTTCTGATTTCTGACTTTATGAGTTTTTTTTTTGAGGATTCCACTCAGGAGAGAGATCATGAATTATTGATCTTTCCTTGTCTGACTTATTTCAAAGTCAGTTGTATGGCATGACTAAAGAATGGCAAAGTTATCCCTTATTGTTTATGGCTGAACAGCCCTCATCACCACATTCCCTTTATCTGTCCATTTATTCAGTACTTAGTTTATTTGTTTGGGCCATCATGAGAAGTGTTGTGATAAACATATTCTGCAGACAGATATTTCTTCAATATACTAATTTCAATTCCTTTGGATACATGCCTAGTGGGTTTTAAGTGGTATGAGATAGTCTTCCTGTCTGTCTATCTACTTTCCTATACCAATATACCTTAATCTTTCATTTTATTCAATTTTCCACTAAAATGCTGTATACTTAAGAGCCCTTATGAGATACCTAAACAGCTAAAATAGCCAGAAAAACAATTAGTCAAATAATATTTGTTCAATTAAATAATGTTTTTTATTCACTTGGCCTACTTAAGCTGTCCTGAGATAACTCTGAGGTGTGACTCATAAAATCATGAACTAGAGTTTGATGGGTGTTGAAAATCAATGAGGATGTGAAAGATAAAGGAATATGTTCTCACCAAAGATGTTTTTAAAATTATGTTGAGGCCAGTCCAGAGAGATTGCTCAGTGACTGAAACCAATGCCTACTCTTTCTCTGCAGGTACACACACGCACACACACACACACACACACACACACACACACACACACAGAGACAGAGAGAGAGAGACAGAGAGAGAGAGACAGACAGAGAGAGAGAGAGAGAGAGAGAGAGAGAGAGAGAGAGAGAGAGAGCGATCCGGAGGTAATCAGAATTTAGTGGATAACCATTGTATACAGTAATAATAGGTCTAGCTTCCATAATCTGAAAAATTTTGAACAAGAATATTTCCAACATCTGAACCTGATACCACAAATGGAAAATGAAAACTTGACCTATGTGGAAGTTCCCAGTTAAAATGTAGAAGCATTAAAGATTTGTGCAAATTTCCTTCGGGTTATGTATAGAAATTAAATGTAATATATACAAGTTTCATGTTTACCCTGAGTACCATTTCTAAGATATCTAATTACATATAAAATTATCCCAAACTGAAAAATGAAATCCTCTTATGTATTTGAAAAGATACTAAAGATAAAATCTGAAGTCTAAAACACCGCTGCCTTCAAATATTTGAGGTAAGAATATTCAAGAGACAGTAAAGAGCAATTCTGCACATCACATGGATTCCGGACGCGGTGTTTGGCTTAGAATGTGAAAATCATGGAGAAAACACAACCAGACTCTTGTTCTTTGAAAACATAGAGCAATCCGGACAAGTGAGTTAGGGCAGAGGGGACGTAGGGCCATTTGGCTCAGTCCTCAAGTTCATGTGTTGCATGATCACACGTAGTTCAACATATAGATAGTATAGAGCTCTGTGTTAAAATATTAGACATGTTGAATACACATGTATCACAGTTTAAAATAATCCTATTACATGTGGCTTTAGCCAAAAGACTAAGAAGTGATTTTAACCTTTTCTTGTTATCTTTGATTTCTAACGTGTCATGAGGTACTAAAACAGAAAGTGACTTGTGTAGTTCCTCCGATCATTGATAAACTGGAATTCTGAGAGTTGAGGTGATTATCATTGACCTAATGAGTTCTCTCTTCTGCAAGGTGTCTTCCCCTACTCCCTTTTCTCAGGAGGAAGCTTTCCTAGGCTACACACACTGTGATTCACCCAGGCACTTTCTCAACACCTCTGGTGCTCTGTCAGCTCATAGAAGACTTGGATTCTGTTTCTCAGTAGATGCTGCTGGCCTTGGTCCTGCAACTGTAGGTGTCAGTAAGACAAATAAGAAGAGATATGAGATTACATAGACAGATTTGTGTCAAAGAAAGTAAGTTTATATGTATTGGATCAGATCACAAACTAAATCCTAACAGGAATGGAAGTCAGTTGCCATTGTGAAGGGTTAATCATCTAAGCTTACCTTAAAGGAGACTAGCATTTTGTAGGTAAATGATACAGCCATGTGTCTTTCAGCTCAGACCCCTCTGAGTTAGCAGGACTTGCCTTGGATGCCATGCTTCTTTCTGAGATCTTGTTTTCTTTGGGATGTTAGATGTGCCAGACTACCTAGGACTATCATGGACTTAGCAGTGCTGTTTCTTGGATTTGAGTGGGAGACTGCTGCTGGCTCTACAATCTTACTTGCTCTCTATTGTGGGGCAGGTGATGGAGATGCCCTTTGCAATGGTAATGTACCATCCAAATTGTTCCACATCAGGTCACCTCAATCTCAGTCGATTGAACTCTGAGTCATTCTAAGCACCCCAGTAAAATTGTGAGCTATAGCTTAACATTTGTCCATTAAGTTCTGTACGCATAAGTCACTCACTTGGTTTGAAAAGCTCCCGGACAAATGAGGGGAGGGAATATACAGATGAAATAATTGCAGGTCATTGCACTAAAGTATTAGAGCAGAAACGCCCCAGCAGAGGAAGTGATCTAGTGTGCATGTCTGGCAGTCAGGGTGTCAAGGAGAAGAAATGGTTAGAAGTGACTCGGACCTGAAGAACTGGATGGATGACTGCACAAACAGTAATAAAAGTAAAAGAATAGTAGGACGTGGCAGGATTTGTTTAGCACCATCAATGGAGTGTTTACAGGACTACAGGAGGGCATGGCTGCAGAGATGGCATGGTGGTTAAGGGGCATTGGCTGATTTTCAATTAGTAGCATCCACACGATGGTTCGCAACTATCTATGTCCAGTTCCTGGGGAACCCATGGCCTCTTCTGGCCCTTATAAGCATCAGCCATTCCCATGTTATACACAGACCTATAGGCAAAAATATGTTCACGTGCATAACATAAAATAATAAAAATTTAAAGAGAGTCTAGGACACAACATTGTAAATGTTCAGGAGGCAGTTATGAGCACCCACTATATAAGTGACCATTGGGAGGAAGTGACGTAACAGAGAGGTGGTATAAAGTGACAGTAAGCAGCTGAGCTACTGTGGGGAAGAAATAGAAAACTACAGACAGGTGACTAAAAAAAAGTGTGATTTTTCAAAGGAAATGAAGCCAAGATCCTATCCCAGGCTCTCAATATCTTGAGATATGATATCTTCCTGTCTCTGCTCCCTCCACTCAACGCTCCACGTTCATCTATCCATCCACCCCCTGCCCTCGCTGTGCCTCCATGTCCTGTGTGTCTCTGGCTGTCTTCTCCATAAGCTGTATGTCTTTGTCTTGGATGCTGACTCTCCACTTGGATGGCCTGCTTGCCTGGCCAACATGTGACATTCATGCCTGCCTCACTATATGGGGTTATCTATTTGTTCCCTCTACATTTAGCCTACAACACCCTAGAAATGGCCTAAGTTAGAATTCTATGGTTTGTGTTTTAAGTTTGGAAGGAACAGTTCGAACGTATGCCTGTGTATGTGTGCATTTGCATATGCTAATTTTTCTAAAACAGCATAGAAGAGACTCTGTCTACGTTGGATTTTTAAGTCATAACTACTCTTTCTTTTAAATAAAAATGTTAAGATTTCGTCTCTTATTTCACACTCTAAACACAGGCCATCATATATATATATATATATATAGACCTAATCCAGAAAACAAATCTTTTATTTTTTTTTTAGGAAAGGCATCATTTTTTTTTTATCTCTTTCCAACCACAGCATTTTGAACTTTCCCCTCAGATGTTTGCCAATACCAACAACATCTAAAACCTGCCACTGAATTACCCTGGACCCTGCTTTTTCATCTGCCCATGAGCTCTTTATTACAACTTCATCATTTGTATTACAAGATTATTTATTTATTTATTTATTTATTTATTTATTTATTTATTTATAAAGGTCTTTATTTGTGGGCACATGTCCATGTTTGGCCACATATGCCACATATGTGGAGATGCCCGCAGAGGCCAGATGAGTGAATAATACCTCTTGGAACCAGAGTCACAAATGATTGTGAGCTACCCAGTATGAGTGCCAGAAACTGAACTGGTGTCCTTCGGGAGAACAGTGAGCTATCTTAACTGTGAGTCATCTCTCCAGCCCCCACAGATGTCTCATTTTCCATGAATTATTATATTGTTTTTGCTTTGTTAAAGTCTTTTGCTGTCAGCAAACATTCAGGCCACCTAACAAGTCTTGAGTAATGTTTGCATGTGTGATATGTTCTTATTCTTATGTGGATACATATAAGCCTTACTATTATGAAAGGTGGAAGCATTGAAGAATAGGCTAGGGACCACATGACTTCAGAATCCATATGTCTAAGTTTTGGGAGCAGAGTTATAGTTCATTTCCAAGTTTTTTTCCCTAACATGGTTTCCAGTGGGGATGTCAGTAGACTATTGTGTGACTCACATCGGCATCATTCTGAATTTCCTCCACTGGCATGGATGAAAAAGAATATTAATAATAAAAGAAAGAGCAAGCAAGTTAACATTCATTGATTGAGCACTGTGCTTCAGGCTTTGTGCAAATACTTTATGTAGATTATTTAGCTTGTATTTCATCTCAACTGGGACGACATTAGAACTATGAAAGTTTTAATTGCTTGTAAGCTCTATGCATGTAGTTTGTGCAGAGTGGATGAGAAGATGTACTGAGCAATATTGAAAAGTATATCAGGCTGAGAAGGAAGGCTTGGAGCTCCCGTAGGAATGAAATTAGGAATTTCATGAAGTGCTGTGGTTTGAATGTGTGTGCTCACTTTCCTCTCATCTCAGTTCATCTGTTGAAATTGTACTCCTCACATGATAATGACAAGAGCTGGGCACAATAGGAGCTAGTTAGATTAGGAGAGTGGAACCCTCATAATAGGATAAATACCCTTTAATAGATGCCACACTTCCCATCCTGAGAGATTACATAATAAAGACAATTTCTATAGGAAGGTTCCTCACAAGGACCATGAATATGCTAGCCCTTTGAACTTGGGCTTCCCAGTCACCAGGATCATGAGATATAATTTTCTGTTATTTATGAAATTACTGGATGTAGTATAAGCATGGAAACCTAAGTGAACTAAGACAATGAGTCGTAATAAGTATTATATGAAACTTACTGGTCGGGGTTAATTCATATCACGTGAAGATCCTACCCAGAACATAGCCTCAACAGGATATCTATCTATATCCAACTTTGTGTAATAAATATCTATATCGATCTACATAGTATCTACCTCTATCATTTACATTGATATTATCTACATATGACTTATCTACATTTCTATCCATCTATCCCTATATAAAGGAGCCATGTCAAGGAATGGGCTACATAACTGACCTACTGGCAAGTCCTGCAAAGCAGTCCTGCTGGGTGGGCACTCTCACAAGAGACATTTCAGTGCACTGACATAATTCTGCTTGGAGTCAACTTAAGTTTTTTCCTCCAATCCTTTCAACTGATAGAACGAGGCCCATCCAAATATCAGGAGACTCCTTGAAGTTACATTCTGGCAATGTGTACAGCCACCCAGCAGCTTCCTAGCAATGCCCACAGTAGCGCTTATTGAAATCTCTGGGTAATATAGCCAGTCAAGCTAACATGGAAATGAGCCCTCCCAGGGGCTTTATAGTAATAGAGTTGGTCTTACACATTAGACCTAGAAGACAGAAGAAGACAATTATGGGACAGCTTCCTGAACATTCTAACTGATGCATTGCAGAGTTGTGGGTATATAAGGAAGGGATAAATGGGAAGCCCTTAGGGGGGAAACTAGGACCAGACAAAAGCATGTGTTATTTTTTTAAGATTTATTTTTGATTATGGGTATGCCTGTCTGTCTGTTTGCAGATAGGTATGCACACATCTGTATGAGTATTTCAGAGTTGGATCTCTAGGAACTGAAGTTACAGGCAGTTGTAAGATCCCTGACATGGCTGTGGGGGAATCAAACTCTGGTCCTTCCAAAGTTGACTTGATGGTTGAGCCATTTCTCCAGCTCCAGCTGGTATTGTATTGTGCTTGGATGTTTCTATTAATGCTTTCATTAGCTTCTTACAGTACTGAGTTGGTGGTGTGAGTCCCATTATAAAAGACAATGGAATTAAAAAAAAAAACACCAACTTTCCAGAACCCTAGTTCAAGATTGGTTGTATTCCATTTGGGAATGTGTCTGAGACAAGATTCATGTTTTTCTACTGTGATAGCTCTCATTAAATTCACCATGTTAATTAAACTAATGCCCACAAATGGCTGGCACTCCTTACATGTTAACCGAATAGAAACAAATGGAGTCAATTGGGCCATAATTAGACAAACGGAATGCCTAGGCCTGGAATCTTTAGTATCTCTCCTTGGGTCTCACCTATGAAGTGGCTGCTGCTGCTGAGGTTCACCTCCCCTTTAGCCATCAGTTATTTTTGTGAATTAGCTTCCCTGAGGTCACACAGAGAGAAGGAGGACATTACGGTGGAATGTTTTCCCTTGACTTTTATTATCCAAATGTCCTACTTAGAGCCAGAGATGAGAAGGCAGTGAAATAAATGCAGCCAAACAAAATGCCAGGAGAGCAGGAATGAGAAAATGCATGTTTTCCAGCTGTCATTACTGTTTCCTGGGTAAAGCAAGAGCAGAGGGAAATTATGATAGGAACGAGATGAGCTCCAATTTATTTTCCAAAGGATATTGATTTCAGATGTTCCTGTTCCCAGTTCTTTGACAATTGGTGTTTCTGAGTGTCTCAATTGGCCACCTCTGTCACCTGCCCCCCACCCCAAGCTTGAATAAACCAGCTTCAACGAACACCTCCATCAAACTCAACACTAGCCTCATGGTGACAAAGGGCATATTTAGCTCCCATTGTAACCTTTTCATCTGATTCAAGTGGGCGCTCCAAAGCCCGGGAGGACAAAAGTAATTGTGTTAGATTTTTCAGCACAGATTGTTACCAACATGGGGGAACATTGCCAGTTTATAGGATATGAAGTGATCTGGAACAAGCCCCTGGAATTGCTTAATTGGCCTCTCTTCTTTGAAATTGCCCAGTACTGGGAATCTCTGCCATTTTTGCAGCTTAAATACTCCTTATAGAGGTCACGCTTGTCAAAGGATGGCCTTAGCTCACACTTCCTGAGTACTTGGTCTCTTGACCCTAAGTCCCATGTTGACTGTTGTAGGTTCTGTCTACCCTTTTTCTGGGAAAACACCTTGTGCTGTGTAATTCAGAGGCATTTACCCTCTTCTGGCGCACAGTTTTTGACCTCTGGTACCTTTTGCAGCTCAGTGTAAAATTCTATGGTAAATTGATATACAGAATCTACCTCAGGGTTACATCTTTATGACGGGCAGTGGCTATGTGACCCGAATTAATCTAGATCAGTGGTTTTCAACCTGTGGGTCATGACCCCTTTGGGAGTTGCATATCAGATATTCCTGCTCCTCAGATATTTACATTATGATTCATAACAGTAGCAAAATTACAGTTATGAAGTAGCAATGAAATAATTTTCTGACTGGAGGTTGCCACATGATGAATTGTATTAAAGGTTTGCAGCATTAGGAAGGTTGAGAACCACTGGTCTCGATGCTTACAGTAAGGTAGTGAATGACTGAAATGCAAAAAAAAAAAATCTGTGCCTCTTGGAATTTATGTACTAGTGAGTAGAGATGGGCAACAGATGTAAATGCAACAAGTAAGACATATGTAGGCTAGAGGAATATCCTCATGGAATAAAGGAAGAAGTATGCCAGGCTTAGAGGGCTTAGGGTCTTGGGGATGGGGGAAATTGGGAACAGGGCAGGTGAGATGGCCAGGCTACTGCCTTTTAAGACAGAGTGATCTAAGTAAAAGCATCAATAGCCCAGAGAAAGTTTCCCCAGCAGGGAGCCAGCTACAGCATGATAATGTCTATCGGCTGAAGGCACAGCAAGGTGGATGAATCAGATCTGGTACATGGAGAGTAGAAAAGAAAATAGAAAAGATGTTGATGGACAGTACGAGACAGCCATGTACAGCCTCACAGACCAGTACAATGTTGATGTTCTTCTGACTGAGATGGAGAGCCACTTGGATGCTTTGAGAAAAGAGGCGAGAGGCGACAACAGGATTATTCTCTACTCTATTGGGAATACGTTTAGGCGGAGGAAAAAGACAAACAAGGAGATCAAATAGGAGATGGTTACCTGTGTTAGTTTCATAAATCTGAAACAAAAGGACCGCCAACTTAATGATTAAAAACAGCAGAGAATTCGTAGCTGACTTTGGATACTTTGTGGGTTCTTCATTCTCCCACCCTTCTCCATCCCTTCCCTTCCATCCTTTCAATTCTCTCAAACTAGGTAAGAGAGAGAAACAAAGGATAGAGAAGACAGGAAAGAGATCCCTGAACAAAGTCAGGGGTTAAAGGGGTGGGGGGATGATTTTGTTAGACCAATTCTTGCTGATTAGGAGTGTGTTGCTCCTTGGGGCAAGTTTGATCTTCACCATCCGGATGTCTAATTTCTTCTTCTTGTTTCTTCTTTGTGCATGACTACTTAACACACTTCAATGGCCAGTCATGACCAACAACCAACAAATAACCATGACTCTTAGGTCCTAGTATTTATATACCCTCTGAAAAGTCCCCAGAATTCCAAACATCACATAATTGCTGAAACTATCTGCAGTTGGTAAAATCATGCCCCTGCTAGAGCAGGAAGCAAATCACAGTCAGCTGCTGTGGACAACCTGCAGCTGCTTCATCTCTGGGATTAAATGAAAACATATTCTTATAATATTTCTGTGTTTCTTTTTAAGAAACCAAGATTTCAAAATTCTCACTAGGGAGATTTGTTATCTACAGTTCTGCAAATAATAAATTTAAATCAAACTGTTGGTCGCACCTCCTCTGAGGGAGGATCCTTTTTTGAATCTACCAGGTCTGGTGACTCCTGGTGGTCCTTACTTAACATGTAAGACATGTAGATATTTCCTACCTCAGCCTATTTTCTTCTGTCTTATGTGTTTCCTCTTCGTGTGCCTGTTCATCCTTCTTCTGTGTGTGTCTATCTTTGTGACCAAATTGTTCCTTCTCATGAGCATATTACTCATATCGAGTTAAAAGCTAACAGAAACAAGTCTACTTTCATTATATTTTCAACAGCCCTATTTCTAAGTAGAGTCAATTTCTTAGATGCAGGAGTTTAAGATTTTAGCATAACTTTAGGGACAGTGGGAGGCAGAGGAAGCACAATTCATTGTATAACATGTATTAATTTAGGTGACAAATGGTGAATGCCAAGAAGAGAATAGGAGTACCGGGTTAGGGGTGGTAGCTATTGAACAATGATTAGATTCTGATTGTAGTTCGATAATACAACTACCAGATTTTAGTGCTAGGTTAGATGTGAAATGTGTAAGAGGAGCTCAAGATAACTCTACAAAAATTTTACTAAGCAAATGAAAGAACTGAGGTATCTGAGAGTTAAACAAGTTTTGGGGAAAGAAGATTAGAAATCTGTTGTCAATATGTGGAGATAACTACTTAGATAAGGATAAATTCAGATTGGGAGATTGGCTAGATAATTGGGTACATGTAGGACTGAGCTTACAATTCACTGCAGAGGTCTTGACTAAAGGTGTGAAAGTACACACGGACACATATTCTACACATAAAGGAAATATTTTAGTGGTGAGTTCCATCAAGAAAGTAGTGTATTCCACTCCTGGGAATTTGTAGAAAAGACTTCAAAACAGGACATTACAGGAACACTTATTACATCAGTGTGTATATCAGGAATGTTCACAGTCACCAAATTATGATGGCATCTTGGGTGACCATCAACAGACTTCTCACAATCAAATTATAGCAAACACAACAACAAAAGAGTGAGTGTCTTTAGAAAAGATGGGCACAGGCTGGGGGCCACTCCAACACAACAAGGGTAGGTAGAAAAGAAGGAACAACAAGAGGAGACCTAGTGGGTGGAGCTAGCAAAACACAAGAAAGATCAAGAGACTGTGGATGTCTTTGGAGTCGTGTGAAGGATGTGTAGAGAAGGACATTGCCAGATATATAAATACTGTGGGCAAACCAGTTAAAACAAAGATCACCCAAGATACAATCCACAGACCACATGAAGCTCAAGAAGTTGGAAGACCAAAGAGTAGATGGTTCAGTTCTTCTTAGAAGGGAGAGCAAAATATTCACAGGAGGAAATACAGAGACAAAGTGTGGAGCGGAGACTGAGGGAAAGATCTTCCAGAGATGGCCCCACCCAGGGTTCAATCCCATAGACTATCACCAAAACCAGACAATATTGTGGATGCCAAGAAATGCATGCTGACAGGAACCTGATATATCTGACTCCTGAGAGGCTTTGCCAGAGGCTGACAAATGCAGAGGCAGGTGCTCGCAGCCAACCATTGAACTGTGAACAGGGTCCCTAATGGAAGAGTTAGAGAAAGGACTGAAGGAGCTGAAGGGGTTTGAAACCCCAAAGGAAGAACAACAATATCAACCAACCAGACCTCTCAGAGCTCCCAAAGACTAAACCACCAGCCAAAGAGTAGACATAGAGGGACCCATGGCTCCAGCCACATATGTAGCAGAGAATGGCCTTATTGGGCATCAAAGAGAGAGGTCCTTGGCCCTGTGAAGGTTCAATGCCCCAGTGTAGGGTAATGCCAGAATTGGGAGATGGGAGTGAGTGAGTGAGAGAGTGGGTGGGCAGGTGGGGGAGCACTCTCATAGAGGCAGGGGGAGGAGGAAAGGGATGGGGGACTCCAGATGGGAAATTGGGAAAGGGGATAACATTTGAAATGTAAGTAAAGAAAATATCCAATAAAAAAGGGAAACAAATCTTGTTTCAATTTTAACAAGGCCAAGTTAGGAGAATGGTGGGCTTCTGTTGGTTGTTACTAAATGGCTGTTGTGACTATAAAAACAAAAACAAAAACAAACAAAAAAGATCAAGATCTAATCAATATTTTTACTCTCTCTCTCTCTCTCTCTCTCTCTCTCTCTCTCTCTCTCCTCTCTCCCCTCTCTGTCGTCGTCGTCGTCTTCTTCTTCTTCTTCTTCTTCTTCTTCTTCTTCTTCTTCTTCTTCTTCTTCTTCTTCTTCTTCTTCTTCTTCTCCTCCTCCTCCTCCTCCTCCTCCTCCTCCTCCTCCTCCTCCTCCTCTTCCTCCTCCTCCTCCTCCTCCTTCTTTTCTTCCTCTCTCTCTTTCTCTCTCTCTACCCACCTCCTCTCTCTCCTCTCTCTCTCCCCCCCACCTCCTCTCTCTCCCCTCTCTGTCGCTCTCTGTCTCTCTCTGTCTCTCTCTGTCTTTCTCTCTCTCTCCCCCCACCTCCTCTCTCTCCTCCCTGTCTCCCCCTCTCTGTCTCTCCCTCTGTCTGTCTCTGTCTCTGTCTCTCTCTGTCTCTCTCTCCCTCTGTCTCTCTCTCCCGCCCCCACCTCCTCTCTCTCTTTTCTCCACTCTCTCTCCCTCCCCCCTCAAATGTCTGTGTGCCAAAGGCAGTGACCTGGAGAAAAGTCATACACTTTTCTGATGGTTTCTCCACTCTCTTAGTGTCTTCACATTCTCTGCACTTAGGCAACCTTGTCCTACCTACAACTCACAAGCTGGCTGTTCCTGCAGGGATGTCCTGTGCTCTAAAGTATCCCTTCCCTTTGCTTTGTCTCTTCTTTCAATATCTTCAGATCACTGCTCCCTAAACACATCATAGATCATTTCTCTGGCAACCTCCCTGGGCTTGGGAATAACTGACATCAGACCATGACAGTGAAAGCATTTGCCAAGTCTAAGTCTATAGATGTAAGGACTTGATTTATATTGGTCCTTTCTATGTGAATACAGGTGCTACTGAGCCTACTGTCTGGGTTATGTTTGTAGCAGTACACAGAAGCCATAATGTCCTTGGAACCATGAAGAAACCTTTTCACAAATGTCATGGAGACCAGAAATAAATTCTAGTGGCAACTGTGAAGAGGAGGAGGATATCGTGTAAATAGCCTGCCTGCCCCTTGCAGAGAACCAAAACTCATTCATTCTTTTTGCAATTCTGAATTAGTTTTCTTTGTCTCTGGTGGTGTCCTCAAAGGAGACACCTAGTTAAGGACCAGTCATTAAGACCTATAGAGTTTTGTTAGGTAAAATGAAAACAACAGCTTGAATTATTTTCACTACTTCTATCTTTCTATCATTCCAGAGGAAGAAGCTGATTGCTCTGGGTGACCTTTAAGCCAATTCTTCTAATTAACAAGAAGCTACAGACCAGAAACCAGCCTGGAAGCATTTTAGGCCCCTAGAATGGTCCCTATCCTGGGACAGACTAAAATTAGACTTGTGGTTGTGTGTTTGAATTATTATAGATCACCGATTGCCCTTAGGCATTCATCTAGTGCCTGTGTAATTCCTGTAACCCAACGGAAACAAGGGAAATGGAGATACCCATTTGATATAGCCAGATCATTTAGGGAACTGCAAAATAATGTGACTACTCTATCAAGTGACATTAGGCTGAGGCACCTGAGGTACAGTCAGGGCTTCTCAAAGGTATTTGCAGTTAGGGAATGCAAAAGTGAGCTTCTATCTTTAGAAATAGAAATCTAGAAGGAGCTGAAAGGGCTTGCAACCCCATAAGAACAACAATATCAACCAAACAGAGCTCCCAGGGACTAAACCACCATCCAAAGAGTACACATGGACAGACCTATGGCTCCAGCTGTATATGTAGCAGAGGATGGCCTTGTTGGGCACCAAAGTGGAACCCCTAGTGTAGGGGAATGTCAGGGCAGGGAGGTGGAAAGGGGTGGGTGGTTGGGTGGGGGAAAGGGGATAACATTTGAAATGTAAATAAAAAATATCCAATAAAAAAAGAAATAGAAACCTAACATTTTTAACATTACATGGAGCTATTATTTATTTAATTTGTGTGTGTATGTGTATGTATAAATCAGAGGACATATTTGGATGTGTTTGTGTATGTTTATACATGCGTGCATGCATGTGTGTCTCTCTGTGTGTTCATGTGTGTGGGCAAATATAAGTGCATATGTGCATTACATGTGTAATATACATGTACATGCATGAGTGTGTGTGGATGTGCACACCTGTGTGTGTGTACGTTTGTGTGTGCATGTTGAGGATATACATGTGGAGACCAGAGGACAACTATCTGGTGTTGGTTCTCTTCTTCCACCATGTGTGTCTTAGGGATTGAACCCAGGTTGGTCAGGGTAGGTAGCAAGCGCCTTTCCCTACTGAACTATTTCACTGGACCGGGAAATCGAATTTCTTACACCCTTCTGCCTCTTCTCTTTGGAGGTGGTAGGATGCAGCCATGTGGTATGAGACAGTATGGTGGTCTGGGCTTGATAAATTATCCTGTCCTTTCTCATTGAGTAGCGAAGTGAATGTATGATTACTTGTCACAGACTCAATCTCCTCTTGCTTATACCTGCCTACTGCAAGGCTTTGTGATGAGGGCCAACCATGTCCCTGTGTGTGATACATGAAGCATGTTCTCACACAGACTGTAATGAGTCAGCGGTGGTGGGTGGTGTTCTGATGGGGTACTTCTGTCACTGTGAGGTGACATTACTGTGCTCATTTAATAATGAAGCTTGAATCACAGATGAGAAAAAGGCACCTAGAAAAGTTCACCCAAGCTTCCTCAGAAATTTCCTGCTGCCTTCCAACTCATGCTTAGGGTCCATGCTTAGGCTGAGTCAGTCAGTATCATTTTCTCTCTGCTCTTTATCTTATAAAGCATCAACATGATTTTCTTTTAAAGAAGAGACTGGTGCTTGAGGAACTTTAGGGTTGAGGCACACAAAGAATGGAGGAACAATAGCCGGGGACATATTTAAGTCTGCTGCATAAATTAATCGCAGTAATCAAAGATTCAAGGATTAATTGGAAAAGGCTGTTTTCTTCCCTTGTTGTGTAAGAGGTGGAGTTCAGGTCCACTTTGCAAAGACCATTGTATTTCAGGCTATGTGACCTTGGGTAAGCAATCTCTTTAAGACTCAATTTCTTCACAGGAAAAATTGAACTAGTAATACATTCTAAAATTATTATGAAGTTTAAATTGGTTGATGTTGGGAAAAAAGATATAATAAAAATCCAACGTAGACAAATAAATATGTAAAATTAGAATAAGACAAGTGAAAAATTTCAGAACATGAAGAAATAATTGTTAAAGAAATAAACACAATTGAAGGAAGCTAATTAGTGTGAGTATCAAATAAGTTTAAGTCCACTGGTCTGTAGTCTGGGGTTGCCCTGGAGGTTAGAGCACAGTCCGTAGAGCCCCAGATATTGGCTGAAATCCCTGAAGAGGGAACAAAAGAGGGAGGCATCCTTTGTCAGCAGGAAAACTGAGTTAGGCGCTAAGAGCCTAGTCAAGGACCACGACTACACAGGCCAGTTCTTTGAGTCAGCTGTGAAGACTCACTCTCTGGGCAGTCCCGCCAGCCTAGATGTTGAGTCAGATGCTGGGATTTGATGGAGAATAGAGAGACAGAACGGGACTGCTGAGTGTCCTCATCCATATCTAAATGGGGCTGGGTCCAGGAGCAGTATTGTGCTACCTTTCAGATGTGAAGATGAGAGCATACATCTGAGAGAGTAGATAAAGCAAGGGAGTGAATCAGAGCAGGGGAGCTACTGATGTCAGAAGAACGAGAGCATAGAGGTGGGTAGCTAGCTGCTCGCCGAGTGGGGAAGACAGAACAGCCAGGGGAGATGCGTGTCTGGAGAAGCGGAGGCATTGGAAATCAGCCTTGGTAATAAAAGCTAGTTCAGTTTATTATGAGATGGAAAGACTCGAATGGTGGCGACCACGGACTAACAAACACAGGACCGTAGGCCAGAAGGACAGAGGAACTGGGATCAGTTCTAGATGGAAACGTATAAAAAGCAAAGCACTTGGAACTCAGGCCAGAGAAGAGCCTGTAGGGCTCAATCTTTGCTTGCTGTGATTCTCCTTCCAGTTCGTGGAGAAAAGGTGAAGCTTTCAGAGGGCTCCCCTGTGGATCTGTCAGCTAAACTGAGGCTCGGAATACCCAAGATACAATTTACAGATCATACGAAGCTCAAGAGGAAGGAGAATGAAAATGTGGATGCTTCAGTCCTTCTTAGAAGGGGGAATAAAATACTCACAGGAGGTAGAGGGTGGGAGGAACGTGGAAGGAAGAGAGGGGAGGGAGGGGAAAGGGGGAGGGGAACAGGTATGGGAGGAGACGGGGTTGATAGAGGAGAGTCAGGAATTTGAACAGAGGTGTGTAGCAATGGGGGATGTGGAACTGGGGGTAGCCACCAGCAAGTCCCAGATGCCAGGAAAGCAAGAGGTTCCCAGGATCCAACAGGGATGAGATTAGCTGAAATGCCCAACAAAAGGGGAGGGAGAACCTGTAGAGACCATATCCAGAAGTTAAGCAAGACTCCCAACCAGGGGGTGTGGTCACACATGCTTCTCAAAAATTTAACCCAGAATTGCTCCTTTCTAAAAGAAATACAGGGACAAAGAGTGGAACAGAGACTGAAGGAAAGGCCATCCAGAGACTGTCCCACCTGGGTATCCATCCCATTTGCAGCCACCCAAACCAATCACTATTGCTGATGCCAAGAAGTGCTTGCTGACAGGAACCTAATATGGGTGTCTCCTGAGAGGCTCAGTCAGAGCCTTACCGATCCAGATGAGGATGCTTGCAGCTAGCCATCAGACTGAGCATGGGGACCCCAATGGAGGAGTTAGAGAAAGGACTGAAGGAGCTGAAGGGGTTTGTAACCCCATAGGAAGAACAACAATATCAACCAACCAGACTCCCCAGAGCTCCCAGGGACTAAACCACCAACCAAAGAGTACAAACATGGAGGGACCCATGGCTCCAGCTGTATATGTAGTAGAGTGTAGGGAGCGGCACATATAGATAAAAGATGGCGCTGACATCTGGTGGTCGTTTGTGGTTAACACCCACAAAGCTCATGTCCTTGGCATTCCTCCGGCATCTACAAGGCCAGGGTGATATTCACGCTAATAAGGTATTTCATGCTCCACCAATGCCTAGAGGACAAGTTTACAGCCACAGCCTGTCTTGTATATAAGGCGAGTGCCTTTGTTCCTCGGGGTCCCCCGTATCAAGAATGTGGTGTTCCTGCAATAAAGGCTGTTGAGAAGAATCCAACGGTGTTTCGTCTTCCTTGCTGGACGAGGTGGGAGTTGCAGTAGAGGATGGCCTTGTGTGGGATCAATAGGAGGAGAGACGCTTGCTTCTGTGAAGGCTTGATGGCCCAGTGTAGGGGAATGCCAGGGCAGTGAGGTGGGAGTGGGTGGGAATGGGAATATCCTCATAGAAGCAGGGGGAAAGGGAATGGGATGGGGGAAACTGGGAAAGGGGATAACATTTGAAATGCAAATACTTAAAGTATCCAATAAAAAAGAAAATTTCCAGCAACTTAAGAACTTATGTCTCTAATATGAATATTTAGATTGTTATACCCATTTCTCTATTTTTAAAGAACAGAATGTAAAATGATGTAATTTTACTTTGTTGTAAAATATATCAATAAAAGACATCAGAAAACAGGCCAATAAACAAGATATACGAGAAAACATTTTCAAAAAAAGAAGAAAAGAAAAGAATTAGACAGGAAACAGTGAGAACAAAGGTTTTAGGAGCTTTTCTGTTCCCTCAAAGCCTCCTAAATCCCAGAGCACATGTATCATTGGGACTCTGGAGCAAAGCGTCCAGCAAGGAGTTTGAGGCCTGGTCAGACCACTGATCAGAGAGGGCCTCCCACACCAACTCTGAGAAACCGCGAGTGGGGTCGGTTGGGGGATAAATCCAAGGCTGTGTATGTGCTGGGCAAGTTTACCACTGAGCTGCATCTCCTGCTGGGAGACCTTACTTAATTTGGTATCCCTGTTTGACAAGATGTTTGAAAATAAGTTGAGAGAGGATAGAGAAATATTGCAAGGATTTAAATAATGGAAAATGGGTGGCAAAATGGGTCTCCAGGCAACAGAGGATGCCTGAAACATAATCCCAGAAGGTAAACAGACCATGGAATGGGAGATACCAAGAGCATCTGCAAACAATTCTGTGACAGTGGTTAACACTTAGCATCACTCCTCATTAGCTTTCCTGGGATGAGGAGCAGAGGGAAAGGATTCTGTAACACATCCCCGTCTAGTGCAAGACAGAAGAGTTTTGTTGAAACATAAAAGGAGCCTTCACCAAAGTACTCTGATACAATAGAAAGGACAGAAAACTATGACTCAACATATTTGAGTTCTTATTTCACCCAGGTCTTTGCGAAGGTGGCGACCAGAGCCATATCCTACTATCTCTCTGGTTTTGCTAAGTTTATAGTGCCATGCTAGAAGATGTCTTCCAACTTTAATATTTAATAATTAGGAAGTGCATAAAACCACAGACGGAAAAACATAATAGGCTAACGCTTTTCAATTCAAATTAGTGTACTTACCTTTAATATATTTAAATGAGAAAAGAGGTTTGAGACCCATTTCAAACGGCGTTTATTCATTGAGTGAATGGCATTCAGTCCTTGTCGGTTTCTAGCCTTGGAGGTATGAGTCACCAGAATAATAAATGTACCAGAAAGATGAAGAATCATGACTTCTTATTTGCATTCCTTTAGAAATGTTTTATCCTATATTCTTTTGGAGACATATCTTGATTTAATCTGATTTTAGATTATCCTCTAACCTTGCAGTGGATTTTTAAGTAGCTATAAATTACAATCTTAAAGGCTATGGACTTCAGATTTCCAAATAGATTTCACCTTTCTTTTAGCTGCTGTGACCCGAGATAATGCCCTTGTTGTTACCATGGTAATCTAGCTGACATCACTGAGTCTAGAAGCAGACAATTCCGCCACATACTAAGTATGCCTCTGAGACTAAAATACTCAGAGAAAATGTGAACCGTGGAAGATAAATCTGTTTTTCCTACACAAATTCTACTTTAAAATATATAACATCTATTGGCATGGCATCTTTCTCTAAGCAATTTAAAGTACAGAAGCCAGATCTCGCTTTTCATCCTTACCGGGAAAAAACTATGCATATATATTTTTGTACCCCACAGGTGCTATTATTTTGATAAATTTCCATGCCATTGAATTACCTTCTAAACACTTATGTTTGTATAAAAAGACCCTGGTGCTCTCAATCATGGTTTGAGAAGCTTCATTATGTAGAGGGCAATCAATGGAGAGATTATTGGCCAGAAAGCTGAGGATAAAACACTGAGTGTTTAGTCCTAAACAAAACACCTGTATCAATAGCCCCACTCCTACTCCATCCCGCTACAAAGACTCAGGAATATAGTGGAAGACTGGGTAGAAAGATTGTCAGAACCAGAGGATAGGGAAGGGGTTCAGCTAGGAAATGCTTTCTTCTAAATACTGCGTAGCTGAGGTACTTAGGAACTCACGGCACAGCATCTATGCTTACCTGCTTGAGACTTGCAAAGATTGAACCACTCAAACTTTTCATGTGGTTGAGGTAGATGATCTTCAGACCCACCTATTACTGGAATCTTATTGGCAGTTGATAGCTGTTGAGAGAGTGGAAATAGTTTGGTTGTTGTTGCTTTGTTTGGTTTTTGGTTTGGGGTTTTTCTTTGTGTGTGTAGTCACTGCTCTGTTCCCCATGATTCAGTAAATGACCCTGCTGCACACATGAACCTATGGACCTATGAGCAACATGGACTTGGTGGGTTACAGGAAAGAGCTATGTTGGGGGGATATGAGGGCGGTTGGAGGGAGAGAAGTGGGAAATACATATTTTATCACATATCTGAACTCTGAAGAATTAAGACAATTTAAAAAGTGAGAGGTGGGGGGGCAAAGAGTGACTTCTTGGTTTGGGTGTTTACTATTTGGCAAAATGTTCCTAAGTGCCTTCGTTGAGTGGGCTGTCCTATTTAGTCTTTATTCACCACAGTAGGAGCCAGGAATCTAACTGGGAAAGACCACAATAGACCTTTCAGGATGTTTAAAGCTATTTTGCTGTGTTGGCCAGTCTTGCCCCTACTCTTTACTGAAGTCTGTTACACTTAATCTTGAATCAATATGATTATGGGAAATGAAGACACTAGTAAGCATCTATCGAACAAAACAATGCAGGCAAGAGGAGCCAACGAGGGGGCAATCGGCAGAGTCTATTAAAAGAATGTATTTGTCACTCTTTTATAAACACAATAGCATAAAGAAATAAGGCAATAAACCCAAGGATCACCAAATTCATTAAGTAGAATGTCTATGAAAAAAAATGACAATGAAAAGGTCAAACTAGCACCAGGCGAGCCCAAGAACTAAGGATTTCTTGATTTTTAAGTTCCCTAGTACGATATGGTCATATGTACGCAGGACCACTTAGGAAGTAGTGTGGACCCTTCAGAAAGACCAGAACTTGACCGGCTTCTGAATCAGGCTGTCATTCTTTCTCAGATAGTCACGTTGATCAATTTCAGGGAGATGCAGTCAGTAAAGTTTGGAAAGTGGCAAACTGCATAATAAAGTACCCAGTTATTGAATAAGTAAATGTCAGAAAAGATACAAAAGCAATCGAAATCAGGAGAAACTTAAGACACAGTACAATTAAATGCAAGGTGTAGATATTTAAGGTCTCAATTGACCAAAAATCAACTGTTAAAGAAAATCGTAATTGTTGAAAGTAGGAGAACAGTTAGGTACTGACACCATGAAGGAATTAATTACCTTTAGAAGTGGTGGTGTGGTAATAGAAAAAATACCCTCCTTAGCTATTAGAGACATACTGCATTAACCGGGATTTTCTGGAGATACAGAACCAATACTAGATAAGAAATAATGTAAGACTATAGTAATAACATAAGATGGTAAAAAGCTATCTTTCTAGGAGATTCTTTCCCTTACTGGCTCCGACCAAGCAAGCTGCATGTGAGGAGCATTGTGATGGACAGGTAGAGAGCGGGGAGAAAGAGTTTATTAAGAGTATTGACTTGAGTGGCTATGGAGGTGGTAAACTCTCCCAGTGGTGAATATGCAAACTGGTGACCAGGGCAGCTGTTGCACGGCTCAGTACAATTCCAAGACCCCAGAACCACAATAGTTGATGGTGTAACTCAGTGTGGGAATGAAGGAGGTTCAAGAACTCTGGGGTACCACCAGCTTATGTCTTACAGTACAAAAGCTGAAGGACCTAAAGTTCTGATACAGGATGAAGAGTCGAGGAATCGCTCATCTCTAAGACAAAGCAGAACTATTTCACCTTTATTTCTTGTCATTGTTGTTTGGTACTTAACTAATTGCATGCTGCCTGTGTACACAGAGGAATGATCTCTTGATGTCCATCAACTGAATTGCTTATCAATTTCCTACAGAACACTCTCACAGATATACCCAGGAATAGTTTTACCTATGTCTCTTCACCTAGTTAAGTTGACACAGCTGGTGCTATGTAACAAATCAGAACACACCTGGATGCTCAAAACTACACCTATTCTCAGTTTCCTTAAGTTGGATCTGAACACAGCTTAGCTGAGTTCTCTGTGAGGAACCAAGAATATCAATGAATTTACAAGATAAAGGGAATTATCAGAGGGTTGAGTGAGGAGGGGTCCACATTTAAGCTCATGCAGTTGTCAGAATTCAATTTAAGGAATAAAAAGAATAAAGAATAAAGAGATAATAGAATAAACTAATAATAATTAATTTAATATTAATTATTATTAATAATTAAGAATAGTCAAGAATCTATACTTACTGCAAGTGGTAAGTTGGAGGTCACCTTCAGTGCCTTTCCTGGTAGCCTTTTCTGCTATGGTACTTATGGTATACAGTTTGTTTCTTCAAAGCCAACAGGGGTGAATCCTAGAAAGTTGAGTATTCTAATCTTTATTACTATAATAATAATTATTGCTAGTATTAATATGTGGTGTGTACAGGGTACAGGAGTATTACCATGCACACGGGGAAGACAAGGGTATTTTTTCAGAGCCAGTTCTCTTTTCTCACCATTATGTTGGTTCCAGAGGCTGGACTCAGGCCCCCAGTCTTGCACGGCAATGTGATATACCCTGCTGAGTCATGTGTGATTATTATCATCTTAAAATTCTTTAATCATGCTCATTTTGACACATTTCCATTGCTCTATTGGTTACAAGTGAGTTATGTCCACTTTCAAGAGAAGAGAATCATATAAGGTCATGAATGTAGGGAATCTGAATCATGGGACCACTTTACATTTTGTTCACCATACACACTTAGTTTTTGTAAATTAAGTGTTATCATTCTTTAGAATAATTTGTTGTCTGGTACTCTTCTTTTTTCCCTCTCTGTGTGCATGTGATATATGTGCATGCTTGTGTGTGTGCCTGTAGGCATGCCATATCCCAGCACATGTACAGAGGTCAGCCTCGGGTGTCAGGATTCACCTTCCACCTTCCTTGAGACAAAAGCTCATCCTGGATGTATATTGCAGGCTGGCTTGTTCATGAGCTCCTAGGGATTCTCCTGCCTCCACCTCTCAGCACTCCGTGGAAACAGTGGAATTACAGACACATACTGCCATGACTGGTTTTACAAAGACCCTAGGTTTTGCAAACTCAAATCTTTCCACATACAGCAAGGGCTTTAGCTGTTAAGCAATCTCCAAGCCTGGTGGGACCTTAATGTTTGTTTTGAAAATTCATATACGTATACAATATATTTCTGTCACCTCTCACTCCCACCTTCAACTCTCTGAGGGTTTCCCATCACATATTCCTCCCAACATCATGACATACTTTTATGTTTATTTATTTGACCCACTGTGCCCAATTAGTACTACACTAAGGTGCATGGGCACTTGGCATAAGGAGCCCCTGGGGCTCATCACCTTGTACACTTTGTGCTTACTGTTGCTAAGTTGTCTCTTTTTGCTAGGGTTTGGAAATAAATGACTCACGTATCATCCTTAGGATTTACAGGGTATGAAACCTAAGATATGAACTAGCACTGCTTATAAGTGGGATATCAGGAGTGTTTTCACTGCCCCGTGTGTGGCACTGATGGCTTCCTCTGGATCTCTGAGCCTCCCACTAAGATGCAAAGTCCGCAAGTTGAAGGTTAAACATCTCCATCTCACAACCTCTATCCCAAATCTTACCCTAGGCTACCCTCTAAGTCTTTGCAAAAGAGTAGATAGGCTCTAGGTGGCTAAGTTGGTACACAGCTCTGATGAAAAGGGCTTGCTCTAATGAACTGTAAGACTTTACGAGTAGAGGGGGAAACATTAGAGATATTCCTTAGAAGGCCACAGATATAAAAGCCTGAGACTGTGCTCCAACACAGAAATCCCTCTCATATTGACAACACAAATGTGAGTAATTAAAGGCAAGCCAGGCTGAAGTGCTTGCTCTCGTGCCTGTGGCTGCCTCTTAATTTACAGCACTTATTTCATTTGTAGATGAAGCCAGAGAGCACTCTGTCTCAGAGTCCTGCACTTCCTGGAACTGATGTTCTTCCAGAAATTGACCGCGTGCTCAGAAGCAATCCAGTCCTGGAGGAGTCAGATGTCGGGTGCATATGATTAGCATCATTGGTGTCTTCCCATGTTGCTTCATTGCTCAACATAGGAGACCCATGATGGAAAACAAGGAGACTGGGGTTCTATTACAGGAAGCAATGTTGAGGAAGATGGCTCAGTGGGTGGGGTGCTTGCTTGGCACTTGTGAGGAAAATACAAGGACCAGAGTTCAGATCCCCAGCGGTCGTGTAACTGCTCAGTGGGTTTGCAGCCCTTCAGTAGTCACAGCATGAAGGAAGTAGAAATGGGGACCTCCCAGAGCAAGCTGGGTAATTTAGATAGCTAGCTGTGCTGAGCTCTGGGCTCAAATGAGAGACCTTGACTCAATGTATCATGTAAAGAACAATAAAGGGAGATGCCAGATATTAACTTCTGGTTTCTACATACATGCACACATATGTGCACCCACAGACATGTGAACACACCTCTCTCTCTCTCTCTGTGTGTGTGTGTGTATGAGAGAGATAGAAATAGCCATAGAGACAGATAGGTAGGTAGGTAGGTAGATAGATAGATAGATAGATAGATAGATAGATAGATAGAATATAGCAGTGTCGTAGTGTCATCAAAAATCCATGGATGGGATCCAAAAGTGAGTCGAATCCCATGCAATCTTCAGTTCCCAATTTCAGATTAATTCACTGTGTATAGGAAAAATTGAACAGTAGACAGTTTGCACTGATACAGGGAGATATTACTTAATGACTTAGTTTCCCTTTGCAAGCTAAATGTTCAGTGTCAGTCTGGAAGAGAATCTGGTGAAGTTTCCACATCCCTCCCGTTTTAACTCCTCATAGGTTCACTACACACACATTTGCATGCACACATACTAATGCACACCCACACATACACACACTTTACTTTGTTCATGATCTCTGGTGATTTCTTTGACTTGAGAAACTGTATCACCAAATAATACTCTAACCCTTAACTATTAATTCATTTCACATGGATAGAGACCACACACAAGCATCCGGCTGAAGGAAAGGCACGAGTATGTTGAAGTCTTAGTGTGAACTTATTAATCTGAGGACTCTGAACTTGAACCCAGGTCCAAACTCCTGTACTTATGTCAGTGACTGCACTGTCTCCTACTTCATTGTCTCAATCTTCAGAAGGGGTAGCGTCTAAACCAAAATGGAGGAAGTGTCCCTGAAATCCTGAACCACTCATAGGAAAATGTGAACACCCATGAGCCCATGAGCTCACAGCCAATGGGAATGATACTCTGAGTAAGGACTTATGGGAATCTTTGGTTATAAGTAAACTGGAGAGGCCTCCATTGTGGGAGGAAATGGTTTGTTTAATTCGTAGTGGAATATAATACAGTTATACTCAATCTTTAGTCTATAAATGCCTTCTCCCCCCAAACCCTCAGCAAAGAACTCTTTTTCCAAATTCATCCTTGTCCCCTTGAGTCACAGATGTTTCCCTTTTTCTGGTAATTGAAAGCAGTTTACAACCTGTGATAGGCGTGAGACTAGGGTAAAGGGGTACCCACTGAGTGTCACAGGGTGTCTCATCCCAGGAGGTTACTGGGCCTGACCTGGAACTCAGAAGCCCTACTCTGTGACCAATTGCTCAGTGCACACATAGATAGACTTAGAGGAAATAAAGATTATTTGTTGAGGAACTCTGGGGTTTTTAGAGACCCAAGGTCTAGCCCAAAGTGTAGCATAGAAAGAAGAAAAAAAATCTTTAGTCCTTGTGCTGTCTGTTGTTGCGTCATGTGCCTTTTTTGTGTGTTAGCTTCCTGGCTACCATCAGACCTCTTTATTGGTAGTGGTGTGGTTCTTTCAGGGTCTTATTCCCAACTGAGAGCCAACAAGTGCCAAAGGAGAAGACTAGTAAGAATCAGGTTTCCTAGTGATAAACAAACACCAGAACTAAAGGGCCTGAAAGGCAGCAAACTCCAATGCATGGGAACAGAGATTTGCAGTAAAAGATTGACTGGCAGTTCTTGAAATTCCATCGAAGCCATGGCTAGCTGGCTAGAAATGGTCCATGTGTGGGAATGATTTTTTACATGGGAATATGTCCGGTACAGAAAGAAAGAGGTATGAATTCAGGGTGGAATTAGGAGTCAATGCACCAGGTCTCACCTGGGTTCTGCATTGTTTCCGTTATCTTGGGTGTGAAACAACCTCTAGGTTTAGCCTCCCTGCACCCCAGGGTAGTTATGAATGTAGTCTGCCACACTTGGATTTGACAATATTTTGACTCAGTGTGAAAAGGTTGGATGTTCCTGAACCATTGTTTCCTACTTTGCCAAGTGAGTGGATCTGAATGCACAGATTAAATTTCTCACATCCTCAAGTTATTATTGGACTCAATTGATAGATATATGCGGTATTGGTTCTTAATTCAATTGTAAATGTGATACTTTGAAATTCTATCTTTATGCTAGAGAGATGTCTCAATGTTTAAGAGCATTGGCTTCTCTTCCAGAGGACTAGAGTTCAGCTCCTGGCACCCACATGACAGCTCACAACCATCTGTAACTCCAGTCCCAAAAGATCCAACACCTTCTAGTGGCCTCCACAGGGATTACATGCATGTGGCCCACAAACATACATGCAGGCAAAACACTGATACACATAAAATAAGAATAATAAAACCACACACACACACACACACACACACACACACACACACACACACACACACAAATTCTATCTTTAATCACTTATAAAACATGGATCAAAATCCTGTCCCCACTCTCCCTCCTTGGATTTTAGTAGCAAACTCTGAGAAAGGCTGATAGTTTGGTTAGAAGTAGTCTTGTGTTTTCCTGTGACAGTCTCGGTTTCCTGTAAAGAGAAGCTTCTTTGATGAGGGGTGGTGGCTACGCTTACCTGTGGTATAAGGATATAATTTAGAATGTAGTAAGGAGTATGTCAGTCTATCAAAGTAACCATAGTAGAATGTTTTTTAAGGTTCATGACCTCATTAGCTCTGGGAATCTGGCTAGGTTTCTAGTACCAGACATGATTTCTCTCCTGTTGAGTAAGCCTTAAGTACAATTAAACATGGTTGATTGCACCAACATGTGAGTGCCACTTCTCTCACCTTTTTGCATATCTTGCTGTGCTGGTAATTGTCAAGATTCACAGGCGTTGCAGCTGGGTAGGACTGATCCCATCCATTGGCAGCGTAATATTTTCTGGAACTGTGGAAGCTAAGCCAAAGGAAAGAGGTTTTCAAGTCAGATTGAGCAAGAGTCATCTAAGTAGTATGTGCTAAGGATGAGGTGTCTTCAGCATACGCCTATGTATGTGTGTGCATATGTGTAATATCTTATATTATATATGTAGTATATGCACACATATATGTGCTATATGTATGTAAATGTATGTATGTAAATAATCAAAGAGAAAGAGGCTATCAACTTGGGAGTAGGGGTTCAAGGAAGGGTAGCTGTGAGGGTTTGGAGAGAGGAAAGAGTGGGAGAAGTGAAGCAATTCTGTTTCAATTAAAAAGATTTAAAGAAGAAGAGGAATGGAAGTAGAAAAAGAAGAGGGAGAGGAAGAGGAGGAGGAAGAAGAAACAGCAGCAGCCAAGAAAAAGAAGGAGTAGGAGGAGGAAAAGGAGGGTGAGGGAGAGGAGGAGGAAGAGGAGGAAGAAGAGGAGGAGGAAGAGGAGGAGGGAAGGAGGGGGAAGAGGAGGAGGAGGGGAGGGGAAGAAGGAGAAGGAGGAAGAGGAGGAGGGTGAGGAGGAGGAAGGTGAGGAGGAGGAGGGTGAGGAGGAGGAAGGTGAGGAGGAGGAGGGTGAGGAGGAGGAGGAGAAGAAGAAGTAGTAGTAGTAGTAGTAGTAGTAGTAGTAGTAGTAGTAGTAGAAATTCTCATTTCTGTTAAGAAACAGATGCTGGTCAACCTCCCCACTTCTCAGTGACCATGTAAAAGGATGGCAAGATCTTCACTGTAGGAATATCTAGAAAAACTACTATTCTTAAAGAATACTTAATGAGGATATAAATACTCTATTTGGTGAAGACCAGTTTATTCCAGATAAAATGTTGACTCCTTCCTGTTGTATTAACAAGAGAATGAGTTGCTTAAGGAATCCTTTAACACATACCTGATAACATCATTTTCCAAATACATGCTTGGGCCAGAGCTCTGGTGGGACTAAGAGGACAGACATGCTCTTGCATAAATAGGAGGTTATATTTGAAAAGAACATATTAACCTTTCACAATGCAAATGATGAATGCTTTTTAAAAAATCTCATCATAGTTTGTCCCTTTACAGGGTCCAGAGACTATAATTACCACTCAAGCACACCTTGTGTACTGCAGGTGACCTCAAGACTGAAAAAGAAAGTCCTATGATGTCACTGAGCCCATTTGCTTCCTTCTTTTCATTAAGAGCCGCAGTGTTCTAGCTTCAGAGAACCCTTTCATAGAATTGTGTGAATTCAAAGGTAAGAACTATACAGGTTCTGGTTCGGGATGGGCAGTGTAAGAACAACTGAATACAGTCATTGAAAAATAAAGAGAATCATTTCTGCATCGTTGATGATGGAATGACATATCTAGGTAAGTAAGTATGTTTGAAGGAAGTTTTGAAGAAAAACTAGCTCTTGATATATTCTGTTACATCATTATTAAGATACAAAGCACCTGACATGAGCATCGCTCTCAAAATCTGAAGCAGTCAGCTATTCTCTATGAGAGGCAAGTGGATGACACATTTACTCATTTCCCATTCTAGAAGGTCCATGTTATTAACTTCTTTTTTTTTCCATTGAAGCAGGGTGTCATGTAGCCCATGCTGGCCTTGAACTCACTAAGTAGCCAAGGGTGACCTTAAAGTTCTGATCCCCTACCTTCACCTCCCTGGTTCTGTGCTTATAGGTGTGACCCACGGGGGTTGATCTGGGAGGTGACAGGTACTTAACAGAGCTTAATGCAGTCTGGGTGAGCACTCTCCTCATTGGACTACACTGCACTCTGGCTTTTTCTTTACTGACCTTTCCTTACTTAAGTCTTTTATCTAATGTCCCCAAAGACAGTGGAGAGTAGGAGAGTGATGGTGCGTGTGCTTGAGTGGACCCTCACCTCCATTTAAGTGGGAAGGTGTCTGTGTGTCCTTGGGGTTGAGCCTGGCTTCCGCTTTCAGTGTAAAACTAAGGATCAGAAAAGAGCAACCACTGAGTCTTGGTCATCGCTGATTAAAGAAAAATGAGAGCAGTGGGCTAACCCAGACATTTCTATTAGCATTCAGGACTGAATATAAGACCAGACATTCTTAAAACAGGATCCCTGAAGCAGGGCATCCACTGCATTAGACACTGAGGGTTACAAGAGTAGGGGCTACAGTTTGTAGTTCAGTGACACCGACAGGTAAGCCAGCACACATGGTACAGCATAGAAATCTAATGCTGTGCTTCTTGGGTACTGGAGGTCAAATCTAGAACCTCACAGAAGACTAGCCAACCCTGTACCACTGTCCTTTACCTCTAACCCTGAAGCTTATGCCCCTATTCTTATTCCTCTAGCTTTTCCCCATGTCTCTCTTGTAATTTTGCTCCTCTTCATTACAAAACCCTGGAGAATCAAACCCAGGAAAATTGGATTTGAGCCCTAGTTTCTACTCGAAGTACCTCTAAGTTATTGAGACAAAGTATTTAAATTTCAGACTTCTTATTGTAAAATAATATTATAGTATCATGTATTCCACTGGTCTGCAGATTCCCATCAAATTAGATTGGTATCAGACTAGATTGATGGTGGCTTTTTACTGGAGGGAGACACAATATGCTATAGGAAGAAGGTTGAGCATGGCTATCCCTGCAGTTTATTACATCAAACCCAGGTAAGTCTTTCAGAATAGAGCAGCCTACATGCCTTATGGAGGACATGTATTATTCAAACAACTGTGCTAAAACTAGAGTCTTGTAATGTATAGGGGTGAGGCTCTTGCCTAAGTCTAAGTCTTAGAATTCCAAATACAGCTAATGAGATGCACTACGAAGCGCATATGCTTTCCGAAGCCCCACGGCCACGCATAGCAATCGAACAGATGGTCTATAGACTCTGCTGTGACTCGTCCCTGTGATGTAGAATTCTCTGCGTGGGTGACAGATCCTTTGGATAATATAAGGAAACCTGGGAGTCTTTGCCACCAGGAAAGTATCCATCTGTACGAAAACTCAAACAGATACCAAAACGTACTTTGAAATGTTGATAGACTTTCTTGAGATCTCCAAGCAACAGGAAACAATTAGAAAAGATAAAGGAATTGGCTGTCCCTAGAGGTCCTTTTGAGAATCCTGTGGTTGAGAGCCTCTGGGCAATCTGTGGCTCATTTTAACAAATACAGTGCATACTGGGACACTGCTCTAGCTCAGGATTGGATTTAAGCTTTAAGAAAGTGGGGGAAGCCTTGATTTTTATTATTTTGAGAGCCTTATGCTGCCATGTGAAAGCTGATCCTGCTTCAGAACACCTGGGAGGGATGAGGAGGAGGGGGAAGGAAAATAAGGGAAAGGGATTGGAGGGAGAGGAAGTAGGAGAGAGGGAGGGAGTAAGCAAGAGAGGGAGATAGTAACTCTCTTATGAAATTTATCATACCCTTCTAAGTTTCTGCTTCTAAGAAGTTTCATGGGGAGAGGAGGAGAGAGAGAGAGAGGGGGGGAGGGAGGGAGAGAGAGAGAAAGAGAGAGAGAGAGAGAGGAGAGAGAGAGAAAGAGAGAGAGAGAGAGAGAGAGAGAGAGAGAGAATAAGTTTTCAGGTTAGTTCTACCTCAATCTATGTATGTTAAGGCATATGAATGAGCTGTCTTGGTTAGTGCCAATCAATTAAGGACTACAGCCCTTGCAGTCTGTATGTAGAGTAGAGGGTGCCAAGCTAGAGGTCAGGCCCATTGATAAAACTATGAGAGATAATAAAATGCCCTGTGTTGAACTGCTGAGTTTGGGGATGGTTTGTGACTGCAGGTATCAGAATCAAATCTCTAGTAAAGAACTAGGAATTAATTAATGGCTTGTA